>NC_081152.1:7646675-7967675 GCF_958295425.1 Solea solea
ATGTGAATGAACTGCTTTACATAACTAGTGTGTGTATCAGACCATTTAAATGCTGTCGAGTGTGTTTTTAATCTGCTGTTAGTCAGCTAATTAACACCACATGAAGCTCATTATCATGCTGCTTGCTTACCTTTTCTGTTGTACTTGAGGCAGGTGTACAAAACAAAGATGTTGTGCAAATATCTGTAGTAACAATACTTTTTTTTTTTGATACTCTGAGAACGACAAGTTGTCTGATTGTGTTTCTCTCTGCTTTGGCTTTCAGAGTCTACCTTTTGTATCACACCTGGGGCCAGGTTTTCTATGGTGCAGTGGCTGGCTGTACGATTGGGATAATCTGGTTCTTGTTCACACAAGAGGTTCTGACACCATTATTCCCCAAAATAGCTGCGTGGTAAGTAGTACTCTAATTTCTCTGCTTCCCTCATGTGTCACGGGAACAAAGATTCATCTTCGGCTTATATAAGTGGCCTGGACTGGTTCATTGTGGTTTCTCTTCTTATTCTGTGCTAGGCCAATATCAGAGTACTTCCTGGTGCGAGACACAAGCCTGATTCCTAACATCCTATGGTTTGAGTATACAGTGACAAGATCAGAGGCAAGGTAAGGAACTATTCTGGAGATGTAATCACCAACTACATCATTACGGCACAGTTTCATAAAGAAATGTCATAGAAAGTTAACCTAAATGATGTGTACAGTTAGGTTTGGTACAGTAGCGGTAAAGCCCTCGGTCAGGCTTGTGTTTCATCTAGCAGCTCGTTATTTTCTGCTCGGTTTGTGACTGTTTGTCTCCAGAAGACATCAAGCTTTGTATGAGAATAGACTGAAGAAACACCGGTCACAGGGGAGAGACGCCTTTCTGTCGCCCAATCAACTGACTGTTGTGGGTCTAGTTCTACCTGGTACCCCAAGGGAAGGGTACTGGAAAAAAGAAATGGTTGGGGTGGTTATTTTGGTACTATTCCTAATGGAAACGCGAAAATATATTTAATGTACCAAACAGCTCAACGTAGAAACATGTCCTAAGACTACATGATTGGTATTGTCATAGCAACTCGGGTTAGGATTATGGCTAACACAAGGCCTGTCACTATTTTACAAAATCTTAAATGTTAACAAAATATTAAAAGTTACACACAACACACCAAAAGTGGCTTTGCCCCCACTTTTGCAGGCAAATATTATTTTCATACTGCTCAACTGTAAAAATGTGTTGGTCTAAAGGACCTTCCATTGGTCAGGTTCTAGAGTGCCCTCTGCTGGATCTTATGTCAAACTACATCTAACGGTGTTGGACGTTAGATTGTGCATTTCTAAATTGTCTGTCACATTTGAAATTAGATTTTTGTTTTTTAATGTGTTTATTAAAACTTTAAAATAAAATAAGTTGTTCCTTGTAACTTTTAAATATTAATGTCTATTACATTCAAACCACTATGAAATTAGTTTATACAAAACTGATTAAGACACTCTGCTCTACATGAGTCTGTCATTTTCACTATAGGTCCCGTGTCGCTCTGCAACATTCCCAGGCTGCACACAGGAAGTGATTTGTTTATGAAGGACACAGCAGACAAATCATTTTACATCGTTTCTGTTCATAAACGATTAACAGAGGCATAATAATTATGGAATGGAATTTTCTCGAAGCAAGCAACACATTTTAATTAACAAACAACACTTCATGAATTGAGCAAACAAAAATCCACAAACTGCATATAAACCATGGGTGGACCTTAGGAAGATTGGCTACTGAGGTTTGGAGCGACAGCTCAATGGACCGGAAGTAATCGCAGGCTTTGAGTCGCTGTCCGTCTGGATCTCCGACTCGGATGTTGATGGGGAAAACTTGGGGCACTTGTGGAGTTCCAGACGGACAGCGACTTTAACGATGACTACCGCCAGCCAGAGTGTTTTCATCCAAATAAAATTTGATATTATGAATGATTAAATTGATATTTTATTTGCAATTGTGTTTGCCTCTTAAAAGGTGTTGCTTGATTTGTGAAAGGTGTTGTTTGAAAATATTGACACAATCCAATTCCATAAATAATGTCATCAACAACAAAAATCTCCAACGGTTACACACAGCCACTTCTCAAAGTTTTGTTGATGCAATTAGAGTGAAATAATTGTGTTTTTAATGCTTGTGTGGATTTGTTGCCTCATTTTCTAACTTTCTTTTTTTCTTTCTCTCAGGAACAGACAGCGAAAGCTTGGAACAAAACTTCAGTGATCGGCAGATCTTTTTGTGAGACTGAGTTTAGGACCATGCACACACATAAGCATACATACATACATGCTCAAACACAACGCTTACTCGACAAAAACACACTGGAGTTCCATCTTTTGGACTGACACGGTTACAAGAAATAAAAGGCAAAAAAAAACAAAAAAACGTTTACAGGTGGCGCAAGAGTGCCTGGACCTGGACCAGAGTCTTCAGCCTGACCCAGTCCGTCCACACACCTCTCCTCCTTGTACAGCTTGCTCTAAATGCTCTTCAGTGCATGCAAGACTGTGCAAGAGGCATAATATTTAACGATAGATTAATATATAGATTTTAAATATAAGCGCACGCTGACAGTAACAGTGTACTTTAAGAGATTCAGTGAGCCAAAAAAAAGGCTTTGGTCAAATTTCAAGCAAAATTGGTGGGCGTCATTGCAGCATGTATTTAGTGATTCCTTTTTTTTATTTTTTAAATATTCTCAATAGCTGGTGGGGGGTCTGGTTATGGTTAGGTTGGGTATATGTGGGGGGGTTTAGCTATTTAACATTGTTATATAATAGAAAAAGAACAATTTCTAAAATTGGTTATGATGTAATATAAATGAAAATTTGCACTTTGTGAAATTTACAAGTAAAGGAAAAAAAAACAACTAACACTAGTTAAATGTTAAGATCCTCTCCCTGTCTTCCCCTCCTCTGTCTTTGCTTTGTATCTTTGACTGTCATTCCTAATATATTAGACTTCAAAGCTGATCTGCGAGCAGTGTCAATTTAATGTACTTCTTCTGTACTGTCGAGCGCCGAGGTGGTTTCCGCTCAAGTCCACGTTGGAGGACGACAAGACTGAATCACTGCAGCAGGTTTCAGTTTTTTGTTTTTGAACACATGTTGGACCGAGGTGGTGTTTTCTTAAAGCCTCACACACAGTAGCAGCCTGGGAACAGACTTCTGGGAATCCTTTTTTTGGTTTTTGTATCATTGTTGTTTTAATTCTGTTTCTTATCATGTTTTCTGATGTTACCGACAACAGTTTTCTTTTTACCTGCATTTCCAAAATAACATTCCATATCATTTAGTGAGAAAACGTACATATTGACTGCTGAGGAGAAGAATATGTTTTTTGTTTCTTTTGTATGGTTTTTTCGAAGAAAGGAAAAAAAATAATGCCTCAGGTCAGTCGTAGCATGCGATTATGCTTAATTCCTCACAGTTTACAGCAGCTGATGGTGGAAGCTGTTCAGTGAGGATCCGAAGCTGATTTAAAAATCATATCATTAGTTCAACAAAGGGAAGTAGTTCTCTTAGAATTTCCCCCATCCATTGTGTAACCTATATCAGGCTGAATAAAATTGTGTTTATGTACAATACATGGTTCAAGTCTTTGTCCACTCACTGCGTCTTCCACTAGTGTGCATCAGTGTAGTGTCCTCAGTGTGACATGGTGCACAGGACTGGTAACCCTAACTTGTGACATTTTCACACGTTAAACCATAACTTAAGCTTGGATGGCAGCCATAATCAGGATGAGTAATACCATTTTTTTTTTTTTTGTTTTGAAACAAATTGGCATAATAGCAGGTTATTGAATAGGTTTGTACACAAAACAATAACCAGTGTGTCACCTTTTGCTTTGGATTACCGAAAAGGTAACATGTAAATGCTAAGCTGCATTTCATTTTTACCATATGTAGTGACCAAGTCCTGTGGCGCTGCTGATTGTTTGTTTTTACGTGCACTCAGGTATAAATCTAAACCAGATCTTTCCTTAGTGTCTGAAATGATATTCGCCATTTATTTTCTTCTACTGTCCATTTATCTTTCCATTCCCATTAAACATATCAAAACTTAACTGAAACCCCTGCACAATAGAAAAATGTTTGCCCCTAGCAGTCAGCAACACCCGAGTAAAATGATAGTTTATGACAATTTACTCAGTAACGGATATGATTTAAAACGTAGTGAAGTACAGTACTTCCAAAAAAAAACTTAAGTAAAAGTAAAATAATTCCTTAATTTCCCCCTCTGGAAGCTACCTTGCTTTATTTGTCAGCAACATGACATGTGAGACATGTACAGACAAATGTAACTGTTTCAATAATGAACAAGTTCCATGTTTTGTGAATGAAGCGCTGTGTATTTCTCTCCGTTCTCCTTAAGCTCTTTTTTCTTTTCTTTTTTTAAACTCTGCTTAAAGAATAACTCTCCTTCCGATGACCAGGATGTCAAAGAAACATCTGACCTATTTTTAATAACCCATTCCACTTTTGATTCTCTCTTCAGGTCTAACCTCAGGCTATCCCCAAACATCCGCAGGGAGCAGGCGTAGCCTAGATAGAAATGGAGAAGACCTATTTTTTTTTAATTTCTTGAAGCCATTTTCTCTCTGACTTACATTGTTTGGACGAGCAGTGAGCACTTGAGCAGGACGTGGATGTGAAGCTGGTGGTCACTCCGCAGATGTCTTTCTTTAGTCAAGTGACTCGTTACTCTGTTCTGTCTTTGTTATAAAAAGTTACAGTTAGTGTGGCCATGACGTATATACATTTATTACACACGTCGCTGAGTTCTTCCGCCCTCTGGATGAAACTCTTTATAACCACACTGTAATCGTGTGTAAAAACAGAAACGTTCCTCTGTTCACAACCTTGCTCCGTTATTTTTCTACTGCGGTGAAATATGTTTCATTTAAAAGGTAATAAATATGTAACTAGTGGTGATAAATATTACAAGTTGCAATGTCTGTATAATGTGGTGCAGTATCTGTTTAAACATATGGTTTTGGGGAGTCGGCTGAATGAACAGTGAAGAAATACCTTCAGATATGACATGACTCCATTATTTTAAGAATAAATATTTAAAAATAAATATAAGATTCCTAGGCACACTGTGCAGATTGACATGGCTGTATTACATATGTGAAGATTCATATTCATCCTGGAATTACATTTAACAACTGGACTTGATTCCAATCCAAATTTATTTTTAAAGCACTTTAAAAAGCCAAAGAGAAAAAATGTGTTTTTTAGTGAGGACTTAAAAACAGGAAGTGAGTCGGCCTGTCTGATGTGCAAGGGCAACTCCTTCCACAGATTCAGAGCGACTGAAAATGCACAGTCAGACATTTGACTGTCATCGGTGTAAAAATGGGAATGCGATACCGTGTCTTTGAAAAATTGATCCAAGAGGAAGTGAGTACAGGTAGAAGAGAAGAGGCCCAAGAATAGACCCCTGAGGGATCTGTTGCTTCTTCTAACTCAACATACTTACAGTTTATTACCTTTAAACCAAAGGGGCTTTAACTGGCATTTTGGATGAAACATATTCACAAGAGATTTGAGAGAGTTTCTTTAATGATGTAAACAAGTTGTTATTTGCACTTGTTTAGTCCCCTGGTTGAATTCTGCTCACTTATCAGGCTCGGACAAACACACTCACTTAAAATTCAAATCCCTGAAATGTTGTTTTTGAAGAGAACTACCTCAAAACCACTTATTACTGCAGTTTTCTCATGTAATGTGAAGGAAAATCTTTGGCCGTAGACTAGCAAATTTGATTAGACCCATGGTTCTCAAACTGTGGCATGTGTACCACCAGTGGTACGTGAGCCTCTTCTGGTGAAAATCAGAAACGAGGGATTTTAAACAGGGCGAGTAGAAAATGAAATTAATAGCAAAGAATATATATAATAAATTAAAAAATCTTAATCTAATTTCATGGATATAAAGTGCCATATTTATTTGAAACGTATACTTTCTATTTTCATGTATTTTCAAATTTTAGAAGTTGATTTTCATATTGACATTTTTTGAACCTTTTTATGAAATTATCTACTTTATCTGCAAATACATTTATATGTGATAATTTACTGACATTGATCTAATATCTGTTGAAGGTAAAAAAACAAAACAAAACCACGGATTCTCTCCAGTAAACTACAGAGGGACTTTGCTGTGTGTGTGCTGACCCTCTGCTGGTTGTTCGGACACTGCATCCACTCCACCATCGTGAGTGTCTGTGATAAAAACAGAGGCAACTTTATTTGAAGGTCAGTGCTTTCACTTTCACAGTTTCCAAGCATGGCCACTAGATGGCGTCCAGTTTACATCTGCAGTTGGTAACTGTAATGAGATCAGGAGCAGCACAGACTTCCTGTAACTCACACACCATCAACAAACACACAAACACTATAACCCTTTACTCATCTTTGCTGCAGATTAGCTGTGCTTAACTTAGCCTGGACCTTCTAAAGAAATCAATCTTTAAAATCAAAAGTGTGTGATAACATTGCCTATTACTGAAATAATGACGCTAATGACGTAATGTCATTTTATTTTAAGAACATTCTCTGTGCCTCCAGAATAAATGTTGCTTACCTCGATGAATTTTCAGGACAACTAATCTGCATACTTCCTCTTGTTTAACTTTCCGTAAAGAAAACAAAATATTGAGGAAAAATATTAATATGTATGAGAAGTGAAGCATCTTCAGACGTAGAAGGTTATGCATATTTTTGGTGAAGCCAAAGAAAAACACTGCATATCTCACACATCGACTCAGCAAACAACTTCCCACAATATTAGAGTATTGATTAACACAAGTAAGAGCTTCTTCAGCCAGCTGTCAAGTCGATTGAGTCACTGGACACAAGTAAATTATTGTTTAACTCCTGCATGTCTACACTGGCGGCTTCAGGGTTGTTGTTTTTTTACATTACATATTTTGTGTAAGTTCTAACATGGGCATTGATTTACCGTAACATTAGTTTCACAACAGCCTGTCACAGTTGGATTTAAGGTTAGCAGAGATTTTTTATGTGAAAAAAGAGATGAATGTGAAAACAACCTTCTAAATATAAAGGTCATTATTTCAATCGAAGATTATATTAATCAGCAAAACACGTTTTTTCCACTGAAGGCAGACTGAAATAATCAGAAAGTTAACAATAAAGAGATTCAATTAACCTGAATGATTCAATTAATGATGAAAATTAGTTAAATGATGAGATTTAGATCTAAACCGTATTTTTCCAACAACAGTACACACACATATATATATATATATTTTCTTTAAATAAATATATGAGCAGTAACATAAGGATCTGCTTTTTTTCTCTTTTTCCTTGCACATAAAATACCACAAACAAGCTTGATCTTACACTCAGCTGTCAATCTAAAATCCTCCCCTGCTGTAGATCACTGAGCCTGAGCCACAGCAGACATAATATCGACACGTTTAATCAATCCATGAGAGTGCAGGTGTTTCTGATCACATTCACGACGGCTGTGTTCAGCTCATGCGAGTCACAGCAGCGTGACACTGAGGCAGCTAAATGGAACTGAGCCGCCATTCGTTTGATTATTTACACTTGTGCGTTTTCTACAGGCACCTGACGAAATGTCTGCTGTAAAAAAAAGGAACTATCGAATTAAAAAAATCAATGAGGAAATGTCTCCTTTATGTTCCAGCTCTTTGTTATCATACAAAAACTATGTTGGGCTAAACAAGTACAATTATAAATGAGGTGTTCTGGCAGCAGATGGATTGATTTATCAATCGATTTTAAACTATTGTGGTTGGTTTTTAACAGACAAAAGTACAAATACTTTGTTACTGTACTTAAGTACACAATTCACAGATCTGTACATTATTTATATTTCTAGCAACTTTTACTTTTACTCCACTACATTTGCTCTAACTGTCTTCGTTACTCGTTTCTACCAAATAAAATCAGAAGAAGAAGAGTTGGTAATGGTCTGTATTTATATAGAGCTTTTCTAGTGTTGATGAACTGCTTTACACTATAGTTTTGCCATTCACACGCTGCCACAGGGAGTTAACTGTCTTGCTTGAGGACACATATAGACTAGCAGAGCCAGGAATTGAACCCACAACCTTCCTGTTTGAAAGACAACTCACCCTACCACTGTTCCACCATGGCTCAATCCTAACGCCTCACTTTTTTTAATACTTTTACTTCTACATTTTATATCAGAAAATGACACTTAAGTACAGTAAATGTCATATACTTTAAGACTTTTACTTCAGTAATATTATAAAAAGTGAATTCAAAGTAATTTTCTGGTCAGATACTTGTACTTTTACACAGGTACTTTATACAAGACTGCTCTTACCTTACGAATCAATATTGCTACAAAACAACACCCCAAACTTTCCATTAACTTCAATTTTAATACTTAAAAAGGGTTAAATCATTGTAAGCTTTTTAGCTTATTCAGTGAACTCGAATGTACTAATCTCTTGAATGTCTAGAATGTACCTTAGATGTCCAATTCATCATTTTTATTGTACTCTGTTATTATTGTATTATCTTGCATCTCAGTTTGTTGACCCAGAAATCATGTTTATCTGAGTTTAAGACAGTAAAAAAAAAACTATTCATCATCTTCACACTTACAGACAACATAGACCTTAATTATATCTTCATTACAGTCATTACCAGCAGCTAATTCTGTATTTGTCACACTAAAATGTTACAACTTACTCAGCCAAACAAACATTGATTGGAATGTGCTCTTCACACCCTACGTGTCCCCATTCAGAGCAGTTGAGACGAAGCCAAGGATTGCCTGATCACATCATATCCTCTGTAACATGCTCAGATTTCCAGTGTCAGCTGTATTCCCGTCCATTATCCGCAAGTCCTCAGAAATGTCACGACGCTCAATTCCCGTCCATGTCACCTGAGCAAGTGCATCTGCTGTGTCTGACTGTGGCCCTGTCGCCCGGACGAGGGACACGAGACACTGGGGTGAGTCATGTTGAGCACGACAACAGCTGCTTTGCTTTGCTATGCAGATAAAAATGAATTCCCTGTAGTAGTGAGTGAGTGAGCAGTTCATTACTTTTAACCCTTAGTGCTACATGGCTGGTGGATCTGGGCCGCAGGTGCACCCATGGTAAATTGCCATGGGAATAATACACAACTCCTTATATGGACATCCTGGAGGGTGTGTGTTTATAGGTCACAGGCTTTAAAAAAAAAAGCCTTTTTTTCTCGTCTTCTTATGGGTTGTGGAGTCAAAGTTACGATTCATTTCACATCATTTCATTTTTAGTGGTGATATAAAGAAGCAATAATTGTGCAGAAGTCACACAATTTTCTTTTTGTTCATAAAAATGAGCCAAGTGAGCTTTGAACTGTGACGTAAATCCGATTTTAAACATTTTGAGTACTCCTGCTCAGGTGTGTTTATATGGTTGGTGAAAATGAGATCTGAAAAAAAAGGACATAACACACTCTATATTGCACATTCTTATCGCCTCTGTATAAACTGTACTTTTTAGCATTGTAATGGAAATAAAGCAGCCAAAATGCTCTGAGTTCTAAGGGTTAAACATTCAGTTTGTAACACAGGGATGCTTGCCAGAAACTGAATTTACGACCCATATGTATCTATAATTGCTTTAAACTATAAAACAATTTGGTTTTTCATCGCCTTAGTCGAACACAAACTAGCCTGAGTCAACATTTCATGATTTGAAGCTGGTGCAAAGATTAAAATCAGACCTCCATAGTTGCCTGATGCTTTTGGGGAAAAGGGGGTTGGATTAAGGTGAGGAGTTGGGTATTTAAAAATATAAAATAATTCATTTCATAATTTGATGGTTTAACGTACCTCTGCGACACTAGAAAGGTAAACCGTATAGCTGATGACTGGATGACCAGACGGATGGACAGATGGATGGATAGTAAGATTTATGAATGTAATCCTTTTATTCATTTGTCCCAATTCCAATTTATTGCTGCCTTTAGACCAACTCTCTTTAAATAATACTTCACAAATACAGCCGCTCTAACTGCAACAATCCTGAGTCTAAAGTGAGTGAGATTATTTTTGCAAGTTGGGATAAAAAGTTCTGCTCTACAATGATGATCTGTGCAAAATAGAGGGGGAAACTTTCTTTTCCTGCTGATTTCTTTCCATATAAGTTCCAGGATTCAATTATGTAATGCACTTTATTTCTATAGCCCTTTACAACCACCCACAGGTGACCAAAGTGCTTTACCAAATAAAAGCATTACAGACACACAGCATTAAAAACAGATGATAAAAGAATAAAAGACACAAGAATAAAAAGTGAACTAAAAGAATAAAAAAAAAAAAAAGAGTACAAATCTGTCAGTGCACTACTGGGTATTAAAAGCCATTCTGAATAATCTTGCTGTTCAATCATAAAATACATATTAATAATGACCTTTAAATTTGAATTGTTTTTTATATTGTTTTGAATATGTTTAACGTTTTTTGAAAGAAAATAATTCATAACCTACGCCCTCAGAATAAGGTTAAAAAGTGCAATTTATTTTCTCCTGTGTGGTGGAAAAAAGAGAGTACAGAGAGATGTAGTAAAAAACAATTGTGTTCACTCCCTGATTTATAAATGCTTGTTACTTTTAACTGTGATAAAAAGCCAAAAGCTTTGTCCTTTTCCCCCTTTTCACTGTTTCTCCACCTGGGGGCGCCACACGCTGACCTGTAGTGTTTGGTTTGAACATGGGTTGGTTCAAGGACAAAACTGCAGTTTAAAGGACAAACAATTTAGCCCAAATGGGATCTCACTTACAGTATGTAAATGTTGTTCTTTCCTGTTTATGTCACTGATATTTCTAACATGTTCTGCACTTTAAAATGTGCAAGATATTTATAATGATGGCAGAATATAATTTATGTGGACACAATAGAAAAGGAATTGTAGTTAGTGAATCTGTCAGGTCTTGGTTCAGTGTCTCCCCCCCCCCCCATAATGGATCTTAAGTTTCACTCATTTTAATATTTCAGAGGATAAAAAAAAAACACTTCTAAAGCTGTAGCCTGAGACTATTTATATCTATAACAGTACCACTAAAACACAACATCTGCTTCTGTACACATGCTTTTTTTTGGTGAGATTTCTGCTTCAGAGATGATGTAACAGAAATCTGATATACAACATGTAGATATGCTAGTATAGATATATAATCACTTTAAAATAAAACAAAACTTTTGGTTTTTATGACAAATAAAAATGAAACATAACCATTAGTTCATATATTTATTCTACTCAAGTAAAAGTGCCACTATTTTTGATGAACTTTTACTACTTTAAGTACAAGTAAAAGTACTGGTCTAAAAATCAACTCAAGTTAAAGTAAAAAAGTAGCTCGTTTAAAATGTACTCACAGTAATAATGACTACGTTTTAAACTTTTTTTCAAAATGGGTCAAAGGTCACAAATGCTTTAACTTTCTCACTCACTCAGTGACCTTAATTAATGCCAATTCACCTGTAATGGATGCGATTTAAACGTAGTGAAGTACAGTACTCCCAAAAAAACATACTTAAGTAAAAGTAAAATTACAACTCTTAGAAACTACCTACTCAAATACAAACTTGTGAACACTCATTTGTGTGTTTACACACCCAGCCGATACAAAACATCATTAGCATTCACGCAGAGTCATGTTTCTGACCATCTAATGAATGTAAATCCAGTAGTCGCTCATTTTAGCTGCTCTGTCTCTGGCCTCTACCAAACTCCTGAGGGAAATCTGGATCCACCAGCTCATCCCTGACTCCAACCATGTCTGTGTCTGTCTGCTGCTGAAAACAATAGACTGGCAGTGACGAGTGTGAATACGAGTCATGATTCAAATGGCTGAACAGTTTATGACACTGGGCATCTCCTTTTACTCTAGTGCAGGGTTTCTCAATCTTGGTCCTGGGGACCCACCCTGACCCACTGCCCCTGCATGTTTTACATGTTCCTCTGCTTTAACACACCTGATTCAATGGGTAAACTCATCACCAAGCTATGCTGAAGTCTGATAATGACCCATTCATTTGAATCAGGGTGTGTTAGAGCAGGGAAACATCTATAACATTCAGGACAGTGGGTCTCCACGACCAGGATTGAGGAACCCTGCTCTACTGTATTACTGTCACTGTGTCTTTTATATATAGAACATATATAGAAACATTGATTATTGCTTCACTTGTGAAATACCCCTGAATTTAATGTATTTAAATCATCACTTTATCATCTATCTGTATGTATGCATGTGAGCACATCAGATCATTTTAAAATGTTGTATCTTGCTCAAGTTGTGAATCTTTCTGTCTTTTAGTTCTTTGTTTCTGTTTTCACCGTATCACATTTCCTGTGTTATTTTGGCGTTCTTCTTAGTGTGTGTATATTATATAGTTTTACTTCCTGTCCTGTTGTCCCTCCACTAATAGTCTACCTTACCGTGATGTCATTAATTTCTCTGATGAGTTTCACCTGTGTTTAATTAGCCCTGCCCCCTTATGTAGTCTCTGTGGCCACAGTATCTTTGTCAGTTCATCCTGTTTGTTTTCATGCATTCTGGTCCATGTCCACCATGTTTCGGCTCCCTGTGTTTGAAGGTAGTTTTCTGTTCACATTTTCTGTTAAACATGTCCTCAGGTTTTGGATTGTTTGACCATTTTTTGGTGTTTATTTGTTTCATTTTCAGTTTCTTTTAATCTTGCTAAATTTTACACAAAGTGCCCTTAAGACGATTTTTCCCATTGATTACCACTTACACCTCTCGTCTACAAAGGTTTAAAGCCTGACATTCAGCTTGAATTCTAATAGATGGTTTTCAAAGTAAAGCTATTTCAATGCTATTCACTTGTGTGTACTTTTCATAATATCAACCATACCTGGATAACTAAATAATATTTTGGGATAGCATTTTTGAATCTGTTGCAGAAATAACTTTGATAAACACCAACCATGAACCATAAACAGGCCTTGAATCCATGAAAATTTTAAAATATGCTTTGCTATCATGTCACAAGTGAGTAATACAAGTTTATATACACACGATGGAAGAGTGATTAGTGTTGTTGCCTTGCAGCAAAAAGGATCATTGAAATGGGGGCATTTGTGCATGAAATGTATTAAATGTACTCAAGTGTGCGTGAGTTTTCCCTGGTTTCATCCCACAGTCCAAAAACATGCAACGGTTAATTGGACACTCTAAATTGACCATAAGTGCGAGAGTGGATGGTTGTTGTGTCTGTGTGACCCTGTGATGCCCTACGTAAACTGGGATTGGCACCAGCAACCCTCATGTGGAGGATAAAGCGGTAGACAATGAATGAATGATGTATTTAACCTGCAGAAAACTGTCCACTGGCTGTTGAACGTCCTGCCCTGTGAACTCTTTTTCCACAACTACACACAGCCTGAGGCTGTCACTTTCCTTCATGGCCCAAGCTTTTCTTTCTTCACCGTTCCATTGATGCATTTTCCATTTTACTGTCAGACCTTTTGTCTGCTGCCCTGCACTGGTGACTGCAGCCGCCAGTAACTATTTCAGGTGAAGGTCGGTTGTTTTTCTCTCATAAATAAAATCTGCTGTACAAGGATCAGACACAAGGGAACCCAACAAATCTACATTGTTTCCAATGATATGATCTTTATATTGTTTAATGGATGAATAAATGTTTAATTTGTCTTTTGGATGAAAATATGAGCTACAGTAAAATGGTACATTACAGTATCTCTCTAGTTTCTGCATCAGCTGTATATCATAATTTCCAAGTCAAATATCACTTTTTTGGAATTATAGAGTTTACGCCGCAATGAATCTAAACCCTTCAGTAAATATAAATAGAAACTTAAGACTATTCTAATAAGCAAAGCTGCCTGAAAACACACATTGTTTTGTTAGGTTAGTGTATGGCGTCTCCAACACAGGCAATGTCACTCCTAATGAAATGTGTTGCAACAACTTTGTTTTCCATTTAACAACCAGCAGAAAAGACTGCTGAAACCGTGGGAGACGCGGTTTGGGATCAGAGCCAGGAGCTGCTGGTGTTTGTGAGCCTCCCTCATCTTCATAATCCTGTCAGTCTGACTGGATCATTTCTAATCCTTCTTAATGTTCATGTGCTTTGTCATCTGTTCCCGACTTCTGCTTTGGGGATATGGATGTCTATATAGCTGCTTATTATTATTATCATCATTATTATTATTATTGTACTGATTTTGCCAGGTTTTGTGGATGCAAATGTGATTAGAATATCAATGTTTTAAAAAATCCTGTGATAATAGAATTGGTTACATTAAAGGTGCAATGTATAAAATGTAGGTGGAATTGTTAATTTGGGGGAAATTGAAGGTAAAATAACTGTTAGATTGTATGAAATGGTGTTTTTTATTATCCCAGGACAATTGAAGGGTGTTCAGAATGTTTATTGCAGTGGGAATTGTTTTTAAATGAACAGTTTTTAAAGTGGGATGTTCTGGAGGCAATTGTGCTATAGCGCCTTCCAGAGGGCAGTAGCTGGAAGGCGTAGTAGTGAAGGCTGCATAGGTTCTCAAACACGCTTATATCCTGTTGCTACATTAAGACCAATTCAGTTCTGTTAGATAACTCATGTGTGAAATTGGGTTTAGGTTTAGATCTGAACAAAACTGGCTAATGGTCTGACAAAATGATTTTGCAAAATCAAACAATATTTCTTTTGGCAGCATGAATGTACTTTTTTTTTTCTTTCTTTCTCTTTAATCAAAAACTCACAGGTCATTGAATCATTTCAACCATCATGTAGATAGTAAAGTCTGATGTTTGCCCCCGAGGCATCACTCCAACATGAGTTGTTAATTCAAATTAATGGAACGGCTCAATTAAATAGCTGAGGTTGGCTTAAGATGAACCAGGTTTAGCTCAATTTGGTTCAAGTGACAAGTGTGTACTTAATGATGAGGTATGATACCATATGTAGAGTCTGAATCTGGCTTGATAATCACTTAGTGTTTTTAATTTACTTCCTTATGTTGCCTTGTATGTTAAGCCAATGCAGTGCATAACATAACTGCTTGAAAATCAGTCTGATGTAGAAAATGGGTGTATTTTAATTATAGCCAGTGACTCAAGCTGACAGGTCAAGAGTAATGCTCAACTGAGGTCAGATACAAATGTGCTTTCATCTGGTTTTGAACAGCACATCAAGCAGAAGTGACACACTTGGTGATGTATTTAGTTTTATCCTCGGTTTGTAGTTTTTGTCCTGCATTTTTAGCACAGTTTACTTGGGGTTTTATCTACGCTTTCATCTTTATTTTGAAATGATCTTCAAAGTAACTTTCATATTTTAGTTTTATAGTTTTTCTTATTTTATAGTTTTTGCACAGTTGCCAGATTAATATCAATGTCCATATTTATGTCAAAATGAGTGAACGTTCATGTTTTGAATGCTTTTTATGAAATTATTTATATATATTGTTATAACATATTTGGAAATAATTATATATGTGAGTGACATATTTTTAAATCTGCAAACTATTTGTGCTCAAGCTTGAAAATTGTTCTATAAATATTATTGTTCATGTAGTTCCCTGAATCAGCAAAGCACTACCGTATATTGAATTTTTGTCTCAGTTCTTGATTCCCGACATCCTATAACATGTCTCCGGTGCTTAACTGGCTACTGTCACTTCTAATGTTTCACTCACTAAAAATACCTGTTCCCAGTATGGCCGGAGTCTTTGTGTCAATTCAAGCAAACCCCGACCAATTGCACATACACAAACTCCAGGCTGCTTTCTTCTGCCATCTGGCCACTCTCCCACACAGTCCAGATTTATCAAGTGCAGCACTGACTGTCGTCTCTCCAGAAAAATCCCTTTGTAGCACCTAAGGAACGCAGTGGATCAGTGACACAGCTCCTTGGACCTTGGTCACCTCACCCTGCTCATGTTGTCTGGTGTTTGATATGTGGTCGGATGTCACTGAACTCTGGCTCCTTCTAGATTCTCCCCAACACATTTCCAGAAAGTAGAATTCATTGAAGACAATACAGATGCAGCGAGCGTCATGAGGTTTTTGTCTTTGAATAATGTGGTTAAAGAACGACTCCTTTCTTGTTGTAGTGTTTACATTTACAGGTGATGGTGCGTCCCTCACCCTTCCCTTCCAACTACAGTATGTTGGATAACCAATACAACCTTCACTTAGTAAAACTCAAAACAAGTTTGGTCTGCCCACTGTGGTCTGACCATCATGTTTTTAAAAACATGGTAGTCAATAATAGTCCGTGGTGGATGAAGTACACAAACCACATACTTGAGTAAAAGTTGAGATACCATATGCAAAATAATACTCTAGTAAAAGTGGAAGTACTCGATTTGAGTAAAAGTCTAAAAGTACTTGGCTTCAAATGTACGTAAGTAATGTATGTAAGTATCAAAATTAAATGTTATTTCATGTAATTATGGTTCCATAGTCTCACTATGTCCTTCATAATCACACTCTTGCTACTTGGTTAAGTCATGTACAGGAAGGGGGGGGGGGGGACCAGATTAGGTACATATTTCATTTTTACGTTTAAAGTCTAGAGACTTAGAAACCAGGTTTAAAAAGGAGTATACTCATTTACCATACTAAACATTGCCTCTGTGTGTTTCTTGTCACCATTTTTTAAGGCATTTCGAGGAAAGGAACGGCAGGTTTACAGTAAATTGTAAGGTATTTCACCTCGAAAGTGGAATCAAAATATGGAATTTCACCAAATAATGATACTCAAGTAAAGGGGATTGTACACTCTCTAAAAAAATCCCATTGTTTTTTAAATTTCTGCCATATGAAAATAGCTTATACATATTACACATTGGCCTTTTACACATTTCACATTGGCCTGATGCAACTGCACCAAGTGTGCAGTGATGGACAGCAGTGATCAATTTGGGAAGTGCAGGGAGCTTAGACCACATGCTTTTCTGATTTCCTGAGCTTCCTGACAGCATCATGAATATTTTCCAAAATTGATACCCTTCACTGCTGCAACATTGATTTGTCTTTTTCAATTTTTCAGGGTTCCTTCGATCTCAAAATTCTATCACCCAACAGGAGTTGTATGAAAATAAAATACATGAGCAACAGTAGGTCAGCTTTAAATTTACTCTCATTCTGTTAATGTTGTTTATACAAAAACAAAACCAGTATGTGTTTATTTAATTCCCTAATTTGAAGTTTATTCAAGCCTCAACCTAAAGTAGAACAGTAGAAGATTATTTTTTCAAGAAGTAGACCACTAGAACATGTAGTTCACACTTCCTGCAGAATAAAACTTTCTGACTTTACCAGGCTTTTTCTCACAGCTGCATAGAAATCAGTGGCATGACAAATTATATTTACAGCCTTTGTTTGGTTGGTATAGTGTATGTCACTAAGCACACGGCTAAATGAAATGAAGCCATTTTGAGGAGAGAATGAATTGGGAAGTGTTCAAGTGTTAAAATTGCTTCTGCTACAAGGCAACGCAACATGGATGCAAATTTTAGAGGACTGGTGATGTTACAATTTAGCAAGTTCTTACACAGGTAAGGTTATGTGATACAAAGGCACATTTGTACTATTATTGCAAAGTTCTCAAGAAAAACTAAAATGGCTTAATAACCATCCTATCCTATTTTATTTTTGAAATATTCAGCACCTACTCTCTTCCCGCCCCTGTTTACTTGCACCTGTTACTCATTCACTTATTTTTTCAGTAAAATGTAAACAATTTCGCATTCCACTCCCTGTCATTGACTTACTATTTAAGTTAAAAGTGTTCAAGTTGCTTGAACCCACCTGTGTTGTTTGTCATGCATTTTAGTGCACTTCACACAGACGTCTCAAGGGAAAAGGACTCGCTGTGCTTCACTGCAATGGAAAATAACACTTATAACACATATAGACTTGTGTAGCTTAATTACACCACTAATGGCTCAGGACCAGACACGAGCTGTAAAAGCACATCTAAACATCTGTTACCCTTTTGAACATTTGTTCATCTAACATTTAACATTCACACCAAACTGAGTAATAACAATAATAATAATAATAATAATAATATTATTTATTTTGTGGCCCAAGGCCACATTTCTTTTGCAGGCGTCTTTTGTGTGCTGCACAGATAAGCTAATGACATGACAAACTGGTTATAAAAACGATGTAATTCTTTCTCTGTGCTTCAGAGCCATTTTGACCTGCCTCTGAGGTGTTGCTCATCTTAACTTTCTCTCTTTGCAAAGAAATAAACAGCACTTCAACAATCCATTATATCCTCATCCGACATCTTAAGACACATTTTTCCACAACATTCACATTTACAAATCTATGACATTTCCAGTATGGAACATTTTGTGATTGAAGATAAAATAATGATACTTAATGATCACGTGTTGATTTAAATTATTCCAGAATGAGACTTGCCACATGTTAGTTATTCACAGTCAACACTTGGAGACAGATAATCTAGAGTTGCAGCTTAAGTAGGAGACAGTGTAGCTAGCTGTCATGTCATATTTAACACTACGTGAATGTTATTTTGGCCCTGATTTTTAATCATGTTTAATTTGTTATTAGTAATGCAAATGATGGACTCACTACTGGCACATGCTTTGCACTTTTTATTGCTGTATTAAATATTCATCGGATGTGTCTGGAAACATGTTATTCAACAACAAGATGTTATGTTGCTGTGATGAAGTGATCTGGTGGTTGCATGTTATTCTGTGTGTTCAGCTTATAATTTTTTTTTCTTTGCTTTTTATATCAAAATGAAGCATCAGTGTGATCAATAATATTGACGATTACACTGTTCTGTTTCGATGTGCCAAGCTGTGAGCCAGCATGTGCAATATCAGGGCCCTGCTCTGCAGGATGTTGGTCACACCCGTGCTTGACAGATCCCCGATCGATAGTTGCCGTACTGTATCTAACAAACCAATATCTACCCTCCTTTTTTGTTTTTAGTGTTAAATCAATAATGACACAAATTACGACGGCAATAGTTTTTTCTTTTTTTTTTTTTGCATTAATAAATGTCTTCCATTTTGCACACTGCATTGCAGATCCAATAACATTTGGCAGCGCTTTAGCACCACCACACCCTCTGGGACACTCTGAAGCATCAATACCCCAGGGCTGACGGCAGACTGGATGCAACAAAACCCAGCATCAAATGAGTTGATTTTTCTTTGGTTCACAGCTTCAATAATATAGATGCGTTCAGCTGTATATTGCTGTGTGTGTTGTGACACATTGGTCACAGCGAGGCATCAAGAACTTGGGAAGACATCCCCCTATGATGTATGAGTTATTTCCATTCTGTCACAAGAAATGAATACTACTCTTATATTATTTGCGTGATGCGGAAGAAAAGTATTTAGTATCATGCCGCGCCATAAAAAGGTAATGGTGAATCACACGAGACAGTTTAACTCCTTCTATGTGTGTGGAAATACACTTGTCTGCTGCCTTAAACAGGGATACACGAGGGGATCAATAACAATCTGATTTTAGCATATCCAGACCAGAGATGTGTTTTGTCTGGCTCTGTACAAAGTGTGGTCAGAGGGGCAGACGAGACCTCTTTAGAGTGGCTCTGTCTTATTTCTTGTTATTTTATTGGTATTAAACAAAACCAAGTTAAAAAGAAACAAAAAACAACAATAAATGATGCTGTTTCTTGTTTGGCTCCAGATCTGGCAGTGAACGCAGGAGTCATGTATCAGTCATCCGTGGCAGAGGTTCAGGGTTATGATGGCAGACCCTGGTCACAGATGGCACATTTAGACGCCCCATAGGCTGCCTGCTGGCAGGTCACACGTGTTACACGAGAAACAATGTTTTTTTTCTCTCCCTCTGCTTCCGCTTCAGAAATGCTGACCACACATCACCGTCGGTTCCTGCTCTGTACAATTATCACTGACGTACTCTTTGGGGATCTGGCAAAATTCTCCATGTACCTAAAAATAGTGTCAAACACACAGTGTGATCACTGAGATTTGCCTATTGTCTGAGTCGTAACCAGATTTGTGAGAAATGTAAGGATACCTGTGACCTTTTGTGTGACGGATAATTGCACTCTGCGGCGGAGTTTCTGTTCCCACGTCTGCAGGGAGACACTGAACAGGCTCACTTTCTTGCTCTTTTTAAAGTGACCTTATTGACTCCGTCTCTATCTCCCTCTTATGATAAAGTGCTTTTGGCAGATCTCATTATAACCAGACGTTGCGTCTAAAGGAGGTTTATCGCAGATCTCCCTAAGGCTTTTGCAAACTTGTTAGCTACATGGAAAAATTCTTAAATCAATCAGAAATTTGAAAAGCCTCACTGACTCTGTTTTGACGTCTTAAGTCCTGCCAGTTGAAGAGTATAATAATAATATGTGTATAAATATGTGAGCACTTGGACACCAAGTTTACACTGTAAGTGTAAATAAAATTGGAGATTGACTCATGACATATTGATGTGAGGTCCCCAGAAAAAAGACCCCCATGCACCCCCCACATACATATTTGATAGCTTAATTCCCAAACACCCATAAACCGAACCAATAATGCTTTTCTGTGTCACTGCTTGAGCACAACATAAATTAAACATAATTAAAATGAATTATAGTTTTGGCTGTGGCTACAAGACCAGGGCCACAAATTTATGTAAATAGAAAATTTGAAAAACTAGTACTCGCACAAGCTTGCACATCATTTCATTCGTTGTTGCCATAACAATGTTTTTTGGAAAAAAATATGATTTAAGTAAGGTGTAAATAAGCTTTAGCTTCAGCTTATATGCCCTCAGTTTACTGCTTAAAATTCAGAGGTAGTTTTTTTGTTTTACATATCATTTTGAGTATTAAAAACAAACCAAAATAAATATGATCTTGTCTTTTCAGGTCCTGTATCATATGATGTCATATATGATATGGTGTCCATCCATCTTCTACCATTTTATCCTCCCCATGAGGTTCATGTCATAGGGCGAAAGGCAGGGTTATCATATAGTGTCATATAGTATACAGTAATGTATCATGTCCATTCCTACGGTTCAAAGCCCCAGACATGACATGGGGAAAAAACAGTATATTAACATGAATTACCTTGAGAGCTGCACAAGTAAAGCGAGCGAAGAGGGCTGAAGCTTCGGGATGGACGGAGATAGTGTGATTGAGTTTCATTTTTTTAGTTGGGAATGAGTTACAAAGAGATTCTCAAAAGCATGGCATTGCAAGGAATCATTATTAGCAAGAGGAATTTAAACAGAATATGAAGAGCCAGGTTACATTACCGGCAGAGGTACGACTTGGATGCCGGTTTAGATTTCGTTGTTTACCAACTGTGAGGCTGTGGAAATGATCGCCGTTACCGGTGGACGTCTACAAAGTGCAAACAAAAAGAGACCGGACGTCTCAGAAGGAGGCGATATTTTCCTCAGGGACCAAACTTCGTGTGGCACGTAGACTCGACAAACTCAAGCCCTATGGGATACGCATTAATGGCTGCAACAACAGGTTCTCACAGGCCACACATGACAGCGACAAATTGGGAACAAATTAGTATTTCGTGGCCACGAATCAGAGTTTTTTTTTTTTTCCCATTTCACATCTGTACATTCCAAATGTGTAATTACAGAATGTACAACCAGCTGTTGTGGATTGAGAACCACTCATTTTACCCCCATTATTCATACAGTATATTCCTGTCTGTCAGCTCTGCTTCATAGTGGGACCCAAAATCTCAAATTTAAATGGCTCACACTCGACTCAGGCATAAAGGTTTTTGAAAACATATACCTTTTGGAGAAAAGTTCACAAAAAGTATTTCCCCATTTCAGGCAAAAATCTGTTTTTTTTTTCTTCCTCCCCTGCCAGTATACAGTAAATATGTAACTGAAGCCTTCACTTGGATGTTCAGACATGTGACAGTAGCTGCCACAGTGCTCCGCCATCCATGAAGAAAGTGCTGGAACGGGATAAGTGCGAGACAAGTGTTTGAGAGAGACAAGAGCAGAGACCTCAGAAGAGGTGGAAATATACTACTTAGAGAGTACAAAAACAGAGCAACTGGGAGAGGCTTTTTGAAATCTGAAAAAAAGAATAAAAATCCACAGAAGTTCATGATATTATAGATGAGGAGGAAATCTAATATTTTCTGTGACTCTAATGTTGGGCTGCTAAGTTTTGTAATTCATATAAGTAAATATTCCTAGGAAAAGTTAGAGCATCAATTCAGCAACAATCACGATATAACTATAAGTTGTGACCACTCTTTATAAATAAAACTGTATTTACAGTGACTGTGAATGTTGTTTCTCTTTTCTCCACAAAAGAAAGCTGTTCTCTTTTTTTTTTAGTTCTCAGTCACTTTAGTCAGTTTTTGTGTCAGAAACTGCTGCTCCGCTGACTCTTCTAAGCACAACTCCCAGTTTTCAGGTGACTCAAACTACAAGTACAGTGTGTCACTGCTGGAGACGATGTTTACTCTGCAGAGTTGTGCATCTCTTAAATGTCAGTGCTCCTTTTGTTGTGAACTCGGCTTCCTTCCCTTGTGTCACTCAGTTGCCAAGTATTATTTTTGTGCCTGATTTCTCCTTTTTTATTAAATTCTTTTTTGCCCAAATTCTCCTGACCTCCATATTGCTGAGTGGTGTGTGTCTCTCTCAGATCTCAGGTGTTGGACAGGCTGAAATCAGTTTTTGAATTACCTCCAGCTGTTTGAAAGGAATAACTGTCAGAGTTATCCAAAAATCCTGTTCATCTGCTCCCATGTATTTTTTTTTATATATACAAAGGACAGAATAATCTGCATGTTTTCTTTCAGTCTTCCATTGTGACAGCAACTTTATGCCCAAATTTGTTTTTAGACAAAGCCTCCAAGGAATGATGTTCAGGTCCCCCGTGTCCCAAAGTTTCTGCATATGAATAAAAGTCTGAAATGCCTTCTGCACCTGTGTCACCTGTTGTTTTGGCATATCATTGCCAAAAATTCACCAGGCGTAGCAGGGATAAATATACAAAATTATGCATGCACAACTTTCTGCACACACTGATATTTTTTACCGAAATTTGGAAGATTTACCTACTTACTTCACACAACATCCTACTTTTGTATCAACTGTATGTTAATATACTGTATATTCAGGACCCAGCACGTCATAAATATGCAAAGGTCCAACAGTGCTTATATAATAAGAATAAAGTATAAAGTGTGAAATGTGTCTGCTTTGTCTACTATTTACAACATTTACATTGTAGCCTAAGTTTAATCAGCCCAGCACTAAATAATAAAAGTAGACAGATCGTAAGTGAAGAAATTAATATTATTTAGCATGAACCTGCGCATGCAATAACAAACATGAATTAAAATATTTTATGAGGCTTTATTTAAGAGAAGTCTTTGTATTAATTGAATATTTTTATTATTTTTACTTCATTATATCGGTATTGGTATTTGTGTTGTAATTGCCAGTTTGTTATTGTTTTTACAGTCACTGTTTAATATAATCTATCACAAACTGAGGGCATTATTAGATTAAAGCATGATACAGAATATACACAATTGACAGGAATGCAACTTGCTTTTTGATTTAATGTGGTAATTAATAGAATATAATCAAAACTGTTTTTTATCACAATCAATACAGCTGCCAATGTCTTCTCTTTCATTTCAGTTTTCAATCATATTTTTTTTAAGAAAACCGTTTTCCCTTTCCTTTAAAACTGTAAATGAATAACATCTTTTAATCACCTTTGACACCTTTTATATTCTGTGGTTGTTTCTTATTCAGTGGCTCTGTTTGAGTTTTTATAAATGAGTGCCACAGCGCCTCCCTCGCTTGTTATGGTTGTTAATGTCACCAGGCTGTGTGGTCAACGACGGTACTGCAGTGTGAAAGCTAAAGCAGGTGTGTCTATGGAGGCCGCGCCAGGTGCAACTACCTTACTTTGATTGAAAAACACCGTCGGGGTCGCAGACGCAGGACAAACTACACATAAACAGGAACCTGTAACACTATTAAACTTAACAAAGAAAAGTTTAGCGTTAGACTTGTTTTCCTGTTGCCAATGTTTCTAAGTTTGTGTAAGACTATGTATACGGGAAGCAGCCGTTGAGGGGAGAGAAGGTAAACAAACAGACCATCACGTCGACAACATGACGGGACACATTCAACAAAGCAGAGTGGACTTCCTCTTCAACTAACGTGAGTCAAGTTCATCTTTTGTCGTCTCTTTTGAAATGTGAGCATAAAGACAGTCATAATAATATGGTCTGCTTTGACTCTGGACTGAGAACATGTTGTTTTATTGCTGCAGTCTGTGTCGCTGTCTGTAGGGACAGAGCCTGAGGTCTAATAATTGTCTGTTTTCATTTTGCACTTATTTGTTGTTTACACATTTGTTGGTTGTCTGTGATAGAATATATCTGTGCAGTTGTTTTGATGCTGCTGCCGCTTCATGAACTGTAAGGATGTATACAGTACAGTAGGTTCTTTTTTGTGTGCCTCAGTCATGTGTGCAGTACATGTATGGTGTTTGGATGGCCTTTTCTGATTTATTAGATATGGGTTTGTGCCTTTTATGTAAGGTTTTTGTCACGAGTATGACGATGAAGTAATGTAAAGTTTAACTAATCTGCAGATTAGTTTGTCCATATCTACATTGGTGTATAAATAAGAAGCTCGAAAATCAAAAATGCCTTCAGTTTGTTTTTCACACAAACTGTAACAGCTTATTTCTTTAAATATAATATGAGTGAATGGGGGAAATAAATTGTTTAATAGAGCAAGAGCATTACATTTTCTGACTATTAAGCAGAGGTGGGGGATTTGAGTCACGTGTCTTGACCTGGTTCTGACTTAAGTCAAAAATTTGAGGACTTGCTTGACTAAAGTTGAGACTCGACTTGACACTTTACTTTTATTTATTTATATTGCTAATGGAAAAGCAAAAAAAACAAAGAAACGTGCTGAACCAAGTCATGCTTGAACTGTGTAGTGAAAAAGAACCATAAGTCTAACATGTATAAAAGCATGAACCCTACATACATATTTTTACAAGTTTGGCTAAGTTTGTAAATCCCAGTAAAAGTTTTCCAGTGCCAGACTTGAATTTATTGAAGCCAAAGACTTTAAAAAAAAAAATGCACACCAATGCACATTCACATTCTTCAACAGCATTCTGTTTTCAGCCATTGCAAAGTAACAGCGAATGAGGAAGTTACTGAGATAATTACAACCGAATAAAGCACTATATGGTGAATATACTCAGCTATTGTATTAAAATGCAAAAACAATCTCTAACATGGGGATATTGTCTGCATAACTGCTTAGCTATTTATGTCTGAGAAGCCTGCTCTACTTAACATTTCAGACACATTAGAACGGAACAGCACTCCTCCAAAACAAACTTAATTTTCTGCCTGAAAGCACGATGTCCCTAAAAGCTCTGCAGAATTTACCTAAACATCAAGTGAAAATCCTTCTTGCAGCATCACAGCACGTTAACTCTTCCCGTGACAGTAGTCTTTAAAAATGCAGGGGACTTTGACTGAGACACTATAAAAGCATATCACCAAGAATTCAATGAAAATCATTGCAGATGTTTCTACCAAATAATGTTTTAGAATTCGTGCTTAAGAGTTTCAAGCCTCAGGCTTTCACACAGCTTCATGTCTCCGTACAGCTGTACGTCTTCAGCAGCAATAGCAGAAAGTTGTAACAACTGGTATTCAGAGCTGTGATATCAGCCCCACTTGCACTGCCACACTGAGCCTGAGACAACTTTAGAGAACTGACAAAGATTTCTTTTTTTGGCCCGAAGCAGAAGCATTTTGAGGGTCACATACTGCACAGCAGCCGCTGTTTCTCTGACATATGCCAACATGTTTGAAATGTGGCGCCCTGATGCTTCAGATGTGCGTGTGCTGCTAAAGGACAATGTGTGAAACAAAGCAAAGGCAATGGAAGACAGCCAAACTGTGGGCTCATCTCACTGTAAGCACTCCCTGAATGCTTATTCAAACACACTTGTCAACATAACTGTCACCTTTAAGGTTTCAGCAGGAAATAACAACAAGGTGAACAATGCATGTACATTAGATTGTGGAGGCATTAGGGCAAATAGGCACGATAGCACACTTTAACCTGCCATTCAGTTGACAACTGCGGATGTTTGACCATCGACTCAAGACAATCACTTAATGTGATGCACCTGATAGCAGGGGTTACTCTACAATACAGTTGTTAAACAAGGACATTGAACAAGTGTCAGGAGTCCAATGGCTCCACTTTTTAGTTGCTCATGCATTTGTTGAAATTCAGAGCGACTGATGTCCAAGCACTCGTACTTGGTCTGAGGGAGAGGAGTCATTACAAAAGCATGCATTTGGTGTGAAATGTGGATGCTGGTGTGAAATAATTTTTTGGAAGTGCTGGTCAGTGATGGAGTGTGCTTGGTGTAAATGCATTCAAGAAACATTGAAGGTCTTGATAAGTCATTGGTGGTGTTGAGTTGGTTTGCAGCAGATCTGAGTGAGTGAGTCAGTCATGCGTCTGGCTGACAGAGTGTGAACGGAAAAACTTCATGAACGACAGCATGAGCATGTGTGTGGCAATGCAACAGTGCAGCAAGACACTAACCTCAGGGTAATTATGACACTGTAGTGGAACAAATCAGAATATGGCAGGCTGCCACACTAATTATGGGAAACAGTCAATTTATCTGAAAATTATTCTGTATGTGTTTGGTATAATCCATTTGTATATCTGTTCAGTGTATCGCTGCAGACATGCAAGCTGGCAGATTGAAACATGCGATAGACTTAGTTTGCATGTGTATTTCCTTTTTTCTGCAGTAAAGACATCTGAGACTTGAGTGAGCACATACACACTCAACCATCATTTTCCTCTCTGCAGACTTCTGTGTTTCTGAGGAACAAAGTCAATTTGCTGGACCTTTGAATTGCATGTAAACATCATGGTCCTACTGAAATGTTTCTGAATTGAATTTAACTTGGACAAACACTATAACTGAAATTATAGAGATGCCAGTACGGAAGAAGAAGACAGCGGTGAGTTAAACATGGCAAAATCCAGAGCAGTACATTTTTTAGACTGAAGAGGAGACCATACTTGGATGTAGAAGGACACAAAATGGCGGTCAACATGCTACCAACTGTGATACAATAGGTCAACTGGAAAATGTCTAATAACTTGTGGAATGCGGGCATATTGCCCCTTTATTCAGCAAATAGTTTCCCCACTAGTGCTTGTTTAATTGGACAAGGACAGTTGTCCAATTAATTGGCGTGGGTTGAGCTACACCTGTGCTACTTAACTGTGCATGGAAAAGAAAGGACTGACCTGTGTTTTTCTGTGTCTCTTTTGATAGATGTTTGTTGCAACATTCATTCTAGCATTCTCAAGTTTTTCTTTAAAAAAAACCCAACAAAAAACCCCCCCAAACCCTGACATTTGATCAGTTTCACCTAAAAGTTATTGGCATTCATGATGAAGAGTCTGTCTTCAGGATATAGACTTAATCTTTAGGGGAGTGTGTGCTGCACTGCCAGCTCATGCTTCTGGGTGTATTTACAGATTTCTTTTAGCTCAGCCTCAGGCTATATGCCTCAGGACGACACCTCATCAATATGAGTGATGGGAAGTTGACCAGTTAACAGGGCAGAGAGTGGGATTTCACTCTTCTGACTCGAGCTACAGACTGACTTACTATATATGTATTTCAATAATGTAGTTTTAGTTTCCATTTGTAAGCAGGTGACATGCTTGAGATGATTACCGCCCGTCAGATCTGTGTGTGTATGTCTGTTTGTACTTGCATTTGTTAACACTGTTTCCTGGCATAAACGATGACCTTGTCATCAGTCATGGAGACCAAAACCAGGTCCTAATGAGGCAGAACCTCATTTCTGAGGAACTGGTTGGGTTTTGGGCTAAGATTTGAATTGTGGTGAGGTTAAGGTTACGGTTAGGCATTAACTGGTTATGGTTAATGTTAGAGATAGCACTTTGTTTTAGGCTGTCCAAATCAATGGAATTCAATGAAGTTTTTTAAGAATAGTTGTTCAAACCTGTGTGTGTGTGTGTGTACATGGACTGTGCACCAGAAATTCTGTTGTGTATAGTTGTTGGCCTGGTGAAGCATGATTTATTCCTGAAATTAATGCACTTTTATTCAGTGATTTTCACAGGATTGATTTTCACAGCATTGCTACCTCGCCAGTCTGGTGGTGACAGGTGGAGTTAGAAAGTGTCATTTCATGCAAACATAGTTTCACTTACAGTTTCTCATCCCAAGTTTTCACACCATGACAAATCTCTGCAATGGACTTAGTGGTCAAGGTACATGCTGATAAGTTCGCTTTTCATATTTGTATCATTCAAAAAAAAATGGCTTGCGCTTGTAACTACTGTTTAGAATTAGTGTTTTCTATCAATAGTTGACAGCTAACAAAGTAACAGCTTTCAGTATTCACATCTTTGCACAAAAAGTGTTCTCTCCATCGCTCTATTGCTTGACACAACTGATTAGTTTTAGCAGGACAGAAAAAAATCCAGCCAGTCTACATTATTTAACATAGAGAATATATAGCATATGTTTACTATTTTAGGTATTTTGTAGAAAAATAATAATAAATAATTAAAATATAAAATCCCACATCATTTTTTATTTACATGTATGTAGTCATTTGCTCGATGCTGAAAATTCTGCTCGACATACAGCACAAAATCAAATGTCTTTGATTCCTACTTTCTCTATCTTTTGTGGTTTTTGCCTCTTTCAAAGGGCAGTGAAGTCTAACGTCGGTCAGATGTCAGTGGAACAGTTGCACAGGAGTGGCACTCAGTCTTTTCTCAGTCACAGCACAATGATGACGGATCAGCCACATTTCACTTTTGAAACAGATCCTTGAGTCTCAGTTACTGGAGGCGACTTTAGAGTCTTAGAACGACAGATAATGTGAAAAAACTGATGTTTTCATTGCACATGATTTTACCCGAGTGTAGTTTGGTTGTGCGTTATTGGTGTGTGTATACAGTATATGCTCTCAATAAATCAGTTTTGTTGTTTAGTGGATATCTGAACTGTAGATGGTGTCCAGGACAGCTCGGCTCCAGGTCCAATCTGTTGGGTAGATGGAGGCTTTCCTCTAATTATGATGCATTCTGATCATAGTTTTTGCATTTTAATGTTAAGCTGGAACTGTCTCCAAGATTATTTTGATGATACATTAATTTACAACTACTTCTGGTTTTGGGTCTGTACCTCAAATTGAACAACAGTATTCTCCTTTACTGTAAACGTCACAACGAAAGCACAATTGTTCTTAAATCATTTTTTTTTAAAATTTCTATTATATTGAAAAATAAAACGATGGAACCGTATTTGCATAAAATGCTATGACATAGGCTACTATACCTGGTCTGAAGATATGGTTCATACATTAGAAGTCAAACAATACCTCTTACCAACTGTGGGGGGACCCAAGAGCAAATCCAGCCTTGTTTAATTATTATTTTTTTTTACCTTAAAGAAGTTCCTTTTTTCCTAAAATATAAATGAGTGTCTTGAATAAATGAGAACTGAAATTGTGGGCTGTATTTTACACCCAAAATACACAAAGGACATCAAACACCACACAGATATTTTCACTAATTTAAACAGTTGTCATTGTGCCATCCAGCATCAGAGGTGCTTGAATATCAAATGCACTTGAGGTGTTGTCCACTGCATCCTTGTCATATTTCTATCTAGCATTTTTTCTTCCACTTATTTTTAGGGCTGGTTATGGAACTTTAAGACTTTTGTGTTATTATCTTCCTCTATATTACCTTATATCAAATGTGAGATATGTGTTTTCATTCAATAGTACATTTCCTTACACAGGGAGTTAGTCTCATCAGTGAACCAATAAGCATGCAGCATGCATGCATGCTGTTTGACCAAGGTCGAACCACCAGAGGCAGAATCCTGTGTCTCAATAATCAAAGCTGCAACCTTGTGGCCCCTGTCGGCTGCACACTTAGAGGAGAAGGAAGTCAGGTGACGTGAGAAATGAGACGCTCTAGCTGACGAAACTCACCAAATCTCCTTCTTCTTCTTCTCCGAATAAATTCAGGCAGGCTGTAAACTGAGATGTTAAACAGTTCTTCCTGCACCTTGAAGCCAGACTGCTGATTTAAGTCCCAATCTGATATTAAATAAATATGTCTTAAATATCTTTCTACTCAGTAGTATTTATTGTTTGTGTTGTACCAGTTATATGATTATTATTATTATTTTTTTGATGGATATTATTTTATGTAGTAATGGAGTAAATGAAGATGCATCAACATGTGGGATGTATCTCAGCAACTATGGATAGGTCACATAATTTCCCTTAAATCTCTTCATCCCATAAGAAAACCTGGAATATGATTTCCACGCAAAACTTATCTCCACTCCACACAGATTTCTGATTTGGAAAAACAGGTAAAAAAAACCTGGTTTAGCTGCTTCTTCATATCGTATCTTATCTACACATGTGAATTCTTCAGAGCTTAACCTTGTTTAAATAATATAAAGAATGAGTTGAAATTACTTAGCAAGTCCCTGCCAATATTATTACTATCTAATTATATCATAATTACATGCTCTTGTTGTATTGTTATTATTTTTAGAGTTTATTTATGTATTCATTTTTTTGCATTTGTTTTTGTCTCCAGGCTCCACCAAGCCTGTGTGTCGTGTTATTACAAAAAACACATATTTGTGTCGTGTTGTTGTGAGGTTTACAAAAAAAAAATCTTTTTTATTGCTCTGCCACTGACAGGCAAATAATTCTGGGACATGGTCGGTCGTGAAGGACACACCAGATGTGGTGCTGTGATGCTTTTTGACAAATATCTGGCCAATGAATCCACACTTGGACTATTGAGACCCAGCTAGAGCTCATTACCCAAACCAGGAGAGGAAGATTCCGTTTGTGTTGTGTTTTTGAGAGACTGGTGCTTGTTAAATGAATTAATGTTTGTCGAGAAGATCTGAAGTACATGGAATAAACATGAGAGCAGATAGTTTCTCCGTATTTGACTGATGATGGTGACTGGACCAGATAAAACCTGGTGAAAGAAGAATTAATAAAATGATATTGTTATTTTAAAAGCACATAATCAGTATATCATAACAATATGTTATATGCCGTATGTGAGTGGACAACCTGTTTGCACTCTACCTGGTAACCATACAGATAGTCTTGTTTTTTTCTCATTTACTACCTGGCAAATGCACTATTACAACAACAATTTGCCCAAATGTTATTGCACCTAAATTAAAAAATGATGATAAATGAGGGATGGCTCTCAGATTGTTTAATGCACATTAGAGCTGCAACGATTACTTGACCTATCAATTATTAATCGCGTACTAAATTAATCGTCAACTACTTTGATAATCGATCGATTTTAGTGTTTTTTTCAATAATCAAAACAAGCGTTCATATTTGTTAGCTTCTTAAATGTGAGTTTCTTTGCTCCATCATTTCCTGGTTTGGTATACTACGATCAAAATTTTCTGACATTTTACAGACCAAACAAGTACTTGATTAATCAAGAAAATAATTGACAGATTAATCGATGATGAAAATAATCGCTAGTCACAGCCCGAACGCACATTAACCTACCCATGGTTAATAAACATACTTACTACTACACCATGCATCTGTTGCAGCTTTTTCTGCTGATTTGTCACAAAGGTTCGTTGTACTGTTTACTTTGACTTTTTACAAAACAAGATCACTCTGAGAAATGCAGACCCGTGGCAAAATCAGGTCAGGTAGAGGAGACGGCGGAGGTGGCGAAAGTGTGATTGGTGGAGACCCATGGGCACACGTAATGTACGTAGCTGGCTCGTGTATCCGCAAAAACAAAGGTTGTGTGAAAGGGGAATCTGAGGGCAATCAGATGAGGAGGCCTCGAGGACCCATGTGAAATCCACTGCCAAAAACAATCCAAATGGGAGGCAGAGGTACAGCTGGGAAGCAGTACAAATATGACAGCAACAAATTGAGACATTTTCCGCCAATTCTGCGTCACATGCAGGAGGCCAAGGACAATCTTATCCGGCCGACGTGTTCTCCCACATCTCTGACCGTACCCAGACACACACACACACTTCAATTGGCAGGTGCTACTGTCTGCCTGTAAAAGGGCAACGTATGAGCTCAGATGATAGCAGTTGCATCCATGGTATGTACTTTATCCTTAAATGCTTACTCTCCCTCTGAAAGGAGATACACAGGTAAAACATCTAAAGGTGATTTATATCTTCTAATGCACTCAGTATTCAGCTGCTTTGTGTTGTTCAGAGTTTACCGTCATTCATTTTTTCATTTTTCATATTTCTCCTGGTTCATCCCAAAGCAGCAAAGCACATTGTTCCATTTCAGTTTAATTAGGTCGGTTGTTCTGAATACTCATTATAAACAGCCACATTGCTGTGATAAACAATCAATGATACATCCACAGACAATCTTGTGAAGTACTCATTGTTTTTTTTTTACTACATTATTACTTTTAACCACACCCAAATTTTGATCTCAACTCCACACCTGCAAAATTGTGTCATTGTTGACAAAATCTGTCCACGGACATATTAAAGGTCCATTGTGTAGGAATTGGGTCACCCCTCCGTTTCCCACGCACATGAGGGAACTCTGGTGGCCATTACATACCAGAAAGGATGGCATTCTAATTATTTTGCATCTTGAAGCTTCTGCTTCAAAATGCTAAATACACACTCTGGCTGGTTTGCCCACCTGAGGCTGTTGTAGAAACATGGCGGTGGAAGATGGCGGCCCTTGACCAAAGTTTCCAAGCTTATTTTAGGGCCACATAACCAGACAGTTTTTTTTTTTAAAGTGATAATACATACAAACGTGTACTTACGTGTAGTACATTCAATTTGTCCGACTTTTACAAGTTAAAAGGAAAACCAGCTTCGCTGTCAGAGCTGGTTGATTACTGACAGTCTTGTGTTTAATTGAGGCAGCATGTAGTAGTTTCAGTCCTATTTATCAGTTGTAATCAATTAAAAATCACATTTTATCCTGATTGACAATGTCGTAATGGGGATAGATTTCCCTCGTTTCAGGCATTCTGTCATAGACACTGTCCACAACTAAACAGATTAAATTAACAATATCTTCACTGCAGCATGTTGAGCACATTTACAGAAAATGCTGTGGTGGTGTAGTTTTTCATCACAATTGTCAAATTGCAACTTTCGCAGTTTGCTCATGTTCCATTTAACATTTTATGTGTTGCATAATTTTTTTCTCACTTAACCTATGCTTTATTAAAGGAAGAGTTTGACATTTTAGGGTTGTAGATGAATACATTTAGTCACTGCAGTCTGCTGTTGGACACATGTTTTTACATATTGACTTTTTGTGTAAGGATGAAACTAAAGAGGCGTTTGTTAATTTCTTTATTAGGGGGCTCCAGAGAATTTAATGGAAGTTAGATGGTTTTGGACTTGGAGCCCAGTTAGCTGTTTACCCAAATAACCAGCCTAGCTCCATGTAGCTTCATATGTACTACACATGCACAACAACGGTATCTTCTCATCAAACACTCATTTAGAAAGTGAATAGGTTTATTTCCTAAAGTAGTCAATAGGTTTTAAGTTATTTTAAGCTTTTGAACTCACACATATAAACTAGAGTTTCCCTGAAAACATTTGAAGACTTATTTTTAGTCCATGTGCTTTTCTCTTCCCTTTCTATGTGATAGATTTTACATTCATCAGAAAAGACTCTTGTTTTCCCCTCAGTCGTAGATTGGGTACTTATTCTGCATGCAAACATGATAAGAAACTACACTTTTTCTTCTGGAAACAATTAAGCGTAACCTTAGGCTCCGCAATGAATGCGTTCCTTCACATCATTTCCTCGGGTTGTACATTGTGTCAACTCTTGACAACATCCAGGCTCGGAGAGGACAAGCCCTACACGAGGTATACCAGAATCTTAGTCTTGTCATCTCTCCTAGTATCTCTTTTATCTTTGACGTTCACTGTATCCTGGTGTAGTGCAGCGTTCTTGTTCCTTTATCCACCGTGTTCCCGGGCAGACTCGGCAATGGCACATTTTTCAGCGAAATTACTTTGCAGGTTTAAAATAAATAAATAAATAAATAAACGAATAAAACTCAGACAATTTTTTTTGGTGGAACAGCCTTGTAAATATCAGCAATCTCAAGTTGAGTTAAAGAGGAGAAAATGTGGCCTTGAGACATTACTCTCCGTCTGTCTCTGTCTCTAAGGGACCATTGCGAATCATAGTATTTCTAACGTTTGTATCGTGGAGAATTATTTTGTTTACTGTTTTGTGGTGCTTCTGCAAGTGACAAAGACCGATATATAAAAGCTCTTTAAAACGTTTATCAGGATAAAATAATTTATATTCTTTGGACAATAAAGCAGTTATTTGTGATTGTCAAACAGGCTGTTGGATTGCAAGTTGGAATACTCATTGAACGCCATGTCAAAGTGATTGAAATTCATCAAAATGATGATGTAGAGTGATGGCTTGCTTTTCTCCTCTTGCCTGATTTATCCTTCTTTCACCGAGCTGAAACTGAAAATATTAACGACGTGTGATCACGGACTTTGGAGTAATTGGGGGAAAAAAAACAACAAACACAAGGCAAATAACAGTCATATTTACTGCAAGGTTTACACTCAGTGTAATAAAATGCTCTTTTGGAATAGCTGTAAATGCCATTTTTTATAATTTATTGTAACTCCAAACAAAAATAATTTCTACAAAAAATAGTCAAATAATGTCATATAATATTGATACGTGGTTGATATCTTTTCTCTCTTTTCTTTTAGTTAAATTCTCTTAAATTCTGCTTCCTGAATACTGTGTGAAGATTAAATCTCGCTAAGTGTGGCAACAATCACTCATTCCTATAACAACCATAATAGTGACTATTTTTTTTGTAATTCGTAACCCCCTGGATATTATATAATATGTATAATCTCAGCGACTGTTAGTGGGCACGTTAGATACAATGACTGACAATATAATAAAAAAAAATGCAGCAGAAGTAGAATAAATGTAAAATCAAGTCCCATCTTTTTTGAGAAGAAATGAAACCTGGTTAATATACTATATAGGCCTTAGCAACAGGATCAAATGCACCCCCCCGCCTCCTGACCCGTCCATCTTGTTTGTGCGTCTCGTCCTCTCACAGAGTCTGATCACACACATTTGGCCGTCAGTCTAATCAAGGTGACGTTACTAACTCAACCAAGAAAAGAAAACAAAGACAAAAAAGAGAACAGTTCCTCGTGGTTACTACAGCCATTCCCTTTGAAGTGAAACAGTGGTGATTTAAGTGTTTTCTTAATGCTTTTTGGTTTGATGCACATTTCTCCAGCTCAGGAATAAAGGGAACAGTGGTTGGTATAATTTTGCCCCCTTCACCTCTTTTCTCTGAGGCCCTTTTTTTTTCTGTTCATCATACTTCTCACACCTGAGCACACACTCACTATAATAACTGTTCTGTGAGATGTGTGTGTGTGAGTGTGTGTATGTGTGTGTGTGTTTGTGTCTGAAAAGAGATTGGAGATATTGGGTGTTTTGCGTGAGTGTGTGCTCTTTTGCGAGTGCTGCGAGTGTGTGTATTCAACAGGTCCATGACTTAGATGGCCCTACCTAGTCTGGGTCTCCACTTTCCTCACGGACAAACACACACATTATACACACACTCCTTGGTCTGAGGGGCGTTTGTCGTGGCTCAGTGGGGAGATAACGTAGCCAGCAGGTGGGCTAGCAGAGTGCAGAGCAGCAGGCTGGTTGTAGAGAGGCGCGGCGAAGAGGCGGCATTGCAGTCTTTGCCCGCCTCGCAGCGGGAGTGTTGGCACAGTACCCCCTTAAACTCTGGAGGACATATGCACTTCTGGTTCTGATAGCATGTTCCTCCGTTCTGGCACAGGAGCATCTCTTCATCACAAATGTTGGCTGTGAGCAGAGATGAAAGCAGACAGCGCAGCAGAGGGAGAAGTAGTGGGAAAGAGGGAGAGCAAGGGAATCGCAGAAGGAGAGCGAGAAGTTGAGAATGCAGAGGGTGCGGGAGAGTGACAGGCGGCAGAAAGAGATTGTGGGAGTAAAGAGCACAAAGGAGAAAGGAAAATGTACAGCAAAGTGAAAGACAGGTGGGGAAGGAGAGGGAGGGACAATGTTGGTAAAAAAGCATGATGGGGAAACAGTGATACAGGGGAGAATCCAGGGCAGAAAGAACACAGTAGAAAAGAAAGCAGGAGGAAAGAAAGAGATGATAAATTCTCCAGTGTTTGCCTCAGGGACAACAACAACACCTGCCTTTTTTGTTTTTGCAGCCCTTTTCTCTGTCTGTTTTTCTTTAGCCTGCACTTTCTCAGGGTCATGTTGAAATCAGTGTCTGAAGCCCAGCAGAAAATACACAGCACGTGTGATGTGTTAAATAATGATTGTAGGAACAAATAGCATCATTAAAATGCTATAAAAGGCATTAGGAAAAGCGCAGAGGTAGTTGTACTGTGCAGGATACTTGACCTAAAAATGTTCTGAGGGAAAATAGAGGATCAGGCTTCCATGACAAGAAATAATTACATTAGATAACATTTTTTATTACACCAAAGATAATTGGCTCTGCTGAATTGGAGTATTAGGAGTAAGATGTCAAACTCACTGTGCTTCTACAATGTGTCCCATATTGTAAAAAATTAATCGACGTTGAAAATGCATGCCTGCCTGTGGAGGTTTAATTTGTGTGTATGTCTGAGTCAGTTAGTATGTCTAATGCATGGTAGATTGTAAAGGAAGACCATTCCCTGTAATGGGGTTAAGGTGTGACAGGGTCATCAATTAAAGGAGCAGGTGATGCTGCTAATGAGCTACATGATCTATTCCCTCCAGAGTAAAGGAAACACTCAGAGATTTACTCACAAAGGACCTGGAAGGCTACATTTCTTAAACCCTGGATTTTTCGCTCTCTAGAAAAAAAAAGTCTTATACTTACGGTAACAACCTTGCTTCCAGTAGTAGCCCGGCTGACAGTCATCACACTTGGCCCCCGTGGCGCCTTCTTTACATTGGCAGAAGCCTGTACTGTTACACCGGTCATGAACAGAACCCATCTGGTTGCAGTTACATTCTGAAAGAGAGAGAGAGTAAAAATAGATGGCTTTGTTTTAGATATTTGGGGATGTGAGTTATTTGTTGGAACACATTCAGCCAACTGTATTCAGACCAAACATTTGTCTTTGGTGTCTGGGAGCTTCAGAGTTACAAGACTACTGTACATGTGAGGTTTCTCTAAAATGCAGAGAGTTGCCAGTTCACAGTTGGAACTAAGACCGTTTTTAACCCAATTTCTCCCAAATAAGTTGTTTATGTTTCTGCATGGAGTTGTACATATATGTATATATATATATGTGTGTATATATACTACTACTGCAGTAGTCGTTGGTCATGGATCTGAAATGGCAGAACTTTGCTGCATTTGACTGGTGATGAACCACAATTTCTGTCATGCGTTGATGTATGCTGATAGCTCATCTCCATCCAAGATCAAATTCACTTATTCATTTTAAAATGTATTATGAAATATTAAAAACATTGAAATAAACTCCCACAGTCACCGCCAGACAGTTGGTGTTTGTGGATCATTTGCAGTAGTGTCGGGTGTGTAAGTGAACTGCTTAGAGCAAATGTGTGTGTTAAATGTGTGTACAAAATACATTTGTGTTGGAAAGGACATCATTTCTTGCTCTAGGGACATTGCTGTGCCTTGCTTGGTGTATCAGTGTGCTGGCAGATGAGTTAATGAGGCCTTATTTGTGCTGACTCCAAGGCCTAGCCCAATGTGGTCCTCAACCGTGGTGTGTTTACCCTTCAACCCCCTGCAGTTCATCTGCAGATGGATCCAAATCAACACCAGATTTTCGCTCCACAGCTATCTGAACACAGTGACCTCTTACTAGGACATGCCCTTATTAAGGTAGTGAGTTTAAGGAGTATAAGCTATGTAGACGGAGTGTTTATCACCAGTACACACGGTGTGTCTTTGTGTTGGCTCTGTACTCTAGTGGATTGGATTTTAAGCAAGGTTCACATATAAACTTTTAGTTTTAGGCATGCTTGAGGGTGTTTGCATTCATTTTAGTTGGATGGTACTGGACCTCTAATGAACCCAGTATGAGGACAGTTCAGCGAGGCAGCGACATCAAACACCCACAAAGTTTCAAGAAGTCGTGGTAAAAAAGTCCAGCCCTATGGTCTAGGGCAGGGGTCAGCTCCTGCGCAGTGGCTTCTTGTAGCTGCGCAGTGACATTTTGGCTTTAAAAAATATTGTGCCTCCTGCAATTTGAAAATTGCACTATACCATATTGCGATTTCTATACAGTTTCAATTAATTGTTCAGCCCTAACACACACATCCATTTACATTTAAGAAATTGAATTGTTCATTGTACTTGGTTTAATGAACAATTAAGATGGAAAAAAAAAAAATTCAACTGCAATATCTTTTGATGCAACTGTTAAACCAATTCTCTTCTCATTTCTCTGCCCACTAAGTTGTTGGGGTGTGAGGGTGTTGCAGAATGAGGGAGGATTCAAGTAAAGATTTCTTGGCTGGCATATTGGGAGAAAATTATAAAAATCAACACTCATCACAGCAGTCCCTGTGATATGAGAACATCTATTATGAAATGTGTATTGCAGATATATATCATGTTATATGACATGATACAGCAATGATGATAAACTGTAGTTATATTGTGCCGGCGTGGTCAAACCTACATTTGCTATTTATTGGTGTGTAAAAACATGGACGCACCAGGTGCGTGGTAGGGCTGACAAATGGGTGTGTTTTAGCAATGTAATAAACCAATTAGACAGCCATTTCTTTTTAAAGGCAGGTGCATTTGCACATAGGCTGACTGCTGGGACTGCTGGCTGATTTTCTTGTGTGTGAAAGTGAGCAAATACAACATCCTTGTGTAGCAAACGATGTGTGCATGACTGCCCTTCTTAATCAAACCCAAGTTCGTTTGGGGAGGTGTGAATGTGCAAACGACCTCTGATGCGCACCACAGAAGCGAACTCTGATATGCCTAAAAACGTAGGTCTCGGTTCGCTTCCAGTGAACCAAATGCAGGAAGTGGCAAACGCAGGGCACTGTGGGTAAACACAACCATACGTGCGTGTAGAATGATAGCTGGGAGAAATGACTGTTTGCATAAAACAAAATCAAAAACTCTAGACTGAGGATTTAATAAGTGTAAATGCATTTGCTATGGACAGTAACATTATTATTGAGTTTGTCTAAAACAAACAAAAAAAGACATTTGTGTTGCCTCTTTATGGTGGATGTGTAAGTTTCTTTTCAAAGCCCATGTGCAGTTAGTACAGAGCAACATTAGACATTAACAAGCTGTAACACAAGCACGCACACACACACACACACACGCACACACACGACTGCTCTCCACACACACTCTCACTGTCTCCCTGTAGACTGACCGATGCAGACGCTCTCATCATCCAGTTCAGCAGAGGCGTTGCGGAAGTATCCCAGTCTGCAGTGTTGGCAGTTCTGGCCCCTGGTGTTGTGCTTACAGCTGACACATGTGACGATGTTCAGGTAGTCGATGTAGCTGCAGCGGTTGGAGTGGCCGTAGCACTCACAGTCTGCAACAGAACAGACAGATTTCAGCTTGTCTTTGGGAGGAGGAGAGTACCAGCATACATTTCTGTGGCAGGATGTCTTTTCTTTTCTTTTCTTTTTTTTAAGCCGAACGTTCTCATAGGATTTTTTGTAATGAGACACAGAAATGATAAATGACTTTCACTTACACTTATGTCTAAAAGTTAGAGTTATAACTGTCAGCGAACAAATTAATGGCTCTGTGTGTGTTTTATGTCTTGCCTTTCTGACTCTATATTGGTTCAATAAAGACAGACCACTCCCTCTCCATTACTACACTCACAGGTTTGCTGAGTCTGCTTCACTGTGCTGCACTGATTACTGATGGGAATTCCACTATCCTGTGTGTGTGTGTTTGTGTGTTTTCGTGTGTATGTTTGCAGGGGTACGAGAACAGGCGTGTTCATTTTGTCTGGGAATTTAATGACATTACCAGATGAGTGGCTTATATACATAATCATAACCAGGGGAGTTACAGGTGCGTGATCCAGTTCAGCGGTACAGTTTTTTTTTTTACACTGCACCTGCACCTCTCGTTCCCGCATTAACCAGAGAAAAAAGCTTTCTCCTCTCTTCTGTTTGTTCTTCATTTCCAAAGGCTTAGATTCTCTTTCATAATGTGCTGTGCAATCTGTACTTGTGATTAAATTTTCTCTTTGTAATTCTTGAATTAGCTGAGAGGATAGGATTGAAATTCAAGTTTCACTGTACATGCTTTAATAGTCGGGGGAAAAAATAAGATTTCGTCCAAGCATTCACACCCAAAATCCAAAGAAAAGCCCCCCAAGACCTTTGTGTAATTTTCCCTCAGGGAATGAAATAAAAACCTTGAAATCACTTAGCAAAAGATCTGCATTGTGCAGAGGGATGCACCGAGAGGTGGAGGGTTGTTGCTCTACATTCTCACTACGATTATCTTGGCTAAGACTGCTACCTAATTAAGGTTTTATTAAGCTTTAGAAGTTGGCTGCAATCGTGTGCTGCAAGGCATCACTGTCCTCTAAAGAGGCGTTTACCAGGCATGTTTATGCAAATACACATTTAAATGCACATTAAAAAGTCAGAGTTTAGCTGTTTAATCAGCCGTCACATTATTATTTTATTATTGTTTGGTTGATGATGCCAGCTGAAATATTAATGAGCTGGTTTAAAGGAAGCCGGCTCGAGGAGCACCATAAAATGCCTCTCTCAGCACTGAGGGAACCGCGGTAGCAGTGGGGGAAGAACTGCCTAATTAAATATAAATGGCAAATTACTTCACAGACTAGAGAGGCAATGGGACATTGTTCCACAAATTAATGTTACGAGTCAAGATGCTGGTTTATTGGTATTCATCAATTGTGAATTGTTAACGGTGAAAGACAGTTAAAGAGAGCGAGAGAGAGAGTGAGAATGTTTTCCTGCATCAAAGAGTAAGTGAGGTTGGAAGAATAATGACAAACGATACAAACAGTCGTCCTTTTTCAAATCAATAAATGCAAATGTTTATATGAAGTCCAAATACTTACCTTGATCATGTGCATAAAGCAGACACAATAATGGGGGATTAAACAGATGCATAGGGAAAGATGAGCAAAATAAAACACTAACACTAAACATGCAATTAAAGGAATTTTTCCACAGGTTTTATCCTTAAAAGAACAGGCATCTACGCTTTAGTCAAATGGCTAAAAGACTTTCACTCCAGTGATCAGAGGATCTAACGAAGCTTATTTCCTCTATGTATCTATTCTACAGACCACATGCTGCTCATGTGGGCCTCTTACCTTTGAAATCATCATATATGATCCCAAACAACTGTCTGGCCTGAGGCTCTCCTGAGATCAAGAGAGTCAGGAGCCCTTGAGGGATGAAGGAATCTTTGTGTAAGAGTCGTCTGCTCATCACACACTGCACTACATGCACACCTTCACACAGATAGTCACAATTCGTCTGTGAGGAAAGATTAATTGACTCTAAAAAGAACTTTTAAAACAAGGGCTAAAAATAACCAGGCTTGTTTTTCTGCTGAGGACACGTGGAACAGTCAACCTCATGACTACAGAGGAAAATAGCAAAATAACCTACATTCACGTTGCATGATTATGTCAGGCTGTTTTACAAATGAAGGTATTACAAAGACTTTTGACACACGTATTCAAATATAAGTCAGAATGTTTTCCTGTTCACATCTTTGTTTCATATTTTCATACTATTTATAAACAATTGATCAGACAGTGACATCATGAGGGCAGGACTGATTGATTAATTTATTCTGATTAGTTCAGTAATTATTATTATAGTTTTAAAACAAGATGAATTATTACCACAATATAAATTAAATGATTTAGTACCATGCTCAAATGCTAGGACAAGAACCTAAAATAATAATTGTTTCTAACATTTATGTTGTGCAGTTTTTGTTTTGGTGCAGAACATGGAACAATCAAAATGAGACCACTGAAACATCAAAATCACAACGTAAAACAACACAAAATGCTGCCTTTTGTGTTGTTTCAAGTTGTGATTTCGATACAAAACAATACATTTTTCAGTCCTACATGTGAGTATTTAACAATATAACAGTGAGCGCTATTTTAAGGTAGAAATTTCCTTTCTACTCTTCCCATGTCTCCTGCTTAATTTCCTTGTCTGCCCTTCAGTGTCTGTCATTTCTCAGTTAAAAATATGGCACTGCTGTTTGAACCAAATAAAGAATTAGCTTTATAGCTCATGTTGACTGACAGGTTGTCATGTAGTTGAAGAGATACATTTAGAGTCTTTTTTTTATTATGAGGTGCTACTTGTTTAGCCCACAGGGATAATTTATCTTCTGCCTATACTTTTTTTTGTGTAGTATTTCACCATTACCACTACAAACATAAGAGATACCTCTTTTTTCAGCCTTTCTTTTTGCGTGCTCCTCCTCCTCCTCCTTCTCAGATGAGGTGGTTTTATGGCTGTTTGTTTCATGTAAGTGTTCCCCAAAATTGTGGGAGACTGCAAGACCACAAATTAATGACACGGTGAACAAAAATATGAGGTCAATTTATGAGATTTCTACTACTTTTAAAGGGAAATATTTTCACAGCAGATAAACGGTCATATCACTGATAACACTATAGATACCATGTTTGTCTTCATGCCCCTCCCTTGATCTGTGGCTGTGCTCCTGATGGCCGTGTTCAGATGCTTTTTGGCCATGTGTTTCATGTACATGCTCGCCAATATCGTGGGACACTGAAACACCACAATCAACGGCACAATGAGCAAACATGTAAAGTCAAATTTAAGAAAGGGTTTGCCTCAATATTTCCAACAGTGATACCTTTATTTTCAGGCTTTCTTTCCACCCCGTGTCCATGTGAGGTTGTTGCTTTGTGACCATGAGTCTCATGACCGTGGCTCTCAGACTTCTGGGAGACTAACACCACAATTTTGATCAATAATAACAAACAGACACGCTTCTTTCTCAAAGACCTAAACAACAATCAAGAAATGTCTGTTTTGTTCTGTCTAGCAGACTACTTCAGCTATATACCCAGGTAATAATATTCTAAGATGTTAAGATTTTTACTCTATTCCCTAAATTTAACGACTTGGCCACTATGTATGAACAGATGCCGACGCGTGACTTTAGATAAATTACTACTGTTTATTGTAGCCCAGTTTGAATGCTAAAGTTGCCAAATTCAGCTTGTGAGGAATGTTTATCTACTGCATATTTAATAAGGACAGATATACGACGGTGAGTTAATCCGCGAAAAAATAAACAACTTCCACATCTGCATATAAAACAGATACCTTTGTTTTCTTCATGCTTCTCCTCCCTGTGCTCATGAGACGTTGTGATTTTATGGCCATGAGTCTCGTGTACATGACCCTCAGACCTGTGGTGAACTGAAACTTTACAATAATGAGCAACAATTCAAATTTATTTCTGCTCTTCCTACATTTTAGTTTTCAGTGCCCAGTTGCTTTGTAGCACAGTTAGGTTCCTACATATTTCCATACCTGTCATTTCAGGTTTTCTTTCTCTATGCTCCTCCTCTCCGTGCTTATGAGAGGTTGTTGTTGTTGTTGTTGTTTTGTGGCCATGGGTCTCATATTTGTGTCCATCAGCCTTGTGGTGGACTGATACAAAAACAGTCAACAGCATAAGGATCAGGAGATGTAGTTCTGATGTTTCTCACTGTCAGGTGACACTACAGGTAAACTACCATGTGACTGCTAACACTACATATGAGTTACCATGTGTTTCCTCATGCCTCTCCTTCTGTGTCCCTCCACGCTCGAAAAACACAGTCCTGTGATTGTGAGTGTCATGGCCGTGTTCATTTGCAGTTGCTGGTGTGTGGCCATGTGTCTCATGGACGTGTTCGCCAAAATGATGGGACACTGAAACACCACAGTCGTCGACACAATGAGCAAACACATGAGGTTAATTGTACGAGAAGTTTTCCCTCACTAACGGAGATACCTTTCCTCTCAGGCTTTCTTTCCTCCCTGTGCCCATGAGAGGTTGTTGGTCTGTGGCCATGAGTCTCGTGACCGTGTTCCTCAGACTCATGGGAGTCTGAAACACCACAATTTCCATCAGCATAACAGTCAGAAAATCATATCAGGACATGTATATGGGCTTATTTCCCTTATTTCCCAACAACCTAAAGAGTAATCAAGAAATGTCATTTCTTTTCGCACTGCCCTTCAGCTCTATATTCAGACACCTACTACCACTACTGTAAAAACGTTACCTTTCCTTTCAGGTTGTCTCTCCTCCCCGTGCCCATGTGAGGATGTTTCTTTATGACCATGAGTCTTGTGTTCGTTTTCCTCAAACTTATGAAAGACTGTAACACCACAGAAGTCACTTGCATGTGCGCAGGTTCAGCAACCTCAACAAAAGCGCTATGAGACAAAGTTTAGTGCTAAGTGAAGCTTTACTTCTACAGCTTAAATTGACTATGAGGAGACACATTTAAATACTTTACTGGTGCAGCTTTTAAGGACACTACTATTGCTATAAACTGTACTACAATATCCAAGATACTTTTCCATTCACCTGTCACGTGTCTGTCCTCTCTTTCCTCCCCATGCTCAGATGAGGTTGTTTGGTGACCATGTGTCATATGTACATGCTCTTCAGGCTTGTGGGAAACTCCAATTGACATAAGAAGATATTTAGTTAATGTACTTCTTTTGCAGGTTTTAAGTTTACAAAAGCCATTAATTGAGATCTGCCATGTTCATGCTTAATATTTCCTGTTTCTATTGCTGCAGGCAAACTACTGTGCAACTTAAAGAAATACCTGTCCATTTACCTTTGCTTTCTCTATGCGTCTCCTCATGCCTGTCATGTCCGTGCTCAGGTGAGCTTGCGGCTTTGTGGCCATGAATCTCATGCACATGTCCCCCAGACTCTTGGGAGACCGAAATGCCAGAGTTATTAACATAACAATCAGAATCATCAAGCTTACGTGCATTACTTTTTTTTCTCTCACCAAACTAAGTATTTCTAATAAAGCTATCCATTTTCTTTTACTTCATTGTCCTTTTCCCTGTAGCTTTAGTTTCTGACAGGTGGGAAATTAAATCGACTGACAGTTTCTCATGTTGATGAAGAGACAAAATTCAGAAAATGTCTGTTTCCTTTTCTCAAGGGAACATTCTCACTGTACTGTGCCAAATGTAACTCCTGTGGAAGTCCTCAGTTCAATGTGGCTTGTGTTTAATGTAATATGTGCACGTTTTAATGAATTCACACCAGACTTTCACAGCCTGACTAAAGAAAGAGAAAGGACTGTATTAATTCTACCAGATAACTTTACATTCTACGTTTGTTTTCACCTCTTCTGTCTTCATGTGCCGCCTCATGTTTTTCCCCTCCGTGCCCAGATGAGGCTGTGATTTGGTGGCCATGAGTCTCATGTACATGCCCCTCAGACCTCTGGGAGACTGACACAGCGTGATTGTCATGAACACAACAAGAAAAAAAAAGAAAAAAACATCTGAGGTGAATTTTTATTCTCTCCTGCTCCCAGTTGCCAGTTCATTTTTATAGTGGCACATTTTCACTGTAAGCTGCGAGTTTATCTTTGAATAAAAGATATCTACTGCACCGGGGTGAAGACTGCAGTGTATGAAAACATTATCTCTGCTACATTTACGATACCTTTCCTTTCAGCGTGTCTTTCAACCTCATCTGTCTCCTCCTCATGCTTGGAAAATGGTGTCGTTTTGTGGCCATGTATCTCATGTTTGAGGTCATGTGTGTCATGTTTATGGCCAGGTGTCACATGTTTGTGTCCGTGTGGCTCTTGTTCATGTCCCTCAAACACGTGGTGGCCTGAAACACCAATAAATATACTTTGACATATGGAACGAAAGTTTATGCAGAAATTCCTGTTGTTTTTAGGCCCTTTTGACATGGTGACCTAAAGGTGTCACAGTGACTTAGATTATATAAATGTGGAACATTGCCTCCTCTCTTCTAAAGCAGATACCTGTTGTTTTGGCGTTTCTTTCTTTCTCCTCCTCCTGTCTCTCACCGTGCTCTGACAAGGTTGTGGTTCTGTGGCCATGAGTCTCATGCATGAGTTCCTCAAGCTGATGGAGGACTAAAACACCATACCAAGAATGTGGTTTAGCCCATGTAGTTAATGTGTATATTTCCACATCTACACAACAGATACACTACAGGTACAACCAACACTACAGTAGACATTGTACTGCAAAGCGATACCTTTTCTTTCAGTGTTTCTGTTTCTATGCTCCTCTTCCTCCCTCTCCTGTCCTTTCTCCCAGTGCTCAGATGAAGTTGATGTCTTGTGACCATGGTGCCCATGTCCCTCAGACTTGTGGTGGTCTGACACACCAACATTGACATGAAAATCAAACATTTAGAACAACTTGGAACACTTAAACACTTGCTCTATGTCTTTTCTTTCCCCCTCCAACTCAGTCGAGGTCAGTTTCTTAATGAACAATTCTAAAAGAACGATATTGACTAGCGGCGACCAATATGGATTTCTCTCTGGCTGATGTTGATCTTTAGACATTAGAGCATACGGCCGATATGTTTGGCAGTTTCCCCCCCCTCCATCTGATAGGTGGTTTAAGTTTCTACTCTAACTACATATAAAACCGAATACCTGTCATTATTGCTGTGTGGTGGTGCTCCTCTCCATGCTCTGATGAGGTTGCTGTTTTGTGGCCATGAGTTTCAGGAACATGTGCCTCATAATGGTGGGAAACTGGCTCAACATGATTGAACATAAACAACAAAAAGCTCAAATACATTTCTGTCTTTTCTAATTCAATGGTTATTTCACTACAGCTACAACTTAAAGGTGGAGAGATACCTTTCCTCCCTGTATGCGCCCCCTCCTCCCCCCATGTTGCTCCGTGCTCAGACGAGGCTGCTGTCCTGTGACCATGAGTCTCGTGCGTGTGGAGGCCTGACACAACGTGATTGTTAAACTTTTCAAACTCACAAAATAACCAAAGACACCAAATGACCCCATAATCTGTGAATGTGGTTGAAGTATGCAAAGGAAATTAAATTTGATGCCCTTGCTAATTTATCATAATCACCCTAGGGATCATGTAGAGAATTTGTGGTTTTTATATGGTTTTATTTCAAATGTGTTTACTTTTATGGAGAACTACGCCTGAACTACATTGTGTAAATCTATTGCCTCGAGAGAAGGTACCTTCTTTTTCCTCCTTGTGGTCAGATGAGGTTGACGTTTCGTGACCAGGAGTCTCGTGAACATGTTCCTCAGTCTTGTGGTGGTCTGACAGAAATGTTTAATCAGTTTAAAATGCCATTGCAGCAGAACTAAACAAACTTCGAAATATATTTTTTTTACTATTTTTTTCTTCCACCTCAGCCATTTTCTACCAAATTGAGGTCTATAATGGAATTTTACATCACTGAGGGTTCAAGTTTAGCAACAGCTTTAAATAATGCACACAACTACATTATTTAAATTGTAAAAACTACAAGAACACTTCTACCACTACAGAATACCTGTCCTTTCAGCTTGTCTTTCTTTGTGGTCGTGCTTCTCTCCGTGCGTAGATGAGGTGGTTGCTTTGTGGCCATGAGTCTCGTGTACGTGTCCCTCAGAGTTGTGGGAGACTAACTCAACATAATTGTTTAAAGGGCATAAAACTTAAGTTGAATGTTGCTGGTATTTCCATCACTAGAGGATCACTACAGGTAGCTACATCCACAGCAACACAGCACATAGATGGAGATACCTGTCCTGTCAGCTTCTGTATGCTCCCACTTTGTGTCTCTGTGCTCATGTAGAGTTGTAGTTTTGTGGCCATGACTCTCGTGTTCATGTTCTTCAGAGTTGTGGGCAACTGGGAAACACCACAAATCATGCCGTTAAAATAACAAGCAAGAAATTTAGTTTTGTAGAAACGCATGTTCAAACGCCCAACATGTAAACTACACATATGTACTGCAGATCTTTCTACTGTATGTTGTCTTCCACTACAAATAATAATGTAATGTACCTATTTCCTCAGGTTTTCTTTCTCTACCCCTGTCATTGTGTTCAAATGAGGTTGAATGTTTCTCTCCATGAGTGTCATGTCCATGGTGATCAGATTCATGGGACACTGATGGTAAAAAACAAACATATAAGCAAAAATGTAGTTACTTCTTAGAGTATTTGTACCGTTACAATTAACTAGTGTCAGCTACAACTACCACTACAGTACAAAAGAGATACCTTTTCTTTCTTCTTCTTTTAACTCCTCTCCTCTCTCCCCGTGGTCAGACGTGTGTGTAATTTTGTGAGGCTCGTGCTTCTCAAAATCATGGGAGACTGAAACGCCATAACACCATAATTGACATGACGAGTAAATCTCTCAGATTCAATTTGCGAAAGATTGCCACTAATACTACGAGCTACCTCTGCTCTCAGCATTTCCTTCCTCCTCTCCGTGCTCAGACGAGATGGTTGTTTTGTGAAAGTGTGTCTCATGTTCCTCAGACGTGTGAGAGACTGAAACACCATCATAATCAATGAGGTTACAAGAAGAGAAATCGTTCTTTACCATAGTTATTATGTCTTTGCTTCATCCGCCTTTGTTTGGTATTGTTCTTGCTCTGCGCCTTCAGACGTTGTCTGAGAGTTGACTGACAGACAGATGTGTCAGTGCAGAGATAAATATAGACACATTTCTCTCAGTTTTCACTCAAAGCTGTCAGGTTTACCTACTGCATATTTACTGCTCCATAAGTGAACTACAGTATATGAATTACAGTATCCAGTTATTTTTTTCTTCTTCCGCCTCCCTTCTGCGCCTCTGAGCTCAGATGATGATGTCCTTTTGTGACCATGTCTTGAGTCTCATGAGTATATTCCTCAGACTTGTGGGAGACTCTCACACAGTCATCATTAACAGAACAGGCATCATGACATCATATGAGATATCTAACACACTCCTACCTGCAGCAACCTGAATTCTAGGGGCGTAATAATTAGGCTGATACTGCAGTAGGAAAGATTACTGTTCTGATCACCTGCTTCTCTTCCCATCTTTCTCTGCCTTTTCTCTCTCTGTCTCTCTCTGTCAGATAGCAGATTGCTCCATCAGGAGCTGCAGCCCTGGGCTTGGGGAAAAGCTGTGAGAGTAAGAGAGGCTTGAGAAACTCCTTGCTACACTTTCACTGGGTGTGAAAAGAAATGACATGCACTTCCTTTTATCTGCATGTCATGAAATTCTCCTCTTGCTTCTTGGTTCCTGTCCAGGGACAAAGGGGATCTGCGTGCGCTTATATTTGCTACCCCTATTTACCACAAATAATATTACAATCATAATAGTAAAGTAATATCTGCTCATGGGTGTAAGTTTCCATGTTCATTCTGGTGCTACACAGTATGCACAGTGCAAAACACATAAAACCTGCTTTTACCTCATTTATAATTGTCTCAAAGTTTTCCCCTGTCCTTTCCCTGTTCCAGTGAATGTTCCAGGGCTGATTTGAAGTGTTCCCAGCATTAATCTCAGTCAGCTCAGCCCAAACTGTCTGACATCAGACATTAGAAACCTGAGCATTTGGGGTTCCTGTCACTGTACCCTGACCAAAAGAAAGGATGTGGGTGTGTGAGAGAGAAGAATCCTTCTTTTACTTCATTTTTAATTGTCTCCTGCTCAAAGTTTTTCCCTGTCCTTTCTCTGTTTCTGTGAATGTTCCACTTTCCCAGGGGGCTTTCCTCCTTTCCCAGCATCCTTTTGCTTCGCTTTTAGAACAAAAGTGAGCGGGAGTGAACGAAGAAGAGATATAGCTCAGTTTGTCGATCAAGCCTCCTCTACCTACTGCCATTTACTGCAACTCATGCACATTTCTGGAAACTAAAACACCACATTTCTCACTCACAAAAATGCAGATAGCCAATCACACAAAGCGACCACACCGTGTATGTCATCGAGGGGCGAATGATCACCGGACCGTTAGAGAATACAGTGCTGCATGCTTCCATCTGTGTTTCCCCTTGTGGTGTCTGTGCACGGGCGATGTACATCTACAGTTGTTCATCTTCAGAGAGGGGCATCCTGTTCCCCTGCGGAGTGTCCCCCTTCAGGCTACCTCCCGCCCACTCGCTTCTCCTTCATCCCTTCCCCCTTCCAGAGGCTCCAGTGAGACAGGACGCCAGCAGCTGTTCTCACAGCACCCTGAACCATTTCACACGATTGGCATCATGCCATCATTATATCTCATCAAAGTAACCCCTATGTACCTCTACTTGTGTCCGACTTCTTGCATCCCGTACTCCCACTCTCACACACATGTGTCTCTCTCTCACACACACACACAGACACACACACACACACACACACACACACACACACACACACACACACACACACACACACACACAGACACACACATGTGTATACACAGCCTGGCTGGAAAAGCTCTGGAGTGGGAAAGCAGGATTCTGAATAACAGTTGTTTCAAAGGCTGATGTAGCACAGTAGTGAACATAAATGCATTTAATCTCAGTAATCCATGTTGCCTCAGGGGCAGGAGTGATTTGAACTATTCTTGGCATTAATCTCAGTTAGCTCAGCCCAAACCGTCTGACATCAGACATCAGAAAACTGAGCATTCAGGGTTCCCGTGGCTCTACCCTGACCGAGAGAGTGCTGTGTGTGTGAGAGAGAGACAGAGTGAGAGTCTATTTGGTTTAGTAAACCTTGACAGTGATGGAGCTCCTCATCTGCTTCCTTTACTGGCAGAATGGCAGCATGCCTCAACCAGAAGTGACCTGAAATATCATGCGATCGTTTTATTTATATCTCAACATTTCACATATTAATGCTGCCCCCCAAAGGGCGTAGTATTTGTAATGTGCTGCAGTTAGAAGTTAAATTTCAGTCTGTCTCTCCTGTTCTCATATCTTTTCATCGCTCTGATCTGGTGTCTGATCAAATCCTCTTTTTTTTTTGTCTCTGAGTGATGTCAAAATAACGTCAGCTGTAGTCAGACATTCACAAACTCTCCATTACCAGTAGGGCTGTAAGATATAATTGATACACACAAATATAGTGACATTTCAAGACTTGATACTCAATAATCAATTGTTGGATGTGCTGTATTGATATATTGAAAGAATTCCTTGCAGTCATTTTCTGATGGACATTTTTTTATATCGTATTTAAGCCTCAAATGCTAGTTGCCAGCAGGCTTTCACTCACTCCTCATCAAGTGTGTATTATTTATGCATATGACATTGATATTTCACAGCTTTTCTTAAAATGGCGTAATGTGGGTAAAAGGTTGTAATATATTGCCTTGCTCATAGTGTCCCAATATGTCACAATATATCAACTGAACTCTCAGACCTCCATTACCAGTGATCATACACCGCTGCTTTCTCTCTTCCCCCTAAAGCTGCCTCTCACTCGTATTAACAAGATTTCAATGTCCCTCCATAACATGAAAAAGCTTCTCCGACATAGAATATGATTATAGATTGTTCATACGAGCGTGTTAGTGATTTTAACCTCATGAAAATTGTCCATTTCAGACGTGTTTGACACCATAAAAATCATCACACTGACTATAAATGAAAACGATCTCCTGATCCTAAATTAGATTATTCTGTTTCCTGGGGCTTCTAGTCTACATCTACTGCCATCTAGAGCTATAGCTGTGCCTTACCTCCTCTCTGACCATTCTTTGCCTGATTTTCCCCAGTTTTGACCAAAGTTGTGTGATGGTGGTCGGCTGTGACTGGATGGTGATGATGATCAAAAACAACTGCGTGATGTGCGGGCTCCTTAGGGACTGGGTGGGACAGATGTGAGTGTGTGTGGATTGTGTCCGAGGGTGCGGACTCTTCCGGTGTCAAGGCATCTCTGTGCTCCTCTCCTGGAGGGAGAACCTCTGTTGTAAGAAGAAATGTGTCAGGTTGTCCCATGGGTGAGAGTGAGGGTGCAGACAAAGGGCTGGCGGGTAACGCTTTATCTCTAAATGGGGCTGAGCTCTGCGTGATTCTGGTTTCTGCTGGTGGAGGAGCTGGTGTCTGTTGCATGAGTTGCATGAGAACAGAAGATTTTAATGCATTGAGGAATGTGCAGGCTAGGAAATTAGCATAAGAGATGCTGCCTCAGATTGTTTATCCAAAGATTTCCTTTTTTACTTTTTTTCCCTTCAAATGTGCTTGCGCGCACACACACGCACGCACGCACGCACGCAAGTATGCACTTTCACACACACAGAAGTGAGAACACAAAATGAAAGTGTGACTTCACACTGCTGAGATAGGCTAAACTCAAAAGCTGCTCCACAACCCTTTCAGTGCTGGAAGAATATCATTTTTTTTCCTTCTGCACAACACAATGATGCCATGACCCCTGGATCACTCCAGGTGCTTTTGTTTGGATGTTGTTCCTGTCTGTATTCTTTACCTTGGGCTTTTAGTACTTTCCTTTTGTTTTTCTGCTTTTACTTGTTTTTCTGTTTTATTTTGTAGTTTTACTTCCTGTCCTATCTTCCATCCTGATCACTTGACCCGCCCTAATGGGATTAATCTGTGTCTTATTAGTTTCACCTGTGTTTGATTACCACTGCCTCCCTAGTGTGTTTAGTCCCTTTTGCTGTGTTTTTGTCGGTTAATTTTGTTCCTAAGGGTTTTCCAGTCATTGTTCCTTGTGTTTCAAGCCATTTTTCTGCATATGTTTCACTTGTTGCCATTTAATTAACCCTTATTGCTCACACAGCACAGTTCTGTGCCACAGGTGCAGCCTTGGTAATTTGCCATGGGAATAATCTTTAGGCTTCACAAAATGTGTTGTTGATTAAAAGTTATGATACATTTTATATCACATATACATAAAAAAGATGGGAGTAGTGATTATTGTATATCATTTATATAGTTGGTGATAATTTTTAAAAAGTAAAAATTTCATTAGATTGTCCATGTTGTGCTGAAAAAAGGGATATAAGGCACATTGTACATCATTATAGTCTCTGTAAAGAAGCTTTTAAAAATTAAAATATTTTTTTTATTGTCCTGCATTTGGGACTATTGTTAATGTTGTTGTCAAAAAAGATTCACACAATGTTTGTGAATGTGCACTACACACAGTAATTGTGTATGGAGTTTTACTAAATCTAAATCTGATGAAATTAATAATGACAAAATTATGGTAATGTTCATCTTGATTTTCAAAACAGTGATTAATCAGTTACTGATTTATACATTTAGCTTTGCAGAGTGGCAGAATATGAAAAAAATGAATAATATGCACATGATTTTTCAATCTACAAATCTACAATCATTTGGTGGCCACGTTTTTATTCAACCATTAGCTCACAGGAGACAGGTTCTAATCAAACTCCACTTCCAAACAACTGTGACGTATTTTGTACAAATAATTATGTTCACTAACAGACAGCAGGTTATCCACCTACATAGTAAAGTATATATTTATTATTCAACTAGACTGATGGAAAGCAGTGATGGAGAAAGCATCAATCCGGCATAGGAAAGAAGGATATTGCAGCCTTTAATTTCATGCTATCCAATGTTTTTTAAAGCACTACATCATCAATAAAGGCAGCAGTTTACATGTTTTGTTTTCCTGTTTTTAATAAAGATGCACCTACAGGACTGTATTCTAGTACAGTGCAGCTGCTATAGACTGTAAATTAAATTGGAAAGTAGTCTTCTGGTATGAAAAGTAACAAGCGAATAATCATTTTTTGAGGAGTTAATTGGCTCCATCACCAGGCTTTTTCCATAGCTCATGATGTTGAAATTTTGAGTAACGTCTGTGAATTTGGAGCAATTGGAGTTTGTTTTACAACCAGAAGGCCATGTCCAATTTTATATGGCAACTGCTACCATGTCTGAATGACCTCGAGTCTCATACTTCCTGGTTTGCAAGTGCCTACCTTCACTGTGATCAAAATGGTGATCAGAGCTGCTGAAGTCAATGGAGTCTGTTTTAAAAGAAAACAATTAGGCAGGGGTCAAGGTCTCTTTCAGCCATGCAACAGCACCATCACTGTCTCACACAACGCATCAGCAATCTAAGCTGCTTCATTACATAATCCTCTAACATTTGCCTGTCTGTCTGTACAGATGGACTCACTAACTGTCCCATGACACTCTCTCTGGCACACAGCAAACAGTGCTGGTTCCCGTACCCTCTTTTTGCACCGACACATTTTTAAGTGTCTTCCACCAAAATGCATTTACATATAATGTGATAATTTGTCTCTTGAATGAATATAGCCTGCAAAATGATAACAATAATATTTAATTCCACCCGTCAGTCTCGGCATTCTCATCGTTTATTACCACAGTGCAAGACATTGATTTAGATCCACACTAATGAAGCCATTGTAATTCGGGTCTGGTTAACATTTGCCAGAATGCCTAATGAAGGCGGTTTGAGTAACAGCGTGATTGTTATTAATGTGTCACATGATTTTCCAGACATGATCCAATCTCTCTCAGTCCAAGGCCAAGTTCATCCTTTATCAATATGCAAAGATTTCCATAGACGGGAGTGAGATGATGGTCATACAGAGATAGGATTGTGGTCTACCTCGTGTCGAACATCATTAGTGTGTATGAGTTTGCATACATTTGTCTGTCTCTGCGTGTGCAGGTAAGTGACCGTATCTCTGTGTGCTTGTACTGTGCTCAGACTCCTTTGCCGTTTTGGGATCTGATTTTAAATTAAAAGATGAAGTGGGGTCATGTGTGGTCATTGTGGCTGGACAGGCAGATGTATGACTGGGTTTTAGGATTTAGTTTCTATGACCTCCCCTCCCCCCTGTGCCAAACACCCATCTGTCCAGCTGACCAATGGGCTGAGAGTTCTGTGGATCAGACCTTCTTGCCAATAGATTGCTAATCCTCATCTGAGTATGCTCACTGACTTAACTGGGGCAGCCACATGACAAAAGATGCCACTGTTATGATCTACTGTCCAACCTGTTCGATGTTGTAATGTTTATAGACAAACATCTGTCTTTGCAACACACACACACACACACACTCCAGTCAAGAACTTAGCACTGATCTCAATGTGAAATTAAACAATATATATTCTAATCTAAACTGGGATTTGCATTTTCATGTTCCTGGAAACGGTGCTGAAAATGATGATTTATATAACCAACTTTATATGGATGAAAAATTGCAAAATCTAATCCTGCGCTGCTTCGACACTCTAATACACAGTTCACAGATTACATCACTGATTTCTTTTTGATGCTGCTGCAAATAACAAAAATTAGAAAATGTACCGAGTTGGAATGTGCCTTTTTGAAGTAGTTGGCTGCCAGAGAAGAAAACTATATATTGTTAGTAATCCATAAAACATTACATTGTAGTCTAGTTCTTAATATCACAGGACCTTCAGGTATGATAAAACTATCTGTGCATGCATGTGTGTGCGCGTGCACAGTAGTGGCGGTGGTGGCCACTCTGAGAATGGAACTTAAGACCTCAGATCCCGTGAGGAAAAGGAGGGGATCAAGATGATTTATTGGTTTCACTGAACTGCACCATATGCCCCACCATGATTTTACACACACACACACATAGAGAGAGAGAGAGAGAGAGAGAGAGAGATAACAAGCGTTTTCTCACATCAGGGTCAGGTTCAAGCAAAATGCACTTCTCTAAACTTGAGATAAAAGAGACAAAAACAGTGCTACTTTTCAAGTATGAGCTATTTAGGGCTCCAACTAAAGACTATGATGCCTGTTACGTACTATTGAAACTATCAATCGACTATTAACATAACCTTAAAAATCCCCTCAAATTCAAAATAGTCAGCCTAGAAGCGCCATCTGACTGTTTTAAGTAATAACCAAGTTATCCATTGCGGAACACTGTGACCTGCATTTAACACAACAGTGACATGTTGATTGCTGTGTTGTTCACAAAAAACTACAGACATTAAACATTACAATCAGCCAAGAACCAGAGACAAGACTCCTTTAAGTCCCATATTTAGTTCCAAGATTGACGTTTTTCAGTCTAACCTTATTGTGGAACTGTGGAACCCTGTACCTCTGGCTCTGAACCTAACATGGTTAAGTTCAGAGGCAGATTTTCATTTGTTGACGCAGTTTTGATTTGACAACAATGGACAGACTTTTGTACCATGACGCTATTACAGTACTGCAGAACACTCATTATTACCACAGAGGTATAAAACAGAAGAAGAACTTGTTTACTTGCCCCAAAAGACCTCAGAGGAAATAGATCCTTTGTTTTGTGTTGCAGACCAGTTCAATGGGATCTTTCCATAACAACAGCTGGTGAATCACTACACCCAAGTATTTACAGGATACGGTAGTACTTTTGATTTCTTCATTATGGATGGTAATGGGAACGTTTTGACAGTCCAAATACTATCTCTTCAGATTTAGCAGTGTGTTTTTGGAAAGCATTCTTGTCACTTCACCCAACAACTTGGTGCAGCCCAGGGTTGTCTGAGTCATTAAGCAATGTGAGTACTTAAAAATGTATTGATTTGGTGTATTTGTACGGCGGGGTAAAGCGTAAACAGAACAGCTGAGCTTCACTGGAACAGTTTAGCTAAGCAGTGGAATTATAGTGGGTTAGTGGAAAAAAACAAGTTACCAGAGTAAACAGACACGGCGGCAGCGGCGGCGTCATATACAAGTGCCTGTGGTCACGTTTGTAATTCTCAGCAGAGATGGTTAAAAAACCATAAAAAAGATGTGGTTCAGCTCCACAGCAGAAAAAAAAGATGAAGGATAATGTAGCAGACAATTAACAAAGATTAAATTGGACAGTTGATTTTTTTTTATAACCTCGACTAATCATTGCACCCCTAGTGTTTCTTTTCTGTCTTATGTGAGAATAACTTCTTCACGTCCAGTTCAGACTTAGTAACAATTTCCCTCAAACTAAACTAAATGAACCTGGCTCACAAACAAAAAACAGTTTGTCTCCACACACAGAAAACTGCTGCTGCAAATGTCACATGCTTCACTTTACGTTCTTATCGTCATACACAAACTGTTTCTGTCTGGTCTCAAAATGTCTGCTCTTGCTGATGATCTTTTCAAAACAAATACAACAAATACAGATGGGAGTTTAGTGTTACTAATAATAACAGTCTTCTCTGTTATTAATTTAAAAAAGAAAACAGCAAATATGTGACACTTTTACCTAAAATGATCAGAAGGAATATCTGAATATCCAAGCATAATTACCAATTATTATAATACAAGTATCTAACTAATCTCTAGGATAGCTAACAGAATATTTTGGTTTAAGAGTGTTGGTCTATTTTCGAATAACACACTTGAAAATGTCATATGTCAAATGATGGAGTTGCTGTAGTTGCAACCCTGGATATAAACTATAAATTACATGATTACATATAACTGCAAATAAATAAAACTTAAGCACTGTAACTGTTAAACTGTGTTAAAGCTTCTGTCAGCTCCTCCTAAATCACAGCTAATCAGTGAATTCTCTGCTTGCTTTGCTACTGATGTCAGCCAAACACAAAAGTGCTGTGCTGTTCTGCACACGTGCTCTTAATGGATTTCCTTAAGAAGAAAAAGAAAAAGTTTGACGACATCGACATCACAGCCGTGCTGAGATCCTCCTACGTCCTAAGTGCTTTCCTGGTGGAACATGAGAGGTTCACTGGCAGGTTTAAATTTAGCATGCTGGTTTTGAGGACCACTTCAATGTACGTTCAGGCATTTGTTCACATCATGCCGGGGTTGCTTAAAAGTCAGTCAGTCAGATCAAATAAAGTCTGAAGGCCCATATAGTTTGATGCCTATACTCTCAAGACTGAACAACCTACATTTGACTTTGCCACCAGAGATATATGCAGCAACGGAAGTGACCAATGTACGTCATAGTTGAAGGATAAATTATATATGATGTGTACACAGATAAAGATGCACAGCTTGTCAGCGTCAATAAGCACATCAACAGTCTCGGGCAAGTATATGGAAAGTCTCTGCTTTAATGCTACTAATTTGTTCAGCTGTCGCCATCGATACAAAAAGTATTCAGATCCTTTACTTGAGTTAAATACTGGACTACATGGAAAGTTACCTGGTTGTGAATAAATAGTGGAATCGTGCACTTTAAATTTTTCACGGACGTATTGTTTTCTTCGGTTAGACGGATATCGTGATATGATTGTCTTGCAATATACTGATTATCACAGAATCATTGTATTGTGATATTATTGGTATCATGGACTATATATTGTATTGTGAGGTACCCTGCGATTCCCTCCCCTAATGGTAACAGAGATAAGATGTGTGTTATTGCTGCAGCTTTTTCTTTTTTTGGCCGTCAGTCTTGATGTTACCTGTTTGTCAGCACATGTTGTGGTGTACAGACGTCCTACTCCCCGACTCACTGGTGAATAAACTGATGTGTTGCAGTTAAGTGTTAAGATCTGAAGTTGGTACAGGATTGAACAAATCTAATGGGATACATTCTACCTCTGGCTGTAACTAAGCTACTGCTTCCCATGAAGCTTCAAATAGCTCATGGGAAACAGCTGGAGGCTGTTCAGCCTGTTGGTTGCTGCACTTTCTGGTTCACTCTCGGGTCGACCTTCACCTTTAGCTTCAACCTGTATTTCACCTCGGCTACATCCTCAGCTTTACTTTTAGCTTCACCCTCTGTTTCACCTTCAGCAGCAGAGACAGTCAAGATCTTCGACTAAATCTTCATCAGAAAACTAAAACTAATATCAGACTCCCCTCTAAACCTATTGGTCCACTACTAACATCATTCTTTGAGACATGTAAGTATATACCTGCTGTTTTTATAAATCACCATACAGTTGTTGTATTTAACTGTGAGAGGAGATCTTTTAAAAGCAGACCTCTGCAGTGCAGTCCAATTGCTCAGTCTGTCCATGCATCAGCCTTTTATTGGTAGGCCATGTGGAGAAAAGCCCAATGCTGTCAGAGTTGATGTTGCCACTTTGCCGATCGTTTCTGTCTAACAGCTCGGAGGCTGAGAGCCTCTCCACAGAGAGAATCCCTAATCAAATTCCCTTTTATTCCTGCCTCCCCGAGCTCCTCACCCGGAATCACACTGCATTACAACACACTAACATATGCCCGCATCCTTCTCTCTCCTTTCCTCTTTTTGTGACTCTTGCTGCTGCATCCTGCGCCTCCTCTCACCCAACCCTCTTTCACGTGCCTTTTCTTTAATCCATCAACACCACTGTCTTTTGTCTAAATAAGAAAAGCACAACTGTGGAAGAATTCCTCCTGTGCAGGTTAGTGTGATGTGCTGTGATGAAAGGACATGGTGACAGAGAGGACTATTAATAATGAAGTACACAGCACCGGGCCCGAGCCTCTCAGCTCTGAGAGTACAGACAACGGGAAAAAGAAAAATGACTGACTAAAGAACATCACAGTCAAGAGGGGGAGTTTAAGAGACAAGCACAAGGTGAGGTATGGGGTTAAAACTTGCGAAAATAATTCAACAAAGGGAGACAAGAGACAGAGAGAGAGACGGTGGATTATCACCACTTCTGCTTTGCATTATTACTTACTAGAACCGGAGGGGGAACCAGCAATTGTACCTGAAAGAGAATAAGAAAAGAAAGAGCAGAGATGAGAAGTTGTTTATGTACGCATTCACTTTGCCTAAAGACTTGATTGTGCCTCATTCATCAGACTGGCCTAGAGAGCTTAGGAGTTGTTCTGCAAAGTATCGGCTTGTTTCAGACCACCTGTCAATATCCTGCAGTAATTACTCCCTTCCGTTTTCACTTGTTACTACTTCCCAAACCTCATCATATATGTATGTTTTAAGAGTGCTTTGCTGTGCTTGAAACTAAACTTTTTGCCTCTCTTGCATATTTTTCTTTATTGTTTTTTTTTTAGTTAGCATAGCTTAGCATGCATAATGCAATCTGTCGAGACCAGACTATTTTAAGAGCCATGGCCATTTTTGTGTAGCATTTAAGCCAAGAAGGTTGCCAACATTTAAATTTTTAAATTCCACTAATGGATCTCGGGTAGTGGTGGGCTCAGAGGGTGTGTGTCAGTACCACTAGAACTGGGTTGGAAACATTAGCCTGATTTAAAAAAAAAAAGAAAAAAAAAAAGGCTGTCAATAAAGCCAGTATTTGCAGCGAATGTGCAGGTGCAGGTATATGTGAGTGTGCATGTCTCTGTGCATGAGTGGGTCCATTTCTTTTCTTTTTTAAAGGAGGAACGTAGGGAGGGGCTGCCCTAGATTATTATTTTATCATTGCTCACTACTGTAGCCAGTTCTCCAAGAGGATTTCCCCCCACGCACTTTCCCGTTGTTACACAGCTCTGATCTGCTCTCTGCAGTAATTTAACGACAACTCTGAAAGCTCAGTCGCTCCCACTGTCTCCTGTGCTTCAAACGCTATCCCTCGTCTTAGCAGGGCCTTTTCAGGACCTCGGAGTGATGAAAAAAACGATGCACAAATACACTGATATTAAAATAAAAGCACAGCCGTGTAAAAAACACGGAGTGCAATAAGAGACCGAGATGGACTTAACTCACTATGAACAATGATATGAAAAACAGTGTCACTGGGAGAATAATGGTGTGTCAAGACGATCACAGTTTTTGTTCAGCCAGTCACATATTTCCCAGTTTAATGGCCATGCAGCGTGAGTCGAGTTAGATTTTTACACTATCATTACTCTCTGGTTTCAACACATCAGGTAACAGTGTCAGCACACACTGTTCATGCGAAATAACAACACCATGCAAGTACAACCCAAATATAGGTATAAACTAGAAGCAAAATAATGTATCAGTCTACCTATTTTATTAGCTTATGTTAGCTTATCACATATCTTAATGCTACACTAATCAATATGAGAATGGTAGTTCATTACTAATGAGTAAGCTTTAATGACAGTTAAGTAGAAACAGTAGAAGCTCTGAAAAGCATGAAAAGTCACTAATTAACATATTAAAATATATATTAACCACCAATTAACACCCTACTCTGTCTTTGTTTAAATCATATAAAAGCTGTGAGGAAAAAGGGCTATAAAATGCAGTTTGTCATATGAATATCTTACTTAGAAACGTACATTTTTCAGTCCAGAGTGAATGAATGTGTAACAGTAGGAAATAAATCAGCAGTTCTGTGTCTCTGTGAGTGATATTGATGTGTTGGATGAACATATTCTGGGTACGTACAAGTGTTGGGTGTTCCGTTAGGTGTCGGCAGGTAGGAACCAGCCTTCCAGGATTTGGCTTTGAAGCCCTTCCTGCAGCGCTGGCAGTCCTGGCCTGTGGTGTTGTGTTCACACTGACACTGGAGGTTCCCATCCTGCAGCAGGCACTGGGAGGCATGTAGGTTGCACTTACACCTTCAAATAAAAGAGAGAAGATTGGTAACACATGTGAGGTGATATCTAGTATGTGTGGAAGGGGGTTGCACACATCTCACATAAGACAGCAAGTGAAAGTTGTTTTTCCCCCTTCTTTTTGAGGTGTTAATGTTGCTAAATATAGGAGCATGTAGACTAAAAAAAATGCTCTATACATACATTTTCTCATACATGTGTCAATGTTCTTCCTGAAGCCAAATACGTGGCAAAATAATATTGAATAGCCACTTAAGGGACTCCATTTGAATGGAAATCTATGGGAAAATAATTCCCACTTGATTCACAACATCAATAAGCATCACTGCTTTCTTCAATAGCACATGATGGCAATTTCATAAATTCAATTCCCATTTATAGGAAGATAGACTCTTAAGCTGGTTGTACTTCCAGTTGCATAGCTGCAACATGGTACTGGCCAAAGTCTAGAGGCTTCCAAATGGAAGTTCAGATTCTTATGAGTGATGACATGACCGGTTGCTATTGGTGAATGTATGAGGTGAAACAAACCGATATACGACATTCTAAGTCCAGAGTAATTGCTTAGGAAAACATTTTATCTAAAGGGAAAATATCAGAGTGACAAAATAAAGCTTACAGTGTTGTGTCTTGACTTATATTCAGCTTTCTCTCAGAAGTCACAGGCAGAGCTCAAGCGTCCACTTGTATTTTTGATGTGTGCTAGACTGGTACAGTTGGCACGACATCTTATTCTGTGGCATGTGATTACAGCAGCTTTACTGAACCCTTGGGCCGAGTAATGCTCTAAAACTGAATTTAAACGGTATTTGACTGAATGTGATAAATCTCCCAGAGGACAAAGATCTTGATTGAACAGAATGTAGAGTAGAACTGATTATAAATGACACACTGGACGTTTAAAAGGCTGTGTATGTTTTATTTTTTGTGTGACCACTGTTAAATAATTCTGGAAACTACATATCATTGTGTTATAACCCCCCAAAAACAAATAGACACAAAAGTAAGTGGGTCTAACATTACTGATAATCTACAGTATTCCCCTGCTCTATATCCCACTCTACCATTGGGAGCATTTAATTATTGACAGTTATGCCAGTGAAATTTAAATGTCTTGTGCGCGTGTTTTTATATACGCTCGCTTACAGACATAAACCTATCTTCTGTATATATAACCGTACACACACTACGACCGCAGGCCCCAGGTTGGCAGATTCAGAGGTTTAAGTTCAGCTGGGAAGGAAATGAGGATCGTAAGGACACTCGGCAGCTACGACTTTAAATTACAGCCTTTTCCAGATGAGCGAGTGACTCCAATCCAGTTTGTTCCACTGGAGTGAACAGCTATCCGCCTGCATCAAATATTCAAAGAATGGCCCCTGTATTCTGGCGAGACGACGACTTCAATCTTCCTTCCTCACACTAATCTGCGCTTTCTCATCAGCTTCCGTATATTTATTTATGTTGGTTTACGCTGGTAGCCTGTCGAGCTTAGCCCAAAGTTTCTAACTTAACACAATACTCGCAGAGAAACACAAGAGTTGTCTTCACAGGACAAAAGTGGAGACAGCCGTTGGTGGTGAGTTGTGTCTGCTATCACACTGTTGCGCTCACTCCTATAAATTACCCACATTTCTCTCTGATGACTTGAATGAGCTGACAGGATGTGCAAGGGAGAATCCATTCACAGACAAGGCCTTGTTTCCCCGCATGCTTCCTGAAGGACACGAGCTGTCCACTTAGCAAAGGGGGAAATTGAACATCTCTTTTTCATGGAGAAAATCATGCATGCCTCCATGAGAGTGACTGTGTGTGAAATGAGACAGGTGTGTGTGTGTGTGTGTGAGTGTGTGTTTCTGCTCGCTGTGATTGTGATGTATTTCTCCGAGAGAGCCGATGACAGACAACAGATCAGAGAGGCAGAAGCGCGGTGACTAATGCCCGCGCTGAGTGACTGACAGCGCTGAACATATCACTGCTTCTCATCTTCTGCGTCTTTGGTGATAAATCTCATCTGTCTCATCACAAATGTGGAAGCGCCGCTGAGTGCGGGGGCCTGGAAGTTGTAGTTTAAAATCAATACTGAAGAGCGGAGTGATTTTCTAGGCATACTGTTGTGTCTTGTAGGCCTTAATGGCTGCAGCCTAGTAGAGGAAATGGCCCTCCACTTATCAATTACGTGAACTGCAGACTGACGTTAAAGCCTGCATGACTAGATCCATCTGAGTCCTTGAATTTACCTTGAAGATATGTCACTCACCCACTGTTAACCAGCCCGTCTAGTTTTTGTGTCATTAATATTGAGCTGCACAGTCTTTCAGGTTGAATCTTTGTGGACGCTTATCCCCGTAACCTGCCTTTTCGGACTCCTGCCATATGCAGTCCAGGAAGACCAAGGGCACTGTAGCCTTTGACTCTTTTCACATGACTGATGTGATGTGACACTCTGACTTTTCAAGTGCCTTGCCTCTCTTGCTCTTTCGGGTGACAGCTTGCACTGGGATTTCTCCCGATCCTTCTCTTTAGTCCCTCTGCACACAAATAATACATGGGCACAACCATATGTTAATGTGCAAGATGTCCACCTTCACTGCACAGTCATCAAAGTAAGGGAGTAGCAGCACTGAGCTGAGTTAAGATGGGACAGCTGCATCCTTCTCAACCCTGTCTGTTTACGTGGAGAGAGTGGGAGAGAGAGAGAGAGAGAGAGTGAGAGGGGTTGAAATGTGAGACGGTGAGCGAAGGAAAAGACAAAGAAGGGCAGGATGTGAAAGAGAAGAGTGTGTGTGTGTGTGTGTGTGTGTATATTTTGCAAAAGGCAAGACGATAAGGCATGCAAATGTATTCCAGTCTGCATTAGAAACCACACAAACAAGGTGGTGTTTTAATTAGCTGCTGTAATTATGGGTCAATACTTCTATTTATCAGTGTGTTGGGTATGTTACCTTAAACGTCCAGTGCGTACCATTTACAAAGTTTTTATTGTCAGAAATTGAATCTACTACCCATAAGTGTGTTTCTATAAGTGTATCATCATTAAAATAAAAATCATTTGGGTTTTTTTGAGGCATTAGAATAAGCTTTTTTAACATTTGGGAAAGTGATGGGTGAGTCCTCCATTTGTTACATTCTGCAGCCTGACCATTAGACATTTAAACATACTCTGTTCAGTTCATAAAAAAGCTGTCGTTTCGGATGTTTATGAGGTTATTCTTGAGGACACACACACACACACACACTCACGATGTAAGACAAGTTTCTGCTGATGTTTCACAGTACTTCACTGACAGGCAGGTGGTGATAATGTACCAAGATGGGCAGCAGTGTGGCAGCAAAGGCAGTAAAGACAGACCGCATGCTAGTGAACGTGGATGTAAACGGTGTGTTTCAAACTAGAGAGAAAACAATACTTTTAATTTAAACGTTTAATGAGGACAGACATGTCTTCAGCACTGACTGCAAACACAACTTATTTGTTTACAAGTCCACTACACAGGACACCTGTTAAAGTTATAAATCTGACCACTGAGGATTTCAGCTGGTTGAACTGGCAACACCTGTGGTAACAGCAGGTGTGTCATAATAATACAGATGCCCAAGTTCTGCTGGAAACTATGTTGTCTCCACTGCTGCAGGCACTAAACAACACTTTAATTACAAAGACTAAAGGATAAAACCTGGGGGATTAATTGTATGTGTTCTAAGGCAGTATCTGAAACAGACCTATGCACACTGCTTTACATCTTCTAATATCAAAATTGTAGTATTCATTTAATGGTGACTGTATATTAGATACAATTCCAGACATTCCATCAGTTACTATTCATTACTTTTTGTGTAGATTTTTACTAGAAGCTACTGTTTTTGTGTCACCTCGAGGGAATAAACTGATAAACAGAGTAAAGCAATACCCCATGCATTCATTTAAAAGAAAAATTATATTATGACAGAATGACAACAATTTTTAAGTTAACTTATTTGGAAAGCACAAGTTTTCCTTTTCTTGCAAAACAATTGCCACTTTACGTTTTCATGGGGATGTCCAAATTAAATGTCGGTAAATGTTAATGAACAAGAGTTTTTGAGTGCTCTTTGAGTGCGTTCACATTTAAGCGTGATCTCCACTGGTTCATTTTACATTCGGAAAAGGCAATTAATATAGAGATAATACAGAGTGCTTACCAGCAATTTACAAGAGAAACCGGTTGAGATTCTGCCACGATAAACACCACAAAAGTTAACACGATTGATACCACTTAAATGCTGTGCTCCCTGGTGTGGATGGAGTTTGTACCAGTGATGAACCCCATTTTAAGAGGACCAGAGTCCATTCATAACGAGCTGCACAAAAATGCTCGAAGGTTATGGAATTAGATTTGTGTTGACATTTTCAAACAACACTTTTTAAGAAGCAAGCAACACTCAATGAATTGAGCAGACAAAAATGAGCCACAAAATCAAAATACACAAACTACAAATAAAATATGGATGTAATCATTCAAAGATAGTGTATTATATTTGGTTAAAAATACACTTGTTGTTTGCAATGATCAGATCATTTTGATGGATTTCAACGGGGAAAACTTGGGGAACAAGTTCCAGACAGACAGTTTCGGTCCATTGAGCTATCGCTCCAAAACTCAGTAGCCAATCAGCAGGCAGCTTCCTAAGGCCCGCCCGTGGTCAGAATCAAATGAAATGACATAATGACTTACGATGTAACTAATGGCCTGTTGCAGTTATCTATTAGACATTTAAAATAGGTGTAATCCGATCTGTATCACTGTCCAGGCTTATCTGTCCACTCTCCTCGCAGTCTGTGAAGTCATGTCGGCCTTTGTGTAGTTAATGATACAAGGATTGCCTCTTTTAGACAGCTGAGATGCAGCAATTAGGAGAATAAATAAGAAGAAAGATAAACAAACATCAAGGGGGAGTCATGTGGTGGCAGAGCCTGAGAAAGCAGCTGGAAGCAGCAGTTAATGGGGCTTTATCTGTCTCTATACTGAAGTCGACTCCTATGCCTCTATTCCTCTCCAGAGACGCGGCTATCACTCGTTCTCTCTTCTTTTCTGGTTTGCTCTCTTCCCACTTTATTTTTTCCCAGTTTCCTCCCAAACTCTACTACTGTAGCCGTTCCAGTCCTCCAGTTTTTTTTGGGCTTTTGCTTTCTCTTTTCCATCTTTGTGTCTCCCTGTCTCCTTTTAGCTCTTTGACCGCTGCCCCGTTGCACGAGCATTCACTGAGTGTGAGTGCGTCGGGTAAATTGGGTTATGGACATGCGTTTGAGAGGAGTGTGTGTGGAGGAGAATATAGTGGGGCTTAGGCTGAGCAGTGAGTGCAGCAGGGAGTAGGGCAGTTGTGTCAAAGCCCTGACAGTCTGGCTGCCTGTCTGGCTTCAGCGGTGAGGCTCAGAGGAGGATGAAGAGGAGCAGCCGGGGGGAGGGTCTGCGTTGACGTGCTCGAAACCTGTGATGACAGACTGCATCAATGCAGCGCCGACCAAGCAAGCGATCTCCCTCCTCTCCTACTCTGTGTTCGATCAGCCGTCACTGGAAAGGCCCACTTGCAACAACTTTTTTTCTCTTGATACCACAAAATACACAGCCGTCTGCACAAATGCTGGAATCATAGTGGAGTGAGAGTCTAATGGGCAATGAGAGTCAACGCTTTTTTGCTAGGGAGAGAGGCTTAACACCCAAACCAGGACAGAATAATGATAATAGAGATGTATGTGCACATGGAGGGGATGAATTAAAGGAACTCTGCTTCCTATAAATTACATTTTATTTATGCAATATGTTTTCCTAATTATATTGTGTTGAAAAATCTGTTCACAGACATTAAGTTTTTACCCCAGATTAGTGTTTAAGTTAAATATTAATCAAATATTGATTGGATTTATTAGTTTTTTTTTTCCTGCACTTGGTTTAGTAGTGATTAAAGAGAACTACAAGTATTTTCACTTAAGTTTCAGAACAGTACTGTTTGTGACACCAGATGCATTCAATTGCATCGCTGCGCTCGCCTTAAATCAAAATTCAGGACATGAGCACAAGTTTGTGACATTGCAACTACTCCAGAACTTACACAAGTGTGATATAGTAACTTAAAGCTTTCAGCACATTTACATTGAGAGTGGATTTTTAAATGAAAAAGGAGAAATGCTGTGTCTACCAATTAAACCTTTCAAATAAACAAAATTCATATATTCATAGTTTCTGTGTTTTTGGGTGAGGGAGACGGGGGAGACGCTAGTTAAACTGGGCAACTGAACTTGCTTGTCGAACAGAGGCGGCGTACAATGACCAGGGGAGGAGTTGGAGTTGCGTGACGACGGGATCATTGATCAGCAGCACAACTTATCGGCTTCTGCTGAAGTCTTTATCACCACATCCCCTCCCACTTCCTCCCCTCGCCTCGCCTCGTAAATTCAGAGCAGCTAATTGGACATGACTGCGTTTATGTTCCAGCTTCATAAATTTCTTTCTCTGAAGGGAGAGGATCGATTTTCCTCGAGTGCAGCCTCCCGTAGCACGGGAGCAGCAAGAGTCTCTTCAAACGTTCCCTCTCCTCTCTGTTCTCTACCCCTCCTCACCTTTTTTCTATCTGCTATCCATCCATCCTCTCTCACACATGTGCACCCTCTTGCTCTCCCTCCTTGCTAAACAGGTAATCTATAACTGGCCTCCTGTGCAAGCAAGTGGTGAGTAGGAATTACTCAGTGCCTCGTTTTTAATAGCACAATAGGTCAACCTCACAATTATTACAAGAATTATGACTTCTTTTTTTTCTTTTTTTTTAGAAATCACTTCGCTCAGACATGTGATATATTTAATGATGGAGCTGTTAACTGCAAGTGTATTTTAGATACAATTCCTGCTTCACTCCACTCTTCCTGTCTTTCCCCCCACCTCTCAGTTTTCTATGTTTTTGGGTAAATCCCCCCCAAAAAACACCTATTAGAAGAAAACCTTTTACTAGAGCATCAAAAATAATCTGCATGTTTTTTAACAGGCATGCACACACAATAAATATCAAAAATGTCCAACAGGAAGAAATCTTAAATGATTCAAAGTGCAGTAATGACCTTGACTGACTTTGAAATCCATACCATGGGTTTGTACTGAGTGAGTGTGTGTGTGTGTGTGTGTGTGTATCTCCTGTGCAGTGCACAGTGTGAGCTCCCTGGTGTGAGTATATGAGATGATTCATTATATTAGCACAGTTTTCTCTGTGTAAAATAGTGTGACTTTGACTTTGGGATCATGCACTAGATAGAGGGGTGGATACAGAGATGGAAGACACACACACAGTGAGAGAGAGAGAGAGAGAGAGAGAGAGAGGGTTGGGGGAGGCTGTATGAGACTAAGCGTTTGAGTGAATTATTTACACAGGATACAGTAAATGGCTGTTGCGTGCTGCTTAGCTGGCATTCAGATCTGAGCGCAGCCCTCTGATTGGCCGGGTTGGGTCATGTAAAGAGCAGCAGGCGAAGTCGGGTCCACTTTGAGCTACCTGCTCTGTGAAGTAAGTATACTTTATGCACAGGACCAAATGACTAAATAATACAGCCTACATGGGCACATCTTGTTCTCTAGTCCAGACCTCGGTGGACCATTCTCATGAGTCTAGCAGAAACTCCCTCTCTTTGTGTGTTCGCTCTATATTAATATGTTCAGGTGCGGGTTACATGCCAGCTGTGTGAAACTTAGCATTTTTGCTGGCCTTTCAAACTGCGGGGGTAATTAATTTACAGCTTTCAAAGGATTTTGTCACACTGGCTGTTTCCACTGATCTGCTGCATGCGTATGAGGATAAGACCCAATTTGTAAATAACTTTCTTGTTTACTTAGCCGTTTGTGCGTCGTCCTTATTTTACAAAGCGATTTCTTGTATTTGTTTGCAGATCACCTGACTTGTTAAAATGTGCTGATTATATCTGTGAGCCAGTCTGCTGCAACCAAGCAGAGTATGTTGATTTATGTGCTCCTCTTCGGTGCGGCTTAATGTGCAGCGTGTCTGAATTCACTTTAAATATACCGTGTTTGTACTGTAAGGACATCACAGCACTGGAGACACAGAGACGTTGTAGGTAAAGCACACACGTGTGTTCGTGGACAATTACTAGTTCCATCTGTTTTTGTGTGTTGTTGTTGTTTTTTTTTTAAAAAACAGTCTACACTGCATACACCAAGCTGTGTAAGAAAAAAAAATACAGCCTGATAACGTTGCATATTTGTAAAAATTGTGTCATAATGAACACATGTAGGAATAATTCAAACTCATGTTTGTGCTACTTTCACTGGACCAAAATAGAAACACAGGCAGATGCAAGTCATATAATTTAAAGCTGTGTACTTTAATGGCCTCGCTAAGGCTTCATATTGGTCAGATCTTAATTAGTGCATGTATCTGTTTAAAAAAAAAAAAAAATGGCATTTAATATCCAAAAACACAACATATGCTGAGTTTTATCACCCATAAACAGATGCACTGTCAAACATCACTGACCACTGTGATGGGTGACCCTCATTAATTCATCCACACAAGACATATTTTACTGGCATTTGGCTCTTGGCGGGTGGTAATTTAAGACTCTGCACGGCAGCATTGTAATATTCATGCAGAATGATGCAGCATGAAGGTGCAGAATGGCTGACACTGTTTTACTGAAGCAGCCGCGTCACGGCATCGTTAGGCTCCTTGCAGCTAAGGACTGCTGGCCTTTCCTGCGATCGTCCTGAGATCGCTGTGTAACTGTGCAGGATATTAGAGTGTGGCCTCCCCACAGAGTGCTTGCTGCTGCTGAATATGCTTTAATAAACACTATATAGCAGAGACTTACACCTAGGGAGGGAGGAAATTGGGTGCAATTTGGGGGGGTCTTTACTATACGTTACTTGAGATATGAATAAAGAAGAGGTACAGGGAGGTGGGAGGCAAAGGGATGAATAAAAAGTGATGAAGAAACTGAAAACTCTGAAGCTACTGTACATGGGGTTTGGTGGGAGGTTCTTCCTGTTATGCTGCACCCCCCCACAGAGTTGTCACACCCCCTACGGCTGTATGGATGTTTGTAGGATCTTTTGTCTGTGTTTTTGTGCATATTAGAATAAAAGAATCCTTTGGAATGAAGAAGCAAAAATACTCTGGATATCTGGAAGTTCTCCCTGAGACAGTGAGACTTTTAAACCCCCTAACGACTGGATGTGATTGTAAAATAACACATTTTTAAACCTGTACCCTTTATCCATCTCCGCTCATGTGCTCAGTTTTTCACACAATCGCAACTGCATCTACATACCTGCTCCTGTTTCTTATTGTGTCCTCTAATTTAAATGCTAAACTCCTGTGGAAAAGGTATCCTAAAAGTCACCACTACTTGACACACATACCTGCAGACATACACACACACACACACACACACCCCATCAAGAACAAAATACACACTTCGCATTCTTGCATACGCATGTGTGCATGAGAGTCTAATTCCAGGGAGAGCGTGAAAGGGAGGATGCCTGGGGAAGAAGAGCTGAGCAGGGATCAGCCAGAGGACAAGGGTTAATATAATTATCCTGCTAAAACCTTGAGACAGAAGGAACATCATTAGTCATATAGTGAGGCGAGAGCTATCCCCAGCCCCGGGCCAGAGGAGGGGAGTGGAAGAGAGGAGGAAAGTAGGAAAGGAGGGCTTCAAACCCCACCAGTGCAGTTAGCAAGACAATTAGTACAAGGACTAAAACCTGGGGTCTTTGTGAAAAAAAAAAAAAACTGAAAGGACGGTGTTTAACAGTGCTCTGAGCGGAAAATGATTCATTTATGCAATAATTATATTTTCCTTAATAATGTCCGTATAGCTGAGTTAGTGGGGTGATGAAATGGTTCAGAAAGTTGATTCACCTGTTTATTAAACAATTAATGAAACGACCTCTGGACTCTGCTCACTTCTTATAAACTGACTGCGTTTAGTAACCGGCAAATTAATTGATGGATATTAAAGCATAGGTCTGAAAACAATTAGATCAGGGGCTGCTATAGTCAATCACAAAATAATTCATCATATTAGTTCACTCCATTTGAAACGCATTAGGATGGGTAGGGGATGCTATATGCATCTGTCTTTATCTCTTTCAAGTGTGCTGAACTTCATATGACTTTAAACAACTCATACGGCGATACAGAGTCAAAATGACCCCGTGATACGGGCAATTATTTTTTTTGATGAATCAATTAATCATGCAACACGTTACCATAAAATGTCTGAACACAATTAAAACATGGCCATCAAAAAGGTTGATCTGGTACACTGTGTTTTGCTGTCTCAGAGTGCTGTCTTGAAAGTATGGCAGTATATCACTTTCTTTCCTGGGTTAGCATTTACCGTGTTGTTCACATGGAAGGTGACTGAAATATGCTGCTGCTATGTCAAGACTGAGATGTAGAGAGAGAGAGAAGGTCAAGACCTGGCTCTCTTCTCTGCTCCACACAGCTGCCAATCTGGGCACAAAGTGGATTAGGACTTCCTCATTGTGTTCATCCGTAGTAGTTATTTAGGTACATTGGACACTCTAAATTAAGTGTGAGAGTGAATGGTTGTTTGTCTCCATATGTGGCCCTGTGATGGACTGGCAACCTGTCCAGGGTGTACCCCGACTATTATCAGCTGAGACTGGCACCGTGGTAGAAGATGGATGGATGGACTTGCACTATTTTTTTTTTGTTTTTTTCTGTTGGACGATACCAGCTGTCAATGACATGGTGTCCAATTGTCACAAAATGGAAAAACCTAATTTGTTTTGTGCTATTGAAGAAGACCTAAAAGTAGTGATTGAGACCATTAACTCCACAGGAAAATGTTGACTGCTATTATACGTCAATTCAGAGGTAGGATCTTTTTCCGGTCTATGACTATGGCCACTTTTTATGTACCATCTATACAGTACAGCTGAAGATTTTCTTCATATAATTCACCAAACCTGTGGTCGGACAGTTTTTTTGGAATAAAAACTTGCAAGATTCTGTCCCTTAATGACAGGACGACTCCTATGTTACAGTATCTTAACATCAAAAACCAACCGATCACAGTTTGAGAACCCGCGTCTCTCGTCAACATGGACTCATTTAATCTTGCAATTTTTCGCACTCCAATTCTTGCGTTGTCTTTTTCGCGCTCAATCATGTCTCGTAATGACCGCGACAGTCCCGCAGTAAAGACACAGGTTTGCTTTGAACTCACCATGCCAGTAATAATGCTATGCTAATTGATGTGGCTGACTGAGAACAAACCATCTTTCCAAGGACACACTCCCTCTACCTCGTGTTCTCCCACTTACAATTCCCAGCATGCTTTTCAGCTTTAAAGCACGCTTGCGGTATCAAGAGATTCCCCTCTCGCCAGATGCTCGGTAAGGCACAGTGCAGGCACTGGTGGGGAGAATTCTTTATTGTATTTGTGAATTTAAAAGAATATTTATGGGATGAGTAAGAGGAGGGGTGGGAAAGGTGCAGGAGGAAAAGAAAAATCTATCGGAGAGGGTGGGGATGGGGGAAAAAGACATTCATGTGAAACAAAAGAAGGGGAATGAAAGGAAAACTGGCAAAATTGCTGACGTTAACTCTCTGCTCTTCTGAGGGGAAATAAACTGTGATTATCAAATCAGTTACATCCATTGTGTCATAAATCATCGCATATGAGAGGAACAATCACACATTCCTCATTGCAGTCCCTCAGCTTTCTGCATGCCCTTCTTTTCTGGAGAGTTCTCATGAATGATTTAAAAAGTGATCTGTTTTCTGAGGCTCGGCTGCCTCGGAGGGAGATAACTCGGAGGGGTGGAGTCTGAGTGTGGTGGGAGGGGCCACACAACATACTGTGCGACACATGAGCCGCCACTATTTTTCTCTTCTCGCAACCAGCATGGGAGGTATAAGTAGTTATTTTCGCGTGCAAAGTGGTTTTCCTCATGAAACAGAAAAGATTTTCAACTGTGGGTGGAAAATATGGAGAGACAACGTGGAGAGACTGCTCAGCGGTGGCCGCGCGAACTGGAGGATAATATTTACAGAGCATCACACCTCCCATCATTCATCACAAAATCACACACCACCGCTAGTCCCATGAAACTAGGAGTTAATCCATCATCTGCCTCCCTCTTTTCTTTCTCTCCCTCTCCCCCTGATCCTGGCTTATACCTCCCATCCTCTCACCTTCACTCTGCAAAGGACACAAAAGAAAACTTTGGTGTGATTCAAAAATAGTAGTGACAGCTTTCAAAGTCAAAGTCACCCTTCGTGAATAATCAATACACAAAATGACCGAAGGCTCCGAAAGGGGAGCAGAGGAGAAGCATGTGTACTGCCTTGTTCTCCGCTGGAGAAGACGGACAAGCCTCGAGGCCACAGAGATTTTTCTCTATCTGCTCTGTCATCCTCATTCATGCTTCCACTACAAGTAAAAACCTTTGTAACAGCTGGATTTAGCCAACGTAAGCCGTTCAGGGTCTAATTAGTCAATCCCTCAGGAAGCGATGTGACTGCCAGTACAGATCAGGGTTATTGGAGAGTTGTGATTTTCAAGTTTTAATGAGTAAGTCTGTAGTTTATATGGCAATTTAGTTCTTATTGTGTAATTGATCGGCTCTGACTGTTAAGCTTTATGTTTCAGCTGTTGCTGTGTGCAGTTTTCTTTCACTCAGCTTTACTGTGAAACATAATAAAGCAGGAAGAGAGATATCATCACTTTACTTCCCCTTAATTATTCTTCAATGTCTGGAAGTACAGTAGCTGTGTCAGCGGGGGGCCAAGATGGCATTGAGAGAAGCACACGCACACACACACACACAGACAAATGAGCCAAACAGATATGAAACAACATGACCATGTTAACAAAAAAAAATCTGAATATCATTTATATTCATATGGCTTGTTTTCTGCCAGGACTGTTCTTAACTCATTTTCATGACTGGTGAGTGTGTCACTATCGGGACGTGGGTGTGGTAACTTTGTTGTTTCCAGTTGGTTCACCTTCTTAGACCTCACTTAAACATAATCTACTTAATGAATTTGGTGCAGTCAAACTTGGTTAGTGTTAGCGTTCGGCCTAATGTCTGACTCCTTGTTTGTTATTTTTTACAATATAGTTTGTGTATGGTAGCAATTCTATTCTGTGGTCAAGAATTTTGACCATAATTGGCAAAATAGCCTCACTATTCTCAAACTCATTCCCTCCAAAATTCCCATGGGCACGAGGCATTGGAAGTGATGTTGCTTTTGAAAATGTGGTGTCCCATTTTGTAGCCTTGATATAAGTTATTAGAACGGTGCAATATTGAGGTTACCAGCTGTCAATCACGCTGGTGTCCACTCATGTGTGCTGTGCTTTATTGTATGTTTTCATCTAAATGGGAACATAACTTAAAAAAGACCTGAAACTAGCGAATGAGACCATTCTCCATTCAAGCTGACTTGAAAAAGCAAAAAAGCCTATTACTGTGTTCTTAACCCTTTCTTCTGCTGACTGCCGTAGAAAAATAGACAACACATACTTCTCTTTCTTTAAATGTCATTCTTTGCCCATCAGCCAATCAAATCAAATTCAGATGTCTGTGAGAAGAGGACCTGATGGTGGAGAGATAACCAGCCAGGAGAGAAAACCAATGCTCCATCTCCTCCCTCTCCATCTTTGCTCTAATCCACTTAGTTGGCTCTTCCTGAGCTTACTGCCTTTCCTTTATTCCATTATAAAGACCCACAGTACAACCTGCTGCTTATTTCATTAAAAAGGCCTAGTCCATGACCCCACATCTAATCCATGTGGACTACAAGCAAGCCAAGGCCCGCTATAGTCCATGCCTCACAATCCAGCAGGGTTCCTGACAGATGAGACGGAGGCACGAGAGAGAGAGAGAGAGAGAGAGAGAGAGAGAGAGAGAGAGGTCCAATGACTGAGGGAGAATTTGAGATCTGCGCTCATGAGTGAAGCTTCCTGGTGAATATGATTTCACTGATGTAAATGATGATAGAGTTGAGGCTTTGCTACTCTATCTTTGATGGTTGGAGATGACTTTCACATGTCACATCAGTGATATGGAAATGGCCACATCCAAGTCTCGAATATCGCCTGTAAAATGAGCATAAAGCCCGAGGCTTTTTAAAACCCCAAACACCTTGGCTTAGAGTGTATATTGTAGTTGGTACTGTAGCTCATTACAGTTAACCTTGGAAGAAAACTTTGCTGCACAAAGTGAGTGAGGCTCAATATTAGAATAATATTCTATCAGCTCTGTCTAATTTGACTTTTCCTCCAGTACTCTTTTTGACTTTCTTGTTTTTGTACCAACTTCTTGATTCCTGCTCCACCTCTGGCTGCCCTCTACTATAAATGTCCTCTCACAACTTGCCCCGCGATCCAGTTTGCTGAGTGTTTTCATCACGTCCACAAATCTAAACTTACAATCTCCCTCCCATCAAACATCGCATGCCTGCGTTTGCACTTACTGGCCTATCAGGTTACATATTTATTGATAAAGCAGCAGTATTTGGGCCTGACTACCTGGCTTCCCGCATACCTGCACCAGCTCTTTTGACTCCTGCCAGTCACTCTGCCACTGCAACGTCAGTTAAAACAGACCTATCCCTTAGAGCTAACATCTTAAATTAGCTTATGGGGAAAGGGCTTGTTTTTCTCTCACTGTCCGGGCACAGATCATTAAGTACAGTTAACTAATAATAATTACTTTTAACTGGGTTCAGATGGAGAGCCATAGCTAAAGGCCTGGGGATATACAATACAGCCAGGAAGTGACTACAGCCCTCTCTCCATCGATAACACTAGCATATCTCATTACCTTGGTGACCTGCACTACACTGCCACTCGGTCTTGATCATATAAAACCCATTTCGGTGCGCCGTCCCCGCTGGAGCACCAGCAGAGTGGAATATTCATTATTCAAATTTTAAGCATTGGAAATCCCAATATGTTACTAAGGCCAGATGAGATGAGATGAAATAGCTTAGCCTTTTGTCCAGGGAACATTGACTAATCATCTCGACCCCAAAATCAATTTCCGAGCCATAAGCATCAGACACTCCTGATTGTACTGTACTGTTGAGGACCCCCCATCACTATCACCTAATACTCCTGCTGGCTGCCCAGAATAACTTATTGATTAGTGATTATGTTACGGGAGGTGAGGGTGGCCGGGGCGGAAGATGGACTGGCCTCAGTCATCTCCACAGAGCTAAATTTGGGTCCTCTGTTACCAGATCCAGCACATATTGACACTATCGCCAGCTGCCACCACGCAGCCACCAGCCCTATAGGGGGTGTTTCAGGCAATGTGGCACAGCAGGGATTCAGGGAATTTAGTTGATAAATTCTTACATGTGGGCCATTTGCAGACTGCAAAACAAAGGAAAGGAGCACAAATATTTCAAACTGGGATGGGTGAAATTTTTCCAGCTGTGATGGAATGTTGCATCTCCAAGGTACTTGGCCTGATCTCTCCTGAACCCTTAGCATATTCCGGGCAAGAATGTTGCACTTTCCATCTCACTGTTCTGCATTAAGGATATGAATATGGAAATAGAGACATTGTTATTTTGTTTTTATGCTGGCAGGAGACGCAGTCAAAGAGCTGAATCAATAGCAGTGTAAAACAGACAGCCGTCATGGCGGCGCAGATGCTGTCGAGTTACTCGTCATGCCTCTGATTCTTGAATACAGGCATGCTGTCTATAATCACCACGGTCGCAATATGGCGGCTCGTGTGTTTCAGTGTAAACAAAACAAAGTTGACATAAGGAGGGGTCTTCTTAATGGCAATATAGCCAGATTCCTGTATTAAAGGCGCTTCTGATGCTGTGCTCAGCCTGAAAAGTGGCTGTGATCAATACTGTACCTGCAGGCCTTTTACCCAGTGCCAGAGGGCTTGTGTGTGTCTGTGTGTGTGTGTGTGTGTGCTGTGTCAGCATCCACTCAGGACTTCATCAAACATCCCCCATACCCTGACTCCACACACACCCACATCGGCTGATGCTCCGCTCATTTTCACTTTCCCCTTCTCCTCTCTCTCTCTCTCTCTCTGACTCTCTCACACACACACACACACACACACACACACACGCGCACACAAAGTTTGCCTCCCTCCTCTATTCCAGGCCATCCCAACGAGGATGTTAAATACCATTCAAATGTCAGCCTGCCGTATTGATTGGAATAATAATTCTGAAAGGTAGGAGAGATGGCTTGTTGATGCTAAGCAGGGCGCGTGACGGCCTGAGCATCCTTCACTGTCATAAAGTTGCCATGTAAGGGGTTCCAGCTCCCTGGCAAAGTGTGGATGGCGGTTTACGCTAAGACCACCGAGGCCGTATGTTTCTGTCATTAATCACTGTCCTCACAGGCCAGTGACAGGCAGACCAAGACCCACGCTGAGAGAGAAAGGGTCATTTTAAACGTCCTCGGATCACAGTAGCTACGTGTGTATCTGTGCATGCATGTCAGAGCAGAGGGTTATGTTCACCACCAGGTGGTTTTCTTTTATCTGTCATGTTTAAGTGTAATGAAAGACACAAGTGATACTCCGGCATATGGAGGCAAGAATACTCAAACTATATAGATGCATACAGGACACATCTCATGTTACTGATGTGTAACTGGAGCCATGTTAACGGACTAAATATAATTGCGGGATATATTTCTGCCAAGAAAAAACTTTTGCATAATTCATGTCAGTGATTCTTGTTCAACTGAACAAGTGAGTAAAATGTGATTTGTGTTCTACATAATTTTAGGGAATGCACTATCACATGGCATTTTAATTCATGAGAAAGACAGCCCCTTCTAATGTTTAGTATTAAGTGTCAATCAAACTAGACCCACAGGGTGTGACATATATTGAAAAGCTATTTAAACATTTCATGGGAGAATTATTCACACCGGTCACAATCACTGAATCGGATATCGGAAAAACAAAAATCTAAAATCTGATACTATCCAAAAACTTTAAATATCACATAAAGGCTCCACTAAGCAGTTTGTAAAATTGTGGGCTGTTTATTTCATCTTTATTGGAGCAGAGTATGTGTTAAACAGTTGGAGCATTATCTTTTTGAAATGGCCGCTAATGGGTAGGTGATAAATGCATGAGCTTTTAACAACTAAGTGGTTAAAAAATGTTTTTTTCCCTGATTCTGTCAATGCACATTTATTGATTTAACTGAACAATGTAGCTCCTATTTCCTAATTTTGCAGTTCAAGTGTTTTTCCAGTAGTCGTTGTGGGTATTCTTTGTGTAAATATGGTGCTTTTAATGGTAGTTATTATTTTAATTGTCAAGGCAACATTGACCCTCACCTGGCTGGTACCTCGATGTTTGAGATGGCATAGAAGTACTTGAGCAGGTTGTCTCTCTGGACATATGTGCCTCCAAGGGCCGGCCTGAGAAGCCTCAACCTAAGGTTGGTGAAGGTGAAGAAGTCCTTCAATCCCTTCATACTTTCCATGCGAGTGTACAGATTGTCCATGTTCTGTAGCCGAGCTCCGGCAAACACAGCAAAGCGTGCCCGCACCTCAAACTTAACATTCTTGTCATTCTTGGAACCGACCCAACGCGAGTACTGCTCAGTGCAGATGACCTTTGTGATGTTGGCAGGTGAAAGGTCACGCACACGCTTGGGTGGCATGTTGAAGGCGTCCAGACAGTCGTCAGCATAGAACTGGTAGGGCTGCCAGGAGCGCCCATGGTCCATGGATTTATCCAGCACCATGATAGTGGGACGACCGTACTCAAAGGTGATCAGGGCGTCATCTGTGAGCTCCAGACTCTTGTTCCAAGACATAGTAATGTTAGCCAGCAGGGGCTCTGGGTGGCGTCTCCATGTGACCGTCTGCCAGTAAGTGATTAGGCCGTTGCGTTCACGATCCTGCATCAGCTGAGGAGGATGAGCCAAGTCTGGGTTAGAGGCATCGCACTCATCACTGCACAGGTATGGATTCTCCTAAAATAGAGATGGACACAGAGAAGTACAATCAGTCAGGTTTTAAAGCTGCTATATGTACAGTAAGTCATTCATTATATTAAGTCATAGAATGACCATGACATGCCATCATTTGTGGACCGCGTAGTGTTTATGTTTTGGTTTGGTGTTTTGGTCCGTAAAATGACCAACGCATCAACCACCCATTAATGCAGCCTGTAGGACTTTCTGTAACACCAAATGTTAAGCATAATGTAATTGCCCTGTCTTTTTTGGCAATCAAAAAAGGCCACACCGGTAAAAAAAAATTCCATGATCAAACTCAAAACAATTATTCAGTCAAAATATAGTATAACAAACCATTATACATGGTCAAAAAACTGTAAACTTCCTCTGCCCCATGGCTCTTATTTAAAAGAAGTAGTGGTTAAAATCTACCCCGAGGATATTTGACACTTCCAGAAAGTAAAACGTCATAAGCAGCTGCTCCTTGTTTTTCTGGAGAAAAAAAAGCTGGTCATCCAGTGCCAGCTTTATCACAGTAACATTAGATTCCTTGGAATTGCTTCATCTGGGGAAAATGTCATTGCACTCTGTTCAAAGTTTGCCACTGAAAAATCTTAGTTTGAAGGGCTATATGCCCTTACACTTCACTCCCCCCTCGACCTCAACAATGATCTGGTCACACTACACCTACGTGTGAACGCGCAAAACAGAGGGGTGGGGCTCGGTGGTCAGGGGAAATGGGTGAAATGGGATTGAGCCAAAAGATGTGTGTATACTTTTGTGCAGTCTAGTTCTTCTCCAAAACACCTACATCGTGTTTTTTTCTAAATGAGAAGTAACTTTAACTCCTGACCAAGGGCACAGAGGGACAGAGAGCTTTAAAGGAAACTTGCCAAATAACAACACAACAGGAAGTGTGAAGGTCAAGAGGATCATGCATCATCACTGTCTTTGCATAGACAGCAGAGTGCTGCTGCACTTTTAACTCCAGAGAATTGATCCCTCTCTTTTAGGGATGCCAAGACTTTCAAGCCATGGTTTCTCTGCTCGACTCACAAGTCAACGGGATTATTCACACGTACCGCAGGGAGCCGCAGGCCTTTCTCCACCTGCCTCTCGATCCCTCTCTGTGCAGAGATCTCACGCCACACATTGTCCTTTCCCTCAAAATTAAAATAATCCCAAATATCCATGTGAGAGAAAACCTTTGTTCCTGTACCTCTAACCTTGTCCCGAGACATAATACTGTATGTAATTAACTGGTCTTCCAGTTGAGTATGAAAACAAGTCAGTGAAGTTTATTTGTATGGCACCTTTGACAGACATAAAACCACAAAGTGCTTTATAATCAAAGTAATCACATAAATTAAAAACATCTTAACATCCAATCAAGTACAAGGATTAGAAGCAATTATGCTGTCGTTAAAGTTTTGCTTAAATGTAAAAATAAAGCCACCGTGATTGAAGACACTGCTGACTTTTTCTGTAATAAACAGGAACATGAACTTTCTCTGACTTTATCAAAGTCATGCAAACAGGGAAATATTAAAGCAAATAATGCTGTGAGCAGATATTGTTGCAATGTCCAATGTTTTTTGACAGACGCCTGAGGGGGTGGTGTTTGTTCTGCCCATAACTTTTTATCAAAAGTTTTCATGGCCCTTCATCTAAATTTAGTTTCTATTTCCAGGTCCCAGAATCCATCACTCCAGTTTCCTGTACCTGCTCATGTTGACACATTTTCAGACATTTTAGTCTCACTGATGTAGCTCACTGTTGTAAGCCAACAGCTGTCTTACATCTGCATCACCTCAGAGTTTTAATATTATATTATATAATATACACAAAGAAAACCCAAAGATCCACACGGTCATCTCACCTGGTAGATAGTATCACACAAATAATGCACTAATTTATCTGATCAGGGCTCATTATTGTCTGAAATCATATCAAAAGTATTCATTTACACAGCCACTGACTTCTTTTTTTAATGTATTTTACTGTATATAATGTAGTCGCAGCATTACAGTCTAAAATCCAAGTCCCAAAGCTGTCATTTCTTACACAATAAAGCTATTTTTTTTATCTGTTCAATATTTCGAAAAAAAACCTTTAAATGTAGGAGGTAAATTTTATTTAGACGAATAATTAGCTGCGGATCCCCGTGGAGCTTTCACTTGTTCCCAGCCTCCACCTGTGTTTTCTATTCTCTTGCAGTAACTTATGTTATTATTATTTCATTTATTGGGAGTCCAATGGATTTCTGGATTTTACTGCATTGTGCTTAACAAGCTCTTGATGGAGTGCAGAGTATAAATATCTTGTTTTTTTTCTTTCTTTTTTTACACCTCCACCTCCTCCCTCCTCTCAGGCTTCCTCTCCTTTCCTTTTTTTGCTCTTATTATTGTGTCTGTCTTATATTACTTCTAACCGTAGAGTTTAAGTATGTGACCAGTAATGCCTTATTGGTAATACGATGCTAATTACGTTGACAGCAGTAAGAATATTTTTAGAATTTTGGGGATTTTGTTTTAGTATTATTGTACAAAGGACAAAGAAGTGGTATAAATAGTCCTTGAGGAAGGCACACACTTTAAAACATTTGACCCACATATGACAAAAACATGTAGCTTGTTGCATTTTACAATTTTGCACACTACGTTTTACTACACACTATGTATCTACATAGTTACATAGTGTTTAACTTGTGCTTAACATGAATCCTCAGCGAACATTATTATGGCCAAGGAGAGAGAGGGAGAGAATGTTTTCCAAGCTATTTTACCAAGGCTTTTCTTGCTTTTATTAGACACGGCACAGTTTACGTGAAAGGAGGCGAGCTTGTGTCAGAGATGACATGCAGCAAAGCACTGAGGTCAGAACTGAACCGCGACTACTGGAGAGGACTCACTGCTCTTCAGGCTTCTGCTACAACCAGGTGAGATACAAGCACCCTGGACCGAGAACCATATTATCACTCATTTTCAACAGTTTTATCCTCCACTTGAGGGTCTCGTTGGCATTTATTCAGATTGTGGGATGAAGCCTTGAGTACCCAAATAGAACCTACCTACACACAGAGAACATGCAAATTCCACACAGAAAGGTCCTTAGTTGAACCGGCATCCAAAACAGCAACCTTCTTGCTGTGAAGCACCTCCTCAACAACACTTCAATATTTTACTTATTTAAACTATGAATGTGAATAAGTCTGGGTTAAATAATAAGGAAACCTGTTCATCAGCAAATAATAACAGCAAAATACTAATGTAAAGAATTTAGTTGAAACATTGCTGAGTACACACTTGATTGATGTGGAAGAAGAAGTAGTGGTTTGGGCACATCACTAAGGTGTGCAATGGAAGACAGCAGAGATTAACACTAAAGAAGATGAGACACTTGAAGAGTAATAATCAATCAAATCAAATGATAATATTAGGCTACAACCACCCAAACCTAAATTAGTTATATTACCCCAGCATTTTTTTTAAATGACCATTTTCAATGACTGGAGTGTGTGTGTGTTCACCTCTTTGTCATTATACTCATAACATTTTAGTTTTAATGCGAATGGAAACGGCAGCAATTTAAAAAGGATGTGATTTTTTGCAGCTTCATTTATCCTCTTATTAGAGTGATGCAGGAAATTAACTAACCATAATGACTGCCTATTTAACCATTAATTAAATTAAAGCCATGACTGAGATACTGGAATTACACATTAATGTAATGAAGTGTTGCCAGTGCTTTAGTTCAGCATAGCAGAATTAGATCATGGTGACATTTAAGTGATAGTCCAACCAGCAAACACTCGGGGGGGAGACCTAAAAGTTAGCTGTAAATAGTTTGTACTTCTACGCTTGATGGAAAATGGTTGATGTCATCAGCAGGAGGCGAGCTCTTGTACATGTGCAATCCCACATGTGCTTGCTAATGAGAGTTGTGCATAATGAATGGATTGCAAGTTGTGTATTCAGCCGTATTGCACACAAATACAGCTGTGTATATTATGTGGTGCAGGCTCAGAGAATGTAGATGAACAAAAAGTCATTTAAAGTCTTTCTTTGGATGTTTTTATAATTTTCCAGTGAGTTGTTTACCTATTTGAGCTTGGATACCCAACCTGATGGGTTTGGGTTCAGACAAATATTTTGAAATTGGTCTGAATGTTTTGGGAAAAGTACCTAATTCCAATTTTTCTGATATGCGTTATATGTTTTGAGTCAAGCAACAGAACAATATTAACTTTATTATAGAATTTCAAAGGACATGGAGCATTCCCACATGTGACCCTATCAAAATGATGAGAACTAAAATATATGAGTTGTTTATTTATAAATTACATTAAGTGTCATTGAACACAGAACAATCAATAATGTCGTGATTTAACTGCAGCCTTTGCGATTTGCTAATAGCGTTGTTTTCAAATGGTGATTTTGGTTCACTCATATACAGCTGCTCATATACTCGCTGCACACGCGCCGCTCACGCCACACTCCCTGACAATTAGGGTTAGGATTAGGATATGGGATTATAAATGGGGCGTGTCATGAGTAGGGGTGTGCGGTGTGAGTGTTGGTTATGCTATGAGCCGACCGCAGACCATAGCAGGACACCTCTCATTTGATTTGGATGTGATTATTTGTTCATCCCTAGTTGGATTTGGTCTTGTTGGCTGAGCCGAGGGAGAACGAGCAGTTACCATGGTAAAAGTGACACAAACTCAGTGGAGCCTGGGTCTGGTTTTGGTAAGACTGGGTTAGTCTAGCTGAGTTCAAGTTAAAGAGAAAAATGCGGCGTATGCAGTACTCTAATGCCTGTAGAGGATTTTGGATGGAGTATCACCTCAAACAGCAGTTTCTTCTTTATGATCTAAGCTCTAACGTGAAAGCAATACTGCATCATATCAATATACTGTGCAAGCTCGGATCATGTGTCACCGCTTCTTTGCAGTCGTTCACTTTTTTTCCTCCACGTCTTTTGCCAAGGAGCAGCATCTGCCGACGTTACCGCCTTTTGAATAGAGTCATTGGGCTGTACCTAGGGAAAGGGGGCAGTCACTCAAACCCACTGTAGTGATCTAATAACAAAGGCAAAAGTTACAATCCTGCAAGGCCGCGATTATAAATCATCTGATATATGGTGACAACACAGAGAGGAGAGAAAACTCCAAACATAAGCAAAGCCTGAGCCTTTGCTGAGGGAAGCTGTACGGCACAGAAGAGCCTATACATGACCATTATGCATGTGCAGTGAAACTATAGTATCTTTATACCAAAAACTGCACATAATCTATCTCTTTCTTCACCAGAATGACACAGAGTATTGGATAACACAATTATCTCCCTTGCACTGACTCGGATAGAGATCACTGTCTGTGCAAACACGCTTAGGATGATAATCTACAATACTCATAAGCAAGTGCAACCAGGAAAGATAATAATAATTAGATAAGTGGGCAGGGGGGTGTAGTTGAAAGTGAGAAGCTGGTTTTATTCAAAAGCTGCTCTGTAGTTAAGTGTAGTGGCCCTGCTGCTTCTGTGCTCTCTATCGTGGCGTCCCATGACCTTACGACAGACACAGTCTACATAAACAAGACTGGATTAGTCGTCTGTCGTTCTTGGAGTGAGCCAAAACCTACAAATCCTATTGAAAATGATCACATTGTTCCATACACAGTGGAAACGGCAGGCTTGCTCCGGGAAGTGTGTGTTTGAGACTGCGTGTGTGTGTGTGTGTGTGTGTGTAGAAGGTAGGGCTCGCCAGTAACTCAATAACAACAACACATGTTTTCTTCATTATCAATATCAAATGGTCCAATTTATAGCGACACTATGTGAATGTTACGCCTCAGATTTGTGAAATGTGTCACTGTCCATGAAGAAGTTTAAAATCACAATTAACTGCTTTATTCAACATTCACTCAGGAGCAAAAATGACTCTTCATGATAACGCTTTTGTCCATATCGTTCCAGCTGCAGTTTGAATTAAACATTAAAGGAGGAGAGATCAATATGATCATTTTTGTTGACTCGCTCACGTCACTTTGTTGAGACCAAAAGCTGCTCTTCATCTCTCTGCTCTGACCTTCTGAGTTGTAGCCGCAGTAGAGGTGACATGTATGTGCTGTGACATTACATAGGCTTGATGATTTTGATCCCTCCTGAGAGATTTATGTTTAAGCCCTTTGTGTGCCCTGTCCTCCTTATCCCGCTCTGTCCGCTGCCACTACTCTGCCCCGCACCAGTGTATCTGTTCCATGTAAACACACTCTCGCTCGCTCACACTTCCACACAGACAGACAGACACACAAACACACACATACAGAGCCTGAGCCAACTGCTGCGGCAGGTGGCCCGCGCCGCTAAGCCCCTCCAGCAATTATTCTCGCCGGAATCCCGTCTCCACGACAACGGCCACCATGATGCCCCACAGCCATGAGTTACTTCCTTGTTATCACTTGCGGTGCAACAATGCCATTGGAAACATCTCATTAATAACTTCTCAAGTGTGATAGTGTTGCCTCGCTGTGCGGCCACAAGCACGGGCTACCTCGTTTGATTTTTGAGACTCTGTGAACCGAAAAATCATTGTCGCTTTACAAGTCGTATATTTCAAGGTTTTTTGAACACAATGGCAGTAACGAAGCACTTACTGGTTGCTTATGGATATATAAAGCTGCCATAATGCATTTATGCAGGCATAAAGCACAAAGAAAACTGTGCTCTCCTTGTTGTCCCGTCCCTCCCTCTTGCTTTTATGACCGTTTCCCGTCCCCCGAAACTTTTTTCAGTCATCGCCTCTCTTTATTTCTTCCTCCCCTTATATAAGTTTCTAAGTTATATTGCCAGCAAGGGGAATAAAGGTAAGGACGCACACTCAGAGAATACAATTTATTTTGTTTTGGTGAAACATCAAATGAAATGACCTTCCCATTAAAAAGGCCACAGAGGGGAAGAGGAAGGGATATTGCTTTTTCACTTATAACGTTAATCTTTTATTATGTTGGAATGTTTTTCCATCATACTGGAGGTTCTTGTTATCCCGTGAAGATTCATTGTGTGTGTGTTTGTGTGTGTGTGTCTGTGCCAGTGTTTGCACTGTACAGTATGTGTGTGTATTTTGGTGTGTGCCTACATGTGTAAATTATAAATCTGCCTTTTGATTTTTATGACCTCAAACACTAAGAATTCACGAGCTGTAAAATGTCTTGCTCACTAAGCAGCAGTTGACAAGTGTAAATGTGTCTGCGTGTGTGTGTGTGTGTGTGTCTGCAAGCCAAAGTAAATGTTAACGGGGGAATGAATGATTCTTTTGGAGAAGAAGAGGAGGACAGAGCGGGGGACGAGACGCTGCTCCAGAAGAGAGAGAGAGGCCACAGTTTGCATGGTCACCATCACCGTAGTTGGGCCATTACATGATTAAGCTCGGGCTGGACAAAATAGTTACAAAGCTTATCACAAAATTAGTCAATATCAGTAGTTTAGTCAAATGATTAAAGGCAGATTTTTTTGCTTTTAAAAACGTGTAATAAATGTGAAAAATTGTGGTTGTAGACGCTTTAAGGGCAGAAAACAAACAAACACCTGTGTAACCCAGAAACATTTCACAAATCTGAGGTAAAACTTTGAAAGCGATTACATGTGTTATACCTCCAAATGTGTTTGTACAATGCATAAACATCATATCGCTGTTTATTGAACCTGTGTTATGTACAGTTGAAGAAATGTATGTCGTTATTGAATTACTGCCCAGACATTAGTAAGTGCACTGTACAAACAAAATATCAGAGAGAGTTATTGTTACTGAATTCAGGTAAAAGCTTTTTTTATTGAGGTCTGTTGTTGAATCTAAACTAATCATAAAGGAGAGGCCATTTATATAAAGGCAGACGCAGAGTTTATGAAGTTTGACTTTAATCTTGGAGACAATTGATTGGAGATGTGCGTCAGAGCTTTTTATATTATGATTTTGTCACAGTGATTTGGCATGACCTAGCATGAACCAGCGATACTGTTTTTTTTTTTTGTTTTTTTTTCTGCCGTTATTGTCAATGTTCAGTCAGAAACTCTGCGATCATAGTTACAAATGTATAGCTTTGAGCTAGTGTTACTTACAGAAATCTGGCTGACACTCACTTCTTTCTAATCCCACACTAAACTTTTTTTTATTATTATTTTTTAATGTTTTTGTCTGTGGCTCTGACTCCCGTGACAACACTTAAGGCAACTGACGGTATCAGTTATTATTGAGCTTCACACGGCTCTATACGAGTTTCTTCACACATGCAGGTCTATAAAAAAAAACACTTTGATGTGTAAAATCAGTGCAATTTCCCTTTGAGTGTCTGGACTGGTTTGACGGTGTTTAAGGAAAAACGCTGGTATTCTCTCTGGTATTTCTCCATACTTGTTACTGAAGAAGAATCCTTGTCGTTCCTTGGTCATGATACATTGTATCTACCTCCGATAGTACAGATGTCTTGGGTAATTTGAACTCTAGTAAGAACATCACTCGGGGCAAAGAGCACAAGTTTCTCTCACAAACTTTAAATTATCAGAATCATCATCTCAAACATTTGCTTTTGAGCCGGACCAAAAGTAAACACAATGTATTCCCTTGGAAATCTTTGCAGGAAAGTATTTCAAAAAGTATTTTTGGAAAGAATCATGTCCTTTTCCCCCTAACCCATTGTTGTTGACATAGTGTGGCAGTGAGAATTGTGCCATTGCACAAAAACACTTCAGCAGAAATAATCTCAAATATATACAGAGGCTGCCATGGGACGACTTCCTGTTTCCTGTCCTCTATGCTCTCATCTCTGCGACTGAAGCGCTGTCATGAACTGTAGTCAAAAGCGAACAATACATATGACCTGTATCAGCAAACCAGCTGTCGGTCCTGTGATCCCGACTGGTGCAACATGGCGGCTTCCCGAGTTCACCTCGCGCTGTCTCAGCCACTGCAGTCAATCCCTCTTAGAATCACCTGAGTCGGGGATAAATCTCACTTATAACTGTCCTCCTGTTTCTGCCAACGCATCTAAACACTCACTGATCACTTTCATCTGTGTCCTTATGGGGAAACAAGCCACGCCATTACATCACCATAGCATTCACCTCCTCCTTTGGTCTCTCTTTGTCACTTTACTGTGGTTGTCTGTTTCGTTCCCTCCCGTCTCTGTCTCTTTGTTAAGTATGTCCGACACTATCAGACCTGCTCGTGCTGTGAGTCCACGTTCACCTGAGCTATCTCTTACACCAGCGAGGTGCATCAGCAACGGCCCACTGCTGGGTGTGGGTGGCCCTTTTGGGCGGCCTTGATGCCTCACCACTGGGCAGTTGGATGTGGTAGGACTACACCAGGCAGGGAGTATGAGGTATGGGCATAGGCCCAGTCTGAGAAGCACTGATTCACACTACCAGCTGCCATTTACTCCTCTTCCTGCATGCTCCCCTTCCGCTGCTGCGCCGTTTCTCTCCCTTCTCAGGTCTATTTTTAGAGCTGGCTGATTTCTTCTTTCTAAAATGGGCAAATGTGTTGTTGAACAGGAAGATGTGTGTGTGTGTGTGTGTTCTGTCTTTCTTGGACATACTACTGTGCGCCGTGCACATGCTTCACACGCCTTCTGCTCCCTGTTTAGTGTCACCGCACACCGTACATTCCTGCACACGTGCACGCATCCCATTTGCATTTGGCTCCTCTCTGTTCTCGTCCTCAAGGGAGACGATTGATTGAAGGTTTCTGTTCAAAACCAAAAACAGCAGAGCCTTTTTTTGAATGCAGCGTTTTCACATCGACACAGTGTGTACTGTGGAACCGTGGTCTGATTTCATCTTTCTGCTTAGCTAAGCTTGGATCTTCCTCACCTCTCCCTCATCATTAGCTATCCCCCTCTGCAACACACTGCCTCACCCACCCCCCCACCCCCCCTCCTTACTCCATCATCCTCAACTGCAAGCTAAGACTATAGTAGCTAGCATAAAAAGAAACTACAAAGAAACTACAGAAGCTCCTAACGCAGCGCTCGTGACAGTAGCGCCTTTGTCAAAGTGCTGGAAGCCCGTTATGTTTAAAGAAGCCAACGTGCTGGCCTGTTTGGCTGAGGAGAAAAGATGCTGCATTCCCTGGGAGCAAGAGTGATAAATAGAGTAGAAGAAATGCATCCCTGTGGAGATGGAGAGACCAAAACTACTGTAAACCAATGCAAGCAGGGGAAGCTTCATTATGCCTCCACGTCAGAACCCCCAAAACTAAATTCTCCCATAGTTTTTTTTTTAGTAACACACTGTAGCACTCATAGGGGAGAGAAGGAGGGGGGGATTATTTTGCATCTTCCGCAGTATGTCTCAAGTCTTATTAAGGATGAGCAGCTCTGCGCGCCGGGTGATGCAGTCTTTTTTTTTTCAGTGCCCTGACTTTCCCTTCACTTATGGGATTGCCGAATGAGTGAGTGAATGTAAATGTACACCAATTAGATAAGAAGTCGGCTTTTCTGTAAAGCTGCCAAAATCCGGGGGCAAGAGGAAGAGGGGGAAAATTGCAGCTTGCCTGAAAATAAATGATCTGTATACCAATAACCCTTTACCACTACCTCACCGGTGTGTCCAGAGGAGAGAGGAAGAGACGATGCTGAAAACCTTGATTCTCTGCTGAAGTGAAGTGTGTTCAAATGATTTAAACCTGAGAAGTTGGAATGTTGCTTCACTAGCTAATGTAGAGATTTAAAGTTTTTTTTACATGCAAAGAATATAGGTTACTATTGTTGTACCAAAGGTGTTTTAAATTAGACTTAAAACTGTCATGTGTAAATTTAAAATCTGTTACATTTAAACCAAATCAAACCAAGTCACAAAGAGTTCACACAGTGCTGATTAAGCCCATCAGCTCCACGCGACTCTCTCTGCGTTTCTCCGTATAGTGGTGTATAGATCTTATGTCACACTGCGACATTCCCGCCCTGCACACAGGAAGTGATTCATTTTACATCAAGACAGATGGGGGGGGGGGGGGGGGCAACATTGCCCTAATGAAGCAATATTAACAGGTTGGAATATGACTGAAAAAAAAGTGCCCACAAAAATGTTCACAAGTCACTTCTACAGTTCTGCAGATGGATGGGATTAACTTTTCTTGCCCCTGCACTGCGAGTGCATACAAACAAATGCTCCCTCAGTCGGGCCTAACAGGTTTGCTGGACAGAGCCTGTCTTCAGATTAAATATGCAGCATACAAACAGGCGGAATAATAACAACATAAAGCAACAAAACAATTCTCCAAAAGTTACAACCCGCACCTTTAAACCTGCCCTGCTTACTCATTATATTGGACTTTGAGTCTGACATCCATTCCCTCTCTATAGTAAACTTTCATCTCACTGCTTCTTTACTCTCTAAATCCCTAGCTGGTGCACTATGGTGCCTGGTTCAATCCCCACAGCCACCAATGACCTGAGAGGAACCCAAACTTTCCACTATAAAGACGCTGTCCGATTTCAAAGTGCTGACTAAGACCAGACTCCTTCCTGTCCCACCCTGTATACCTCGCTTTCTTTCGCTCCCGTCAGCTGGGCAGCAAACCCTGGATCCTTTGGATGGAGCAAGGCTGGCCAACCCTTGTAAGGAAGCCCATTAAGGAGCCCATCAATATTTCATCATTGCTCACTCAGAAACATAGTTATAGAAGTTTCCAGGCCAGGGCCATTAGGGGGCAGACGTCAATACGTTATGGCAGCAAGCCTCTCTCTTCACTTTCTACACCCCCCCCTTTTCTTTGCCTCCGTCCGTCTACCCTCTCAAGAGAAGTCATCGGAGAAGCTTTCTGAAGACGACAGTGGTTTCCGCTACCTCTACATTAAACAAATCATTAACCATTAGGTATCCAACGAGCACAATATCCTTTCCTGCTCCTGTCAGATGACCCTAACTACTTTTATCAGTCTCAGTGAGAGGAAGGGCAGGAGACTGGAGAGGAGGATTGTTTGTAACATCTGTTTTCACATAACAAATCTTAAGTAACACAAACAGCTAATTAACAACACAGTGTGATTGATTCATGTGATGTGATGTAGACAGACTTAAACACTTGTGAAATTTAAGCTCACGATGAGTTTCAGCACCTTCTGTAATTGCCAACTCAATGAGCGGATATGGACGCTCGCTCGCTGTCAAATATAAAACTTTCCTCAGAAGACGCAGGGTGAAGCTTAATTGCAGTCTTCTCAGGATTACAATGATTTTATAACCCTTGTTTCAAATTATTACACCTACATTAACTGGGATGGGAACTAGCCTGCAGGCTTAAGTGTGTGTTAAATATTGCTGTGGCAGACATTTTAATGAGTTTTCCTCCCGCTCACCCTTCAGTGTCCTTGGAACTAAAAGGTCCTGCTATTTAACCAGAGGAAATGTGAGGTCCTCTAAAGCCCAAATCAAACCGGATCCAATTAATGCCGAGTCCACATTAATGTAAACAACACCTCCAGAGCTCTCTGAGGGTGTTAACAGCCACGCCAAGTTATTACATTTACACTACATCATCCTTTTTTAGATCTCTGAGGCTTTTTTAGTGTGAATCCTCCTCTGATTTGAAGTTGACCATTTATCTGTCACTACTTTTTATATATCGTCACACTAGCACAACTGTGATTCCCAAAATCATGTTGCTTTTTATGCTCGTAACTATAAATTAAATGCATTTTTTTTCTGCACACATCACATGAAACGTGTTTACATTACATACATATATATATATATGTATATATATATATATATATATATATATATATATATATATTTAATATAATCCATGATATGTTTATATTTTAAAGTGAATAATTGAAGAATACAAAAAGTATGCTTATTCAGCTGCAGGAACTCACCAGAGTGCAAAACCTCTCCGGGGGGTTTCCACACGTGATTCCGGATGGATCTACCTTGATCCGCATGTAGTCTTTCATGGACGCGGGTTTGGGCTGGCACGCGTAATGCTCCCACACTGAGCCCTCATCCGTGCTCACCAGGGATTTGCACAGTTCGTACTGGCCTAGAGTGGAGGCCACACAGTGCAGGAGCAACAGTAACACGGCCTGGAGGAGCATGGCAGGCTGGGGGAGTGTTTGGAGCGAGGTCCGGCGCAGGGTGAGGGGGCCACGGAGCTCAGAGGAGAGGTGACGCGCATGGAGTGGTGATCATGAGGAAATGGTGGGCATCCCTATACCACCATACTGCTATACTTTGAATGGGCACGACTCGCCTCCAGGTTGATAAATTCCCTAAATAGCAGGAAAAACACAGTATCGGCAACTTTGGCTCAGTGTCTCTTCATAAATATTGACGGCTCATGCAGAGCCCAGATACTTTGCTGATTGGAAGACTGACTTCCCGAGGAAGATGGGCGGTGGATGGAGAGGCGGATAATGTTACAGAGATTGTTCTTGCTGGCATATACTTTCACCATAGTGTTGCAGGGAGTTGGGTGTGGGAGCGTCAGCGTGCATCCATGTCTCAGAGAGCGGCGTCCTGCGGACAAACAGTGGAGCAGGTCGGGCAGGGTGACGGAGAAGTCGCCGTGTCCTCAGGTGCATCCATTGGACTGAGCTCCTGTGATTGTCCTGGAGCAAAAAAAAAAAAAGAGACAAACGTGAGAGAAGCAGAGAGTTAGTGCGGTGGTTAATGACTCGTCATTCATTCTTAATGCAAGAATAATCCTGTCATACTCTGTCGGTGAACAAGTGAAGATGAAATCATGCACAGTGCTTCCCTTTTTTGAGGTTAGACTTTTGAATATATTGTTAATATAAATATATTATTATTTAGTGAGTGTCGTCTTTAACTCTGTCTTTTTGGTACATCAAATTAAACATCTGTAGATCACGCGGTTATCGTTGAAGTAAATGCGTGTCACTCACTTTATGTCAGTCACTTGGTTAAAAACAAAAAGGAAACAAAAGCTCAGAGATTAGTTCATCCTGTCCCTCAAACCTTTGGCGCAGTCGTTGACGCTAAAATGAGGAGATCTCCACATTAAAAACGCAAGAAAGACGCAGCAACGTGTGGATGAACTTGTGCGTAAAAACACGTGCTCTGCCGCCGCCGGTTTGTGTGTGTGTGTGTGTGTGAGAGAGAGAGTTGTAATCGCGCCTGTGTCACTGCTGCTGAAGGTACAGCTGTTTTTGACGTAATGGCACAGTAAGTAACACCAAAAACCGTCCGGACGGACTTGTTGTTTTTAAATGGAGCTTCCTTTTATCTGTGAAGTTTGAAAAATATTCCGTTTTACTTCAGCCTGTTGTCGTTAATTTAATAATAAACTTTAAGCAGAACAAACTGCAATGGGACTCGTCATTGGCATGTGCGTTCACTGCAATTATAATTCAGGTTTTAAACTGAATATATTAACGCATGAATAAACACAAGGTGACATTCTGTGCTGTGTGGATCCATTGATCACAATCCGACTGTCATCCCACACGAACACAGAAGAAGCCAGGTCCTTGCGCAACCCTGTCCCACGCTTCCCCCGTGGACTCTGTGACTTTACTTCACTTGTCAAGTGAAGTCGCCAAATTCAATTTCCATAGCACTGACAGTAACTGTAAGGGTGTGTCAGCTCACCTCAGTAGTACATTCCATCGCGCACGTTACATTTGTAGTATTATGTTTCTATATTTATATTTATATAAGTCCTCACAATTACGCATGGATTTGTGTGAAACTGTGCTTCCTCCTGACATTGTGTGTAGCTTCTCGGTGTTCGCACGGATGCATCGTCTTACAGGATGTTTGTTTATTTTTAAATCTGATCAGATAAGGCACTTACTTCAAACATGCATCCGTGAAAACACCGTCGTCCTCTCTTCGGCCACAAAAATCCTCTCCGTCCGTCCTCACTGTACTCCCGTGATCTGCCTGTTTGTTTTTTGCCTTCTCTTCTGTTGGATACTTTTTTTTCCCCCTTTTTTTTTTTAAAGAAATAAAATCACGCCGTGAATGGCTGCGCAGATCGTTGATCGGTGTCCTAGATCTGGAAACGGCAGGGAAACGAGGACCGAAATCCAGGAGTATCAAAAGTATAAAATATTGACTTTGAGGAAAAGCTTGTGCCCGCCCTCCGTCCCCTCTCTCCTCCTACTGTCCCTACTTTACAAGCTCGGGTTTACCCGGGATGCTCAAGGGCAGATAGAGAGAGAGAATAAAGAGGCTTTATGGAAAATATCACCCTCCCTCCTCCTCCTCCTCTCTCTCTCTCCCTCTCTCTCCCTCTCTCTCTCTCTCTCTCCCTCCCTCGCTCTCTCTCTCTCTCTCTCTCTCTCTCCCTCCCTCTCTCTCTCTCTCTCTCTCTCTCTCTCTCTCTCTCTAATACCGTGGCTAAATCCTTTACCATCACTTTCAATCACTATCTGAGCTTTTATCTGCTCCAGTCCTGCTGCCTGAACCAGGGCGGTGCAACTTCCCTGCTCCGCTCCGGCTCCAAAGTGTTCCCCACAAGGTCCGGTCTGCAGCCTGCTCGACTTAAAGGACCAGCAGATAAAACACGGGAGATGGTGGTGTTGTATTCCCTTCTCCTAATGTGCTCAGATTTTAAAAAACAGACTGAAAAAAAACAACACGTAATGGAGGCTGAACTTATTTTCAGTATTGTGTATAATGTGTTATAAAGAAGATTGGATTACAAATGCACACACACATACACTGACAATTGTGCACAGCTATTCTTCTGAGGACACTGCATTGACTTGCATTCATTTGGACAGCTTGACCAAACCATAACCAGTTATTGCCTAACCTTAACCTAACCACAATTCAACTCAGAAATAATCCTATTTTATTTATAATATTCTGCCGCATAAGGACCAAGTTTTGGTCTCCATGAGGGGGACTGGTCCTGACAAGATCAGTGTTTATGCCAGAAAGGGTCCTACACACACTTTAAATGTTATATTGAGACTTGCAATGCACCTATGGCTCAATATTCCACTTTATTGTATTGTTTATTCCTTGTAGAATTACCTCAAATTGCCTTATAACGTTAAATAACACAATGTTCTGCAATGTTGTTAACTTTTTTTTCCCTTTGCTCTCTCCAGTGTGAGGTGCATGAAATATTTGTTCTCTCTAGGATTATTATGCACAATCATCAGCAGATGAGATTCTTTATGTTCAAGTACCACACTTTCATCCTGTGGCAGAGTGGTGCTGTCCATGGTCCTGAACCTTTCATTTTCTGACTGGCTCTGGACATATTGTGGTTCACCAAATACATTTCCAAAACAATGTCCTGACTTTTACTTGTTGTTTTACTTCATTTATTAACAACATGCATAAAATAAAGTTGTGATTCATTTATCAATCATATATCTCTTGATAATGGCTGGTTTACCAGTATAGTTAAAACACAATATTAGGTGTTTTTAAGTGAGTAAGACCCCACATTTCACAAGGGTTTTGTTTTCAGCCACTACTGCTCAAGTTGTCATGACATTAGTTTGAGCTGTAAACATTTCTTAGCAGAGTCTTATTTACATACTTAAGTTGTGGCCTGTGGGAGAAGTTATTATTGAGGAGACATGGTTCAGGTACATCTTGGAATTTAACCTTTGGCCTCTACTGCTTCGACTTTGACACGCAAATTATTTTATTCAGAGATAATGAACAGAGTGCAAATCATGTTTTGCCGGCCTCTAGTGGTTTGACTTTTCGTCGTGTTTCATTCATGTAACCTGAAAGTGAGTGACTACCATTGCTGTTTGGTGTGTGGTCACAAATGCCACTAAGCACACTTCTAACCTCACGTGATCACACCCAGCATCAGGTCAGACATGAAACAGGCTTCAAACGTGCAAACAGACAGTCTCATGCACCTGCACGTTGAAAGTTTATTATTAAATCACTGAATTAACCCTTTAATCTTGGTTTTAGCATACACTGGATATAAGAATGGATGCAGTCTTCTGGTTATTAAACACATCTCCATTGTGAGGTCTCCACATTTGCGATTTGACCGGCCATTTTTATATACAGTATACAGTCCAAAGGTTTTTCTAATCTATACATTTATATGAAACAGTAAGAAATAAACTACTCTCTAATTCATGTAGTCGTGTACCAATGGACACTGATGAGAGGTGGTCATAAATCAGCAATTTGGTAGGAAATAAACAATTATTGTCATGAATAAATAATTTAGTGATAATTTCTGCACCTTAATTCAAAATGTTTTGCCTCAAAAGCCAAAAACCCAAAGATATTACATTTCTAATTGACATTTTTCTTGAAACATGACTCAAGCCATTCATCGATTATGAGTGATGGGCATTTCAAGCAAAAACACAAACGCGATATATTGAAATAATCTACACTCCAGTGCATGAGCGCTAGTGAAAGTAATGCACGGTTCACGGCACGATGAGCTCAGAGGAGCAGCTTCAAGATGCATTCAAGAAACCTCTTAAAATGTCATTACTTCTGCAGACACACATACACACATGTCTACGCACTAAATAGCTGCTGCAACTGCCACCTTGTGATAATGCACCATAAAATTAGTTTGAAGTAATAGGTAATAGTATTTTTGTATCTTTTTAACTAAATAACAAATACTCACATTAAGTGATTTATTTTTATAATCAAATTATGATATGTTCATGCACAACCAGAATATGTTTTAATTTTCTGCCTGCCGACTAACTGAGGATGTTCAGGTAGATTATATGTCTGAATGTGGCACACAAAAGTCAAACCCACCTAATTTTGGAAATCACTTAACTAACACTCTTATACTGCCAACATGTGAACAGATGTGTATAATCAGCTCACAGTGAGCCAGGACACAGTAATTCACACTTCAGAGGTGAATGTCAACCATCTGGGCTTCGATCATTCACACCTCTCCTCTGGTTTTATGGCAACAAGAGAAAAAGGAGGCCAAAAGGCAAGTGGGGCAGCGGAAGAAAGAGACATATGATTCACAGGAAATTGTGAACCTTTGTATGAAATGCGGACAGTACACCCAGGAGAGGATCGATAGTTTGTCCTTGCAGGGCTTTTCCTCTCATTTCGCATCTTTGAGATGAGTCTTAACCCTTTTTGTACTGTACTGAGGCACTTAAGAGGAGAGGACCCCCTTTTTCCCCAGGACTTTGACCAGGGACAGACAGAAAGACAGATTTTACTCTCAGGGATCAATAGATCCGTACAAATACAGCATTTACTCATGAAACTGCCTTTGATATAGAAAAACACGGGGCCTTTAATCGACACTGCACTTGAACAAAGGCGGGAAATGGGGTCTGCTGAATTAGTCAAATGGCTTCTGAGTCAAAGATAAAACAAACTACAAGGCTTTTTTCAGAGATTGATAAAAAAAAAAAACTGTTAACCTCTTCCTTTTCTTCCACTCACTTTCCTAGTGTGATTGGTTTCAGTCATCACAGATTTAGCGATGCAAAATTAAGCAGCAAACATTTATTTCACAAATGGGTAAGGATTACATTTGCAGCTTCTGTGATTAATAAACCGAAACCATGATCATGTTTAGCTAACAACACCTTTTGACTACAGCTGTGGGTGATTTTACACTTAACTCACCTGGATGTGCATCAGTAACCTGAGAGAAATGTCAAGCCTCATCATGATCGATGAGTGATTGTATATGCAGGCATTCAATTATATCGACCACAATAAGAGCATCAATAACAATAGAATAGCCTGTCTTAACAACCATGTGTTTAACACCAGTACGTAGCACCGCAGTGCAGCGTTTGTTGCGATTTGACCGTGCTGTGTATTAGAGCCAAAACTAAACACCATGCTATTTAATTCTGAATCGGTTGCACATGAATGTTATATAACTTCAGCGATTTATTTAGCAGTGTATATAGAAAGCTGCTCTGTAATTCATTTGACTCACTGTAGTGTGCGCACCAAATCTGGAAAGTGGTGCAAAATGTGTGTCAGCGAGTGGCAAAAAAAAACGAGACCACTTTTTATATTTTTGAGACTCTTCATCTTCCTCTATACTCTTCCTGTCTTTCACTCTCCCTGTGTTTGTGTTTCTGCAGAGGATAGAACTGTTAGCGTAGTCTAGCTGGCAGACCTTGACAAGAAACAAAAAACCGTATACCCTTCATCATGGCAGCCTGCAGAGTTTGGACAAGATTCAGGACAGGCCTCATACACTTTCTCTCCTTTTCTCCTCCTCTCTTTCTATTTGCCAAAAGGATGATGTAAAAGTCAACCTGTGGGGGAGTCACACTCCTGCATAAATCAGTTTAGAACTTTGGAAAGGTCCCAGACAAGTTGTGCATGATCAGAAATGATTCATCTATCCATTATGACGTGCTATGACAACACGGCTGGGCTTTAAAGGTCCAGTGTATAAAATTTAAGTGAATTTATTTTTATTTGACACTGAGGATAAAGTAACTAAACTAAACTTGTTTTTTTTTTTTATATATATATTGGGCCGATAATTGATAAGATACCAAGATATGTATATATATATGTGTATATATGTGTGTATATATATATATATATATATATATATACATATACACGTTTTCCCTGCACCAAACTGCAGAGGTCATTTAGTTTCTGTAATTTTTCTGAGGTGTGTAGATTTATAGTCATATATGTTAAAGAAATGCTCTTCAAGCCTTTGCTCATTGAAATGTTCCCTTTCTCTAAAACAATTAAAAGCATTCATTCATTTTTCAGTGTTACAAAAACCCCTGATCATAGCTCTCGCTCAGATAATAAGTAGAAGTGATCAAAAGAATGTAAACACAGTCAGTGTGGGGAATAAAATGATTACAGTCAGATCTCGTACCCCACAGGCATCCAAAGCTCAGCTATAAAGCAAGAGCTGTACTTGGGATTGCTGTTAACCCCTTACATTAACTATGAATTAGCTATGGAGGGAAGTTATCCAGCGAGTTTGTTTGTTTGAAGTTACAGGAAGTAACTTAGTGTGTTTTTGTTCCATGTATGTTGTACTTTTGTTGTTGTGTATATTGTATAGTTTAAAAACTAAAAATCTACATAAAATCCTACATATAAAAAAGGAAGTCACAGTGCTAAACTTCTGCAGTATGTTTAAGGGCACAGGCTCAAGGTTAGATTTTCCACAGCTATTATGCCATTGTGCACCCGAATCTCTGGCCGCAGTCAAGTTTTGGAAAATTAAATGCACAGAATATCAAATATCAACATTTTATGGCTCTGCTGCTTTGAGTAAATTGCTATAATCATTTAATGTATCAAAGTTTTTATTTGTTTGTATTTCTAACATTTCAATTCTCTTATTTTATTTATTTATTTATTTTTGTCAGAAAACCTCAGACTACAGAGCACCTGTCACCATGAACATAGGATGCTCTTAAAGCAACCAGATGGGTCCTCCAGACAATGAATAGGTGCACACACGCACACACACACACATACATCATGGTCTCCTAGCAACTCCTAGTTAGTGATACTACCTTGGGACTGATGCTCTTTTCACTTACCTCAGGTGTTTGCCCACCAGGGAACCAGGAAAAACCTTGGTGTGACCCTGAAACACAGCGACATTTCACCTCAGTCCCACAACCCTTTTACCTTGTAGAGAGTGAAAACGGTATTAACACCACAAATTTCCCCCACCCCGATATTTCCCCCACCTCTCTGTAGTAGATTGTTGTTGCTGAACTTAAAGAGGCTGTAATGAGCAGAAATAACACACAAGGCTCATCCGTTTGTATCACTCCTCAGTCACTTGGTAAGGACGGATGACACGCTGCAGACTTAACTGCATCTGAGGAGGACACGGTCGGTGTCATGTCCCACACTGGGCCAGCTGCAGAGAAGCTAATCTACTGTGATGTGTGTGTTCTGTGTGTGTTTTGTGTAATCACTCTCTGTGTGTGTGTGTGTTTGTGTGTGTGTGTGTGTGATTGATCGTACAAAAGAGGCATCGTTTGTGCTGTGTTATGTGTGAATGTGGTGTTGCAGGGGGTTTGGAAGGTGAATCCATGTGTTGTGTGTCTCTCTGTCTCTGAATGAATGGCAGTCAGTGGTGTGTCCAAAGAACAATAGCTGCACAAAATGTGTGTGTGTATAGTGGCCTCTTTTTGGCTTGTTGACTGCTACATGACTGAACCTTCTCAGTGCCCTCGTGTGATCTAGTGATCGATGAGCAACACTTGAGGTGCCTTTCACACGCACACTGACACACACATACACACACAGCTATCCTTTGAAGGAGTCTAATAGACTAATATTCATTTAGACAGCCTAAACAAAGCATTATCCCTCACCTTAACCATAATCACTTGATACCTCACCTTAACCCTTAGTGCTCATGCAGCACAGATCACCCTTGATGAATTACCGTGGGAATAATACACTAATAATAATAAAAAAAATGGCGGGGGGTGTATCGTCACATCTACAGGCTTTACAAAATGCATTTTTTTCGTCTTCTTATGCGTTGTTGAGTAAAAGGTACGATTAATTTCATATTGCATATTTTCTTTGTAGAAAAACTTTTTTTCCTTTTTATTTTTCTTCATAAAAACGAACAAAGCAAACCTGTTTTCAGAAATACAATCCGATTTAAAATAGAGCTGCAACTAACGATTACATCCGGAAAATAATTAACAGATTAATCGATTATGAAAATAAACGTTTGTAATCGTTTGTTCCATAAGATATCAGGAGACGTTAAAAAACGTTAATCAGTGTTTGACAAACCTGGAAGTGAGGATGTTCTAGAATGTCTTGTTTTGTCCACAAACCAAAATGATTCAGTTTAAAGATTTCTTTGTTTTATTTATAGTAGGCGATTCATTTAGTAATCGTTAATAATCGAGTAATTGTTTCAGCTCTGATTTAAAAACAATTTGAGTACTTTAAGCTCAGGTGTGTTCCTATAGTTGGTGAAAATGAAAATATTTTTCATCAGATTGTCTGTAGGTTGTGCTGAAAAAAGGATATGACACTCTATATTGCACATTCTTAACGCCTCTGTATATACGTTTTAATATAGTAATGGGGGGAAAAAAGCAGTCTAAATGCTCTGTGTTCTAAGGGTTAACTTAACCACGATTCAAAACTTAGGTAGCAAATACAAGAACATGCAAACTTCTCCCCACTCTCCAACACTGCGACATGTCTGTCACCACCGAGGTTGCGGTAACAGCCTCTTACTCACCCTCTTATTCAATGGATGAATCAATTAGTCATTCACTTTCTCAGAATCTCAAGTGCAAAGTTGGTCTCTTCTGAGCTTTCGCCAGATCACATGAACACGACGAATGCAGCCATGCAGACACTGCTCACTTAGTCATTCATGTGTCGTGTGAATGAGTGAGTATTCACCGTTCACTGACTGGTGAGCGTGCCCACTCACCCTCATGCTCGGCAGTCAATATAGCGTTGAGATTTTTGGTTTACTTGCAGTCGGTGAATGGTTGAAGCAGGAAGGTGGATTTACTGTAACTGTTTGCAGTCATGCACTGACATCCTGTCACCTACAAGGAGTTGCTGAAGAATTTATATGCCCAGACTTGGGCTGAATTTGTAGTGAATGTGTGAGAACATGGTGGATGTACAGTATTCTCTGCCCAAGCATGCTGAATTAAAATAGGAAATACTTTATTCAGTCTCAATTAGATGACAAATAGCTAAAAATGTTCTATTTAGTTGAGTACTCATTCAATTCCCTTATCTGTAACTAATTTTTCCTTTCTACCTCACTGTTTTGCTCTCTCGTTTCTGGTTATACTCTCACCCGTAGCCTTCTATTTGCCTTTAACTGTATTTACACAATGAATTGCACTTTAATGACTAGAATGTCAGAGGTGGAAAATGTTTACATTTACTTTACATTACTGTAATTGAGTAGGTTTTTTATGTACTTGTACTTTTTAAAGACATTTTTAAAATTTGTAATTTTACTTCACTTACTGTTTTTGGAAGTACTGTACTTTGCTACGTTTTAAATCACAACTGTTACTGAGTAAAAAAACAGTTGGCCTAAATTTAATAGAAAATAAAAATAAAAATAAAAATTACCAGAAACTTTGGCAATGAATTATATATTTTATTTTGTCAGGTTGTGTCCCCTTGTCCTTTTTGCATGACACAAGAAAGAGCCCCAACCTTGTTATTAACTAAATAACTTTTACATGTGCAGTAAAATAGTGGTACTTTTACTTGAGTAGAATATTTCAGTACACCTCTGTTGAATTCAAGCTATTACCAAATGAGTTGACTCAATGCTGATGGAGCCTTTCACTTCCACGAGACTCTCTGTGTTTCGCAGTGTAACAGTGTTTTGTTCTCATGTCAGCCAGCGGCAGTAGCATGCTGCACCCGGGGAGTCATTCGTTTGAAGTTACGACCGATGGGGCAAGGCTGAAAGACATCAGCTATATTGCGCTTGTAAAGTGAGACGACTGCAAACCGTTGGATTATGGCAGAAAATGGCCCTGAAGCGCTCATGAAAAAGTTTCAGAAGGGGATTCTTAAAAAAAAAACAACTGTTTAGCAGGGAGGTGGTGGGTGGTGTGCAATCACCTTGACATATGTCACACACCAGCAACACTTTAGTAATTACTCAGAAGTCGCACGGTGGAGCTTAACTTTTCAGTTTATCAAGATTATAGATTTAGAGACACATATATTTAGGGTCAGAGCGCAGAAGGTGCAGAGGACTCTATTGAAACTGAACAAGTTTTTCTTCTTCCTCCAAATGAATCCCATGCCCCAAAAGTCACAGATTTTTGCGACCGCATCAATCCTGGTGAAAATCTAGGTTTGAAAGTGGTTCAAATAATAATACATTGAAAATTGAAAGTGGGAGGGGCTAAACAACTGACCCCAAAAACTTCTATCAGGTCATCTGGTGACAAGTTTAACGTACATGAAGGAAACTTGGTAGATGCATTTATTAGGTTGAGACAGTCAAAAACTCTTAGGACCGCCACCTTGGATTGACCGCCAACTCGCCATGATTGTTGTTAAAAAAAGACATGGTTGAGAACCTGATCTAACACAATCTTTTATTGACTCTCAGTTTTAGTGAAGTATTTATTGTTGTATCTTAACAGTTATTCAACAGCGTCTGGTCTCCACTCAGCACAAATGCAACTGAATCAGAAAATATTAAATCTTAGAAGTTCAAATGAACAAATTATCTGCCATGTGTTTGCATAGCCACTTAGATTAATAACCCAGCAGCACGTTTAATCCAGGTCTAGAGGAGGATAAAAGATTTACTGTCTTTCACCTCAAAGGTCTGCTAACAGTTGCACGGCCTACCCACGCCATTATATCCTTCATTAAATGAGCTGTAGAGGAGAGAATGGGATTTATCCTGGTGCTCTGAGGGCAAACAGGGCACGGTCTCTTCTTCAGGCTGGCGCTCTGTGTTGACATTGGGGGGATAAATCCAGCAGGATCGATACCAGCTTTTCGTTTCATTGATTTGCTCACACAACCTCGCCCTCGTCCCACCCAGAAGTTCTTCCGCCCCGCTGACCCCTCTCTGTCACGTGTGAACACTGTTCATTCATCAATCTGCATATAGTGCCTATCCATTTCACTGATGGGAGACGGTGACATTGAAAGGTAAAAGCAGCTCTTCAAGGTCTCATGATGTCATGTTCGAAAAAAGAGGACGATGATGGAGGTTGAACTTGGCAGTGATTATTGAAATTGTATATTTTTCTGTATCTTTTATATTTACATGTGGTTCTTCAGGTTTTCACCATCGTACTTCATTGTTGGTAACTCAGCAAATGTACAAGTCACCATTTTAAACAAAAAAAACTTTGTTTGTTTTTAAGAGCAAGATCCTCATATGGGATATTTGTCATGATGTTACAGTAATTTAAATAAATCCATGATGATGGGAAAACTGGAAATAAACTATCAATTTGTTGAATTATTCATCCAACCTAACCTTTCATTTTTGTGATTTTTCCAGCCTTTACGGCACGAGAGGTTGAGGAAATACGGACCAATTTACATGCGCTGTAATGTAGTTGACAATCATATCAGTGGTTTGGGGCCTCCCTCACTGGATGCTTTAGCAAAGTGCCTGCATCACTGAACATCTTACCTCATTTTGGGTCAGAACACATGATTACAGCAGGCATGCTGAGTGAGCCGCGCTGTTTTCGTTGGGATTAGAACTCTCATCTATTTTTAATGTGAACTGTTTGTGTTTCACAGCAACATGAACAAAGAAAGTTGTGCTTCTCCACAGTTTCAATGTCGCACATCGCAATGTCAGAGTCTGTCACATATGGAGTTCAGTCCAGTTGCCTACAGCTAACTACTGGAGATATTTTTATATGTGCATCCAAAGTGCTTTATTTATCTATCAGCTTTATTTTATTTGCATGTATCCATCTGTTTTCCCGATCTGGACCTCTCCAGATTTAAATTGGCTAGCCCTGTGTTTCCTTAAGAGAATATATCTCAAAGAAATTCACACATTTCACTCATAGCTCGACATGTTTTGTTCAAGTTTTGCTGCACCGCTGCTGCCTTGCAACATTTGACTTGTGGGTAATTAACTGAACTGTCAAATATGAAATAATGCTATGTTGGGGTGACTTTTCTGTCATAATTGAGACAATGTCATGGATGAGTGTGATTAGTTTCTTTATGATTGAAAGCCAGTGGGCACTGAACGGAGTTGACGTCCACTGTAACCTTTCACTGCAGCAGTGTTTTGTTTCCATCACTCGATCAGCGGTGGTCTTTGTTTATTTTTGTCCTTCCTCGGGGGTAAATAAGACCCACTCTGCCAGAGAGGAGCCTGGGTAATGAGGCCTGTGTCTTTGGAAGGTCCACATCCAACAGGTCATGGGTCAGCCTCTGTGATACGGGGGAAATGGATATGAGGACGAAGGAATCTATTTATATTATATTATACTATATTATATTTCTTTGTGTGAATGTGTTATTGCATCATGTCCTGTAATACTATCCTTGCTCATCATTATCATTTCTAAATGCATTATGGTAAGATGTCATAAAACAAAATAACAAAACCAATAGTACACAATGTTAGGAAGCGAAAACAGCACAACATGACACACACACACACACACACACACACACACACAATTGTGTGATATAAATCAATCGACAAGAGGATAACATGAAAGAAGTTTTTAAATGACAGTAAAACCTTTACTCGAGAAAGTCTTCATATATTCTTTGTGTGTGTGTGTGTGTGTGTGTGTGTGGGGGGGGGTGATTTTGAAAGATTAGAAAGAAGAGGAGAAAGGCAAACATAATCCCTCTGTCAAAATGAGATGTAAATAACTCCTCGTCTGACTACCACCTGTTTGAGCAGCTCTTAGGTTCTCCTTGGAAAAGGAAGTTTAATTAGAGACTTATCTGAGTTTGGATCGGATGGCTTTAATTCCCGGTTTCATGTTTTTACCTTTTGCCAGTTTTACTTAAAAGCAGCTTGCTCATTGACTTGTCCTGTCACAGTTCATCTGAACCATCTGTTGGGTAAATGACTGCTTCTATGTCTGGTAATACCAGATGATTTTCCCTCTATTTCCCAATAATAAACACATGCACTGCATAATTAGTGGAGCTGATTTTTTTCCTGCGTTCAATTAACTATTCAATCAGATCGGATCACATTTTAATTATTTAAGCTGCACTAATATGTATTGTTGAGATGTGTGAAGGTGTTTATTGTGCAATTTCCATCCAGATTTGCAGGTGCCTTGTTCAACACTTAACTGCTTGGGTTTACTTTTAATGCTTTTTGAAAACGGTCATAAATGACTAGTTTTAGGCATTAATCAACAAAGTGAATGTACACGCAACCAGCTGGCGAACACGGTAAAGTGTTTGATATATGAAGAGTTTGATTTATTGCTTAGTAAGAACAAGTGTAAAGCCTTAGTCCCTAATTTGTAAATGTAAACAATTCTTTGTTACATTCGAGTCATTGTCAAATGAGTTCACACATTGTCCACACCACGCTCTCTGGCCCCTTCACACCTGGCGTTAGAATGCTGCTTCACCACGTGTATTTTCGCCTGGTTTTAACATGTGTCTTCCTGTGTCCACATCGAGATCCCATTGCTATCTGATCACGGTCATCCCACCCCTTACATCACCTCCCCCTCTTCTTCTGCTAAGATTTCCGGTAGCAGACTACAGCATCACCTGTATGTACCGCCATATCAAGAATAACAACATTAGCAGCACTTGAAGTCACGTCTCCTCTTTGGTTTTCGTAGCGGGGAAGAATTCGTCTTTGATAAGCGGAGAACATATAAATATAAAACATAGCTAATTCAGGCAGTCAACTCGGGCTGCATTTTAGTGTCCATAAAACACGCCTCACGTACACCGCCCTCTCAATTTGGCGGGCTATTGAAGCTGCAATATTACTCCATCTCGTCAGCCCTACTGCTGCCCCGTGCTGGCGTTGCTGCTCATGCATTAAGCACCACCGCCACCCCGGCATCCACCTGCAGGCTACTCGGGTGATGTTTGCTCATCACTCGCCCGATGTGTCAATGTAACATGTCCATGGGGAGTGATTTAGTCGGAGCCTGGACGCCAAACATAACCGTTTGTATTCTGCTGCAACAAACAGTCTAACATTCAAACGTGCAATAATGTTAAGTGAGGCAGAATAAAAACATCAGCAACTCCAATAAGTACCAAAGGTTGCAGTCTGCAGCTTCTGGAGAGGGATTACTGGACTTCTATTCATTTGTGAATTTGTTCCTGAAATGACTGAGAGAACACAGAACACAAAAGTTCCAGATAATTTCCTGTGAGTAAGTGAATGAGTGTCCTGCGTCCTGATTGACCTTCATGTGGATGCTCTGGACGTTCTCCTGCTGTTGTGACCTCATCTGACCGGACTATTGCTTGTTGTGTTCATTATATACAGTATGTTAATAGAATACGCCTAATTCGCTGACATTTTTGAGTCTACATCTGAAAATGAAGTCTTGTGACAAAATAGTAAAAAGAGTTTTAAAGTGAGAAATGGTCAATTAGTTACTGTTTCCCCATTTGATTTTTCTTCCCACAACATTTGGTGCCACGTTGTGTGTTTTGAACTTCATTAGGGCCTGACCGTGTCATGTTTTGTGGCCTTTTGCTTTTTCTTTTACTCGCGCATCAAAAGCCTTTACATGTCCGTTTGAACAACACAACACCAACAGCAGCTCATCATGGCAACCAGCTCCACCAGTGACAGTCTGTGATGAAAGCTGTTCATTATTATCACATCCAGCATACTACAGTAGCCGTACACTGCTGGGGATCAATGTATGACTTCAGTACAGACCAAAGGTTTGCAGTATTTAAAAGCAGAGCTTCTCCCTCTCTCTGATATCTCCCTTATTAGACCCAGACAGAGAACACTGTGATTCTCATGCAATTATTTTTTTCCTGCTCCACCATAACTGGACGATTTCCTTCATGCCTCATGTATCCTTCAGTCTGTCTGTTGGAGTAATCGCTTGTCAAAGTGTGTACAGTTTCCCTCGGAATGAAAAAGTATGCCCGTGCATGTGTTTCTATTTGTATTTGTTACCTCTTTAGGACCTTTTCTGGAATACACACTGACCTTGTCAGGACCGGTAGTTCTCCTAGAGAATGGAACCTCATTTCTGAGGCTCTGGTTTTTATATAAATTGTGGTTAAGTTAAGGTTAGGGTCAGGCATCAACTGGTTGTGGTTAGGGTTAGGGATAAGGCCTTGTTTAGGCTATCCATAGAAGTCAATGCTACATACAACAGCCTGTTCACTTCCCCACAGAAGTGTATTCACTTCTCTGTGTCTCCCTTTTTCCCCGTGCTGTTTGTATAAGTACAGTCTGTTCTGTGTCTGCTTTGAGTAGTCAGAGACTTACTTTTGTGCCATTATTGACTATTTTCCCACCGCATACTGATGTGGGGTGATGGGCCAGAGGAGGTAGGTGTTAGTAGGTGTACCTCTCATGTCCGCTCCAGTATGGGAACGGAGCACGCAGTGTGTGGAGGTCTGACCAGAGATTAGCCCTTCCTCTTCTCTGAGTGATCCCAGGACTGCAGCAAAGACAGGGCCAGCTTCTCCTGTGCAACTCCCCACATACCCATTAATGTAAACGCGATCAATATGGTTGTTGTGAGACCTGCACAACTAAAAGGAGAAACCACAGGCCCATGAGGTCAGAGTCCTCTCTCATTCTCACCGTCTTTTTTAGAAACCGTCTGTCTGTGTCCTTTAGTTTTCTTATAACTGTACTTATTCTATCAATAAATCAATCAGTCTTTATTTATATAGCACTTTTCATACATATAGAATATAACCCAGAGTGCTTTACATAAACATTATTGACTGTGGATACCAAAATTATTTAGATTAAACACCTTGGAAGTGTTTGTTTGGCTCCCAAGCAGCAGCCATTATCATTACCAATAAATTGTGAAACAGTGCAAGTGAAGCACTTGAAGACTGAGTTTTCCCTATGGTTGCTGACCATGAAGGAAATATACACTGACTGACTCTCTCTCTCTTTCTCATTTTAAAACTACTCAGTTGAGATTCACATTTCTAATTTATTCAGCTTGTACTGTATGAAATGTATCTTTTATAATTCAAGATATGCGATAAGATATGCCAGATACGTTAGGATAAACTAAGTCACACCAGCCTTAGAGGTTGAAGTCCTGTTCTCCCATCTGGAATGCCATCTGTTCCTCTTGCTCTCTCTGTCTTTCATTCAGCATTTCTTAAATCTGTCTTTGTGAAGAAGTCTTCCTGCAGTTTACTTTAAATGCTCCAGCTCCTATGTTCTTCTTGTGCTCATCTCCGACTTTCATGGCGTCCCGATAACCTCCAGATATTTCAATGACTCTGTTTTTTTGCGACCGCAATTTGTATTTGCTTAAGCACTTCCGTGTTGTATCACCTCTGTCTTTTGGTGCTCAAGCTCACAGGCATTTTATTCTGTGTTTGAAGGTCAGGAGCAAATTTGAACCTTTAATCCCAATAGGGGTAGGTTAGCGATTATTTGCCCAGCGTGTTAATGTCTCCATGTGAATGTTAATGTTGTGTCTTTGGACAGTTCTTTTTTTTTTTCTGAAATATCCATCTTTTCTGTTTTTGTGACCTCTATCACCGTGTTGTGATCTGCTGCCTTCCTTTACAGCTGCTCCTTCATCTCCAATTAGTGCCTCAGATACTTCAGCAGTTGTCTCTGCCCTGTCTGTTCCCTGACCACTTTATTCTGTCTGCCTCTTGTGTCTTCGACACAGTGGTTAAAATGACAAAGGGAATATGTTAATGGGCCTGGCCCTGCACTGCAGCTAATCAACAGATGAATCGATGATAAGAAAAAAAAAAGTACATTTTGGAAATCTTAATGTTCTTGTAGTGCAGTAGATACTAATTTGATGGTATCGTAAGTAATTGCTCTGTCGTGTTTTAAATCTGCAAGTATTGACTTTAAAAGAAAAATTGCCAGTTAAATCGCAGTCAAAATTGCAATATGATATTTAATCCAACTCTGTCTCTTTCACCAACTCTGTGAGGTGGTGAAAGAGACAGACAGAGTTGATATTGGTTTAATCACAGTAAAAACACATGAACACACTAATACTATGATCCAATCACAACAGATACAAAGTGAGGAATCACCAAACTGATAACGTATATAATTCATCAAGAGGGGAACAGGAATGTGTGTACCAATATTCATGGAAATAGTGGAACGGCTATCAATGTCAATGTCAATGTACAATTTATTCTACTATGAGCAAACAAACGTTTACACAACATTTCAGAGGAACACATCCCATAGTAATAGTCAGTTTGGATCAAAGTGGAGGACTCATTGACAGACTGTCATTGCCACCCAGGGCCGTGACATCAGTCCGACCAAAGATCAGTGCCAGCCTCCTGTCACAACCACTCACTGTTAATCTGAGAAAAGGCAGATGTACATTATTTTATGAAGGCTGGGCTGCTGATTTACGTTTTTTCTCTTGCGTCTTGTGGTAATTGTGCTCTAACAATGGAAGCTCAGAGGAATCTTCTGGAGCTATGGCACAGTCTGATCTCTAATGTGACTTGTGGGCCCAGGAACATTTGTTCTCCCTCATCCCTTGATATGTGTGGGATAAACCGATCTTTCCCATGAGAGTCCAAACCGTTTGCCTGATACAACTCTCTCCACCTCTCTGCTTCATCATCTTGCCATTTCTGTTTCTCACTAGCCAACTTTAAAAAGAAAAAAAAAAAACAATTCTTCATCTGGTTAATCTTTCTAATCTTTGTGTGTTTCTTTTTTGTTTCCCCCCCCCCCGACTCTGTTTCCACATCCTGTCTTTTGAGTTTTGTTTGCCTGTAATCATGTGAGCGGAGTCTGTACAGAAACACACCCACACCAGCGAAATAATGAGCATGGACACTCTCACATAACATGTCAAGCTGCTTTTTATGAGGGCGTGTTGAAATATGTGTTGCGTTGATATGCAAATATGGCAGTGTTGAAAGTATGTATTATTACATGTCTGCCTCCTGGGATAGCCTGGACAAAGCTGAACACACTGGATTTTCTGAACTTCTTACTAGAATGTGTAATAAGCCACTTCCTGTACAGTATGCTCATAAAATACTCTTTTTCTTAGACCTAGGTGCTGCTAATATTATTTGTATATGTGTATATCACATATACAATACATAATAACATAATATGTAACATGCGGATATTAATGACTAATCAGTTTATTGCAATTAGGATTTACACCCACAGAGGGCACACATCAGCCAGAGCGCTAACATAATTAGCAGAGGAAGAAGCACAAGGAAGTCGCCTCTGAGTTGCACCTGTGCTGAGGCAAGGCAAGACAGGTTTATATGTATGGCACTATTCATACACAGGGCAACTCAAAGGAGAAGCCACGGGACTCGGACTGAAGGACAGTACAGCTGCAGCAATGATGCTTCTCCTCAAATAAGTCTTTCAAATCAGTCCAACTGCATTAAAACGGCAGTCAATGGAACAAACTATCACTTCTGGGTGTAATCTGTGTTAAGTGGTGGAAAGCAAACACGCTATATTTCTAAGTTATACTTGTGTTTACATGACAAAATGATTCTATTAGTCTGACTAAAACCAGATTCTAAATACATATAAACATGTTAGTCCGCCTAAAATTGTACTAAATAGGATTTCTCTAAGCGAGACTAATACACCCATATAATGTGATTGGTAGTCGAATTACTAGTGCGTGTAATACCTTCTGTTGAGTCAGAGTCAGACTTAACCCTCTTAAGACCATCATGATATTCATGCCGCCTGGATTTATGTTGATTTTATCGCTGAAGTCAATTGTCAAAAAATGTTTAATGAGTGAGTGCTTCGGCCCATTTTTCCAAGATAACTTTCACTTTCGATAACTGGCAGTTGTTCAACCGTTTAGGAATTACAGCACTGAGAAGCTGAGCTTCCCCTGTTTCAGAGACCAAACTCATGTTTCAGAGAACCAGGGGTTAGCGAGCTCTTAGGTGATATGAAACACATAAACTCTGTGTCACCACAGACATAGGAACAAACACACAGAGAGTCGTGTAGCATTGTCTGAACTCAGTTGACAATGGTTTAAATGTACATTTCTTCATATGCAAAAGTTACATACTAGAGCTTTAAAGAAGTGAATAATTAATATTTCCAACATGCTAACAACTTGCCGCCAGCTAAACTGGAAACAACATGATATTAAGCTGAAATGAGGCATGTGGCACACACACACACACACACACACACACACACACACACACATACATTCCCCCCTTGACATTCTTCTGTGCACTGGGTTTGGCCACAATCACTAAATCAGTGTCAGATTAGCCCCCTATTTCCCTGCAGGCAGTCGGGGTGCCCCAAGTGTGTCTGTATTGTGTGTTCACGGGCATGCGTCTGAGTGAAATGGCAGGGAACGTGGTGATTAACACTGGATGTGTGCTTGCTGCTGGCGCTGGCACAGTCACCGGGATGTGCTGAGCCGTGTAAGCACCTGCTTTATTCCCCCCAGTGAGACGACAGAATAAAGACATCAAGTGAAACCCTGCACACCCAGCACCCCCACCCTCACTCCCCCAAACCCATCCAGTTCTCACCCTTCTCCTTCACACACTCACATACATAATGTGGAAACACACACACACACGCACTGGGGCTGGTGCTGAATTAAGCTGCAACTACCTGGGACCGTGTGTCTGCATCGCCTGTCCAAACTCAACGCTCAATGAGGGCAGAACTCTGCAGGAATTGATCTGTTTAAATGGCCATTAATCAGATTGATGGGCAACTCTGTGTCATCTCTCTCCACCACTGTTCCAGAGATTGACAGATATGGGTTGACCGATACAGTACATGATGCTGATTATTTTTAGGCTGATATATTTGATGTAAAATGTCACAGTTTAATAATGACAAATGATACACACAATTGCTTAACTGATGATAAACATTTATAAACAAGACTTAAAGTCTAGATTTACATTTTGTGTCTGCACTGAGGTTCTCTTATATATTTGAAATAATTGAAAAAATGTCTAAACCAAGTAGTAATTACATGAAACAGGTCATTAAAAAAAAAGATGAAAATCAGTTGGGGTTTTCTTGCCACTTAGCGACCTTGATAAAGTTTCAGAGAACAAAAATCAGAACAACAACTTACATTCATGAGTAATAATCAGCCAAATAATTAAAAATAATTGAACCAATGCTGATTTCTTTTAGAAAACTGAAACAATTGGCTTGATCAATCGGCGGGAAGTGATTTAATCGGTCTAACTCAATTCTGCTGCTTGGGATCCAACCAGCAGATGTCAGATCACAGAGACTAAGAAGTAAGAGAAAAGGAGAGGACGGGAGCAGTGCATCTGAATTGCATTCTGTGCTGAATACAAGCATGATATTTTCCATTTAGTTTTTAATTTCCAGGACACACAGTATAATGACATACTTTTGGTTGTGTCTGTGTTAATCGGTTTCATTGTCTGTGAGCAGAAAGTAAAATAAAAATGTACATAAAATGTTCTGGGCCTGAGAAAGAAACGTTTAGATTTTGGTGATGATGCTGATGCAGACTTTTTTTTAAAAAGTAACCTTGTGATATAAAGCTTTGGCATTCTAATTAATAACTCTGCTAAAAAAATGTCAGTGTTGGTGAAATTTGGATCTTGATCCATAATAACACTGTGGGAAACTGAGTGTCCTTGGCAGAGTTTTGGGCTCTGTATGTGCTTTTTCTTGTTTGATATGAATTCTATTTTCAGTTTTGTATTTTCTTTGTTTATTTCTTATTGACATGTGCGTTTCTTTGTTTATGTCTTATATACACGTGGCTATCTTTGCTGAAAGGGTAACATACTGTGTTGCCTTCTGCGTCTTCCTTCTCTAATATGAAAACGTGAAGGCCAAGTCGACTGCTTTCAATCCTGGTCCAGCTGTGGCTGAATTTAGGCGATCAAATACGAGACTGTATAGTCATTGTAGATTACAAACCATGGCCGTAGCCAGTGCTGACGCCAGGCACACAAATACTAATTGTTTCAATTGTTTGTTTTAGTTTAGAGAAGGAGTTTCTCATGTCACAGACTTCACTTCAGACTTCATCTAAATCCGCCAGCAGGAAGAAAAACCAGGGCACACATTTCAGTTTTTATTTGCTTCATTATATGTTTTTTTTGCAAAATATGAACATGCACTCTATGCTTAGCAAAACATGTCATTTTGCTACAGCACATACAGTATTTATATGCAATACTTAATGCAGTACTGTTTATGTTCAGTATAGATACTGCAATAATTCTTTTTGGAACAAGATTTTCCTACATCGTACAAAGGATTCCACTTGTACTTTCAGACAGATGGTCAGGTCTGGCCTTTTTGTCCTGCAAGGCCAGTGGTTGCACCTGATGCCACTACTGCAGAGAATGGGTGGATCGTGGAGGCTGCAAGCATTTTACCTGCGAGCTATTCGAAACTGCAGCACTGCAGACACATTTGAGACATTTAACACGGATAAGGATTCATTTAGAACACTGCGAGTCGCATAATTATAGCACATTTGCATTTTAATAGATCTCTGATGTCCATAACCACCTTCTGAGAACACACAAGGAAATTCCTTACATCAGAGAGAGTGAGAGAGAAAAAAATCAAAGGGGAACTACAGTACATTTCAACCTGAGTCCTATATTTACGAATGTGGAACCATGTGTAAATTAATCGTGCATCCAAAAATCTTTGGCATTGGTCTAGTAGTCCACCCGTAGCCGACAACAGAGCAGCATGTTTCCATGCACAGTTAAGTCTAAGTTGTAGCTCGACTCTTTTTACATTTTACAGAACATACAAACACTACTGGGGAATAGATTTTTTGAATAAAGTAGGTCGACCTGTTATATTACAGCTTTAGCTGGCTACTAGTTGGTAGCATGTTGAGCACCATCGTTGCTTTTTCTACCATCCATTATTGTCAAATTATTACATTTTTTGAGCTAAGTGTGGATACATTTTCAAGACCAAGTTTTTCTCACTCTTCTTCTGTGGAGCATGTGCAGAGCTCCTCAGTCAGATTTAGTCCAGTCGAACATAAAAGTAATAGTAATTTCACTCCCAGTCACAATATCTGGATGTTTGTGCAACTTTGAGAAATTTGAGTACGATTTCGGCGAGGCTAACATGTTTACATGTTTTTTAAAAGTCAGTTTTTTTGTTTTTTTAACCTTAATGTAAATGCACTGGGTGGCTATGATAAAATCTCGAGTGGCAAACAGCTGCATGGTTGATTTGAGTCTTTTATTGGAGAACAAAAGCTCACTTAGTGAACCTTTGCTGGATTGTCGCAGTTGCCCCTTAGAATATGTCACCCGCTTGTTTATCTGTCTATTTGTGATGCAGATGTGAGGCTGCACGCACAGAATTGGTGAAGTGCAGGTTATATGACATGCTGAGCAATACTGTGTGCAGAAGCGCTGACACTGACAGGGTTTAGCGGTGATACTGGGGCGCTGGAGGTCTCTCAAGTGTCACAGAGAGCTATGGCCACATAATTTGATATAGCTGCAGTGGTGAGAAAGAAGAAATACACAAACAGCAACCTTTAATTATGCTGCCACGGCTACCTCTGGCAGCGCCGAATCTCCGGGGCCAGTAAATCTCGTCATTTTGTACACAAGATCTTCAGGAAGCCAAGTTTTTGTGTGTGTGCATCTCTCTCTTTAATCAAACCTAATATGTTTCTTCACCTTAGATCTCTCTTTGTGATATTTCCTCAAGGGTTAATTTGCCAACAGCCATCAGTGACGTGTCAATTCCTAGTCAAATGATCTCCCCCTGCACAGAAATGGTGCTTAAAATTCACCCCGTCTCCCCTGCCAATCACTGATGGCTGCATCAGATCAGAGTTTTGTCTGAGCTCAGACTGAACTTGGTGGAGATCATTGGTGTCAGAGAATTCCCCTGGCCCCCTTCCATCCCTAGAAGGTCACTTTGCCGCAGGCTCTCTTTTCCTTTCTTTGGTGCTAAGGGTTGCAGGAAAGCGGATGTGCCTGACTAATGGGAGAGAAAGACAGGGAGAGGACAAGAAAAAAAAAAAACAGACAGCAGATTAGCTTCAGATTTTGATTAAATATGCTATCTAAAGTTGTTGAAATACTGTGTTTACCAATGATCTCAGCAACGGTAGAACGTGTTCTGCCACTGTCACTGTCTGTGAGATTGTGGACCAGGTTTCTCCTGAAAGCTGATCAAAAGCTGTTTATTTGCTTGTGTGTGTTGCGGCGCTACTGTGAAGACGTCATCTTTGTTTGAATGTGTGTGTGTGTGTGTGTGTGTGTGTGCGTGTGTGTGTGCGTGTGTGTGTGCGTGTGTGTGTGTGTGTTCACTTCTCTGCTTTTGTACACATGTCTTGTTTCTCTTGTCACCGCTGGCTTTAATCATGTGTGGAGCGAGGCCAGGACAAAAGTCAGCGGTGATCCACCTACACTTACTGTATGTAGTGTTGTGTGTGTGTGTGTGTGTGTGTGTGTGTGTGTGAATGTGAGCGTTTGGGTCACTTTATGCATCGTTATCCGTTGTGTTGCAGCCCTGCTACACTGCTAATGACCAAGCAAAGCACCTCAATGACAAGCAACACATACTCCCTGCTGGTCCATGAGCCACAGCTAATAAGTTGGCCAGTCAAACAAGAAAAGTATTGTAAAGAAAAAGGAAAAAAAGAAAGAAATTAAGCAGAACAGAGCGAAACATGAGGTGCAACAAACCAATAAGACTTTGGATGAAGAAAAGCGAGGATCACTCAGATCTGTTTGAGTCTTTGATGGGCAGGGAGGATGAGCAGGGTGGATAGTAAAATCCAAATGAGTTTGTTTACGGTCTTTTACCACTAAATCCTCATTAAAACCAGTCAGATGCAGCAGGAGCCCTTTGATAATAGGCAGCTACAGTGTTTGCTTTACTTCTGTCATCTGGCAGGCCTACTGTGTGAGTTGGCTGCAGACACCAGGAGGTTGTGTTGATTTATCTCATGTATAAAATGTATAATTTTGATAACTCTGTCATTATTTTAGACATCTCTCACTGTTTACGCGGTTGTGATCTTGCGAATCATAGCATTCAGCGCTGATCAGGCTTTGTCTCAAGCAAAGACTTTGTTATCGAGCAGCACGCTGTCAGCTTCCATCTCTCCCATCAAATACTGTTCACATTATTGCTCCAGGGTTGGCATATACACGTGTGTGCGTAGGATTGCACGAGCGTGTGTGTGTGTGTGTGTGTGTGTGTGTGTGTGTGCATATGCAGCCCACTCTTAACTCTTCATGTGCAACAAGATCTGTATTGTATTTAAAGACAAGGCTGTGTTTCATAGGTCAGTTCCCTCTGCACGACCCTTCTCAAGCCGAGATTGAGTTCAGCTCATTTTTCAACTCTGCCTCATGTCCGGGATTTAATAAAGCCGGTCGTAGGTTTGGGAGAATTGGGGGCTGTTGGGTGGAGTGGGGTGGGTTGGGGTGGTTGGGGGAGCAGAGTGAAAGGCACTAATTCCAGCGTCGCTTGGTGCTGGTTTGGAATCTCATTAAGGCCGTGTTGTACTGTCACACATACGCGTCCCCTTGCTCAATCATAGCGAGCAAAGATGTGTTTAAATCCAAAATGAGTTTCTGGCTACAAACTGCTCACGTCCACATATCTAGAGGAGTCTGATTTATGGGGCTGCGACCCAGGAAATACCACAGACCTCAGTCTCTGTGCCCCCATTTTTTATGCTTAGAAATTGTTTTTTTCCCTCTCCATTCTCTCTCTTTTTGCCCTCTTTTTCTGTAATCTTAACATCTTCTTCCAAATGTGTTTCTTTTCTTTTCTTTTCTTTTCTTTTCTTTCAAAATGAGTGTTTCCTTCATGATGAATAAAGATTTGTTTGTTAGTTTAGTTTTGCACATGCACCAATTAGTCTAGCTCTGCATTTAACCCATCCTTTTTTTCTTTCTTTTTTTAATACACACTTTTATCCTTGCCAGGAACCAACAGGGGTTGTGTACCTTGCTCAAGGGCATCCCAGGCCTTTACCTGTACTTTAAGACTATTTATTAGGGCAATATGCATTTTTGTTTAAGCCTCTGTAACAAATCTGAGTAAGCAGAATGTTTATTCATTGAAGATGAATTTAAAAAATGAAAGCACAGCTCAATTCTAATACAGTGTAAGTGTGAGTGTAGTAGTATTGCAACTTCACTTGCCTTCATTTCAGTTTTAGTGGGCTTTGTTAGAAGATATTTTGATTTTAAAACCAAAGAAATAAAACAATAATTGAGAAATATGTGGAGTATTTTATACATTGTGCAAAAAATATTATTATTTGATATTGAAGTAGTTGTTAAGTATCAGTATTCAATGTTTTTGTTTTTGCTATCTAACCTTTTTTAATCACATACTCTCAAGTTATATAAGAAAATATGAAATACAGAAAATGCTCATGCAACAGAAGCAAAAAAACCTGAAATGCCTTCCCAGGGCGAGCTTGTCAAATTCATATTTATAAGATGATTTAGGTTATTGCTCTCTTACCACAAACATGATCTGCAGTTCAAACCATGAAAGAGCCTCTCATTTGGCCCTCTCTACTGTAATGGTGTGTACCTACAGTGTCTCATTTCCCTGTACACCGAGATCCTCCACACTCTCATTAAGGGGCCTGACTATTCTCTAAATCCGCCAGGGTTTGATCATTAGGACGTAGCGGACGAATCAATCCAGTGAGTGAATTCACATCACATACACCTCCAGCTCTCATCAAATGACCTTGACTGCTGTCACTGCCGGCATCGCTTGGTTTTAGATGAGAGGCTAAGTATGATAGTGAGACGTGTGATGTGCAGATAAAGTATAGCGTTGCACATTAGCAGGTTTTGAGAAGGTAAATTTAATTAGTGTGCCGTGCTGACTAATTTAATGTCGAGTTCCCCTGTACGGGTAATGAGAGGCACTGCACAGTTACAGCAGTTTCACTACAGGCCAGGGCCACTGATTACCAGTTAGATATCTGCTCTTTGTCTGAGAAGACATGAGGGTAGTTCACCACCGTGTAGTTCACCGCACTCACAGCCTGATGGTGATTACCTCATCAGTGTGAACCTGTGTCAGCTCCCTGAATGCCAAGGTCTCATCCCCAGGCATATGGAATTACAAAGGAAGGCAATATTTGCACATGTGCTGTCACCTCACTGAATGCATACATAGACACTTAAAACACACTGTCACAGTGTGATACTGCTGGTCCCTGCTCTCGCCAGCTCAGCAGCTTTGTTAACATCTTTCCCTACTGTACTACACTAGCTCCCCTAACCATATGCGGTAGATCCTGTTAATAAAACAAATGTCAACCGTGTGTGACTGGGATATTTTTGTAGGTGAGGATGCAATTTTCATAGCCAGCACTTCTGAGAATGCAGGTGGTTCTGCAGTGGAGATGAATGTGCATCAGACTGGGGCAAATGTCGCTGTTACACAGCTGAAGAGTTATAACCACAGTAAGGGCCAACTCGCTTCCCCCCCCCCCCCATCTGCTGCTCCACGTAGGAAACTGGGCAGAGTTTCAAAGCCTTCTCTTTTCACACTCTGACTCAGGACGACAAAAATGTGTCCTTCTCACACATTCACGGAAATATATCCTTTTTTTTTTCTAGATGCGGGTTAAATGATTGCAGGAGAGTGAAGCCTGAGTTATACTCCGTCATGCAACACTTACAAATGCGTTGAGCAAAGGACATGGACAGGAAATAAATGTTTCTCAAAGCTTTCCTTATCTTATGTCATGCGCCTTGTGTCACAGATATTGTCGTATTTTGTCACGCAATGTGGTTAGCTGTCACCTTCTCCATGTGGACGCTTCGTCTTCAAGTGTCGGACCAAATCATCTTCTTTCTGAAGCTTTCTGACCACCTCTTGTACTCTTGCCGTCGTTTCAGTAAAAGTAAATTCAAAATCTCCTTCTCTTTCAACTGTATCGACAAATCCGTCCATTAGCAAAGTGAAGGGAAAGAACCACAGATATTGATACAAATAAACAAGCTTCCAGTATCAATTTAGACAATATAATGTAAACTGGCAACTAAAACAGGTGGAGCATAAATTGAAGTTTAGTTGAGCAACAATTATCAAGTGTTGAGTGGATATAAATCAGGCTTCAGTCTGTTGTCTTTTTTCTTCAGTGCACTTTGACTTTGTGTCTCTCATGGTCATCATCTCTTACCTTTTCACAGGATTGCTCACTCACACACTGATGCACACATTCTTACAGTCAGTGCGTTTACTGTACATGCACAGTTTAATTGAGCAAAGGCAGTAGTCCGACTAAGTCAGGCAGTCGGACCACTTGCCAAGTCCGAGTATACATGCGGAGGAAAGAAAACGATTTATTGGTCGCGTGTGACTCTGCCTCCATAGGTGGCACTGTATCTCTCTACTGGATAATGTGATTCATAGTGTGATTACTCCTGCATGTATATGCTTAGTTATGTCAGTTTGACTAAGACTAGCTCAATTTTAATCAGACTAACGTGTTTACATGACATTAAGAAAATCTAATTATTGTCTTAGTCCAACTTAAATCAGACCTTTAACATGCATGTAAATGCACTGACTGTAACATTTCTCTCAGCCTTACACATTGGCACCAGCTCTCTACATTGTAATAAAAGTACAGTACTTATTTATCGATGCATATACTCCTCTTGCACTCCTCTTTATACACCTTGTAATTTATTTATCTGCAAATGTGTTTGTTGAGTATTATCATCCACAGTTCTGGAGCTGGGAACATGCATGGCACAGCAAGATGTTGGGTTAGTTTTAACTTGGCTCATTAGCTGCAGAAGGCGGGACCGGTTAATTAAAATAATTCCCTGTTATTGCGGCTGCTTTGGTCAGCCAAATGATACCGGGGGACTGCTATGCAGCACAGACTGCTCTCGCTTGGTGAACGGTTCTCCTCGACCACAGCTAGCACCTAATTAGCGCTAGAGGAGGAATATTTTACCGTGAATTAACATGCCGGGCTTTGGCCTGTGCTCTAATTGACGAGCCTCATCTGAGGGTCGGTGGAAGACTGCAGCTGTGTGGCACCTCAACTCAAGCGCAGGGGGAGAAACACGCATAGAATGTTTAACCATTTCATAATTAGTGAGTATCAAAACGTTGCTTGTTTAGCGCGCGGACTTGCTGTTGATTTTTATGGTTGGTGCATATATTTTCCCAGAGGAGGGCCGCGCTGTGTTCTCCCATGACCTCCACTGCACTCTCTGCAGCATGAAAGCATGTATGGATGTTACACAGGTTAAAGGGCAACAGTGGTAAATATCCTATAATCTGTGTCCCAGATCAATACTCAAGGGTTCCGCATAATGAATGCATTTGGGTGAAACATAATCCAGAGTAATAGGATGGAATCTGAGAAATATTCCTCATCGGGTCACTGTGTTGATCAATAAGAAAAACCAAAACAACCTTTAAGATACGTATTTAAAACCCTGGGGTAAGTGTTAACACCTGGCCACAGTGACAGTGTTTTAAAAGAAAAAGGTTTAGTGGCTAGATTAAAGGACAGGTATACTTTTTCAAGTTTTTCAAGCACAACTAGTAAAGGACAGGTTGGTTAAAATTTTCTGAGGATGTAGGTTATGGCCCAAGGAAGAATAGATTGGATTTTGGTGGTGATACTGATCAACCCCTTAAGTGTATTGACACAGTGTGAAATTGAGCAGCCTTGGTGGATGTGTTTTACTCTCGGAGTGCTTTCTCTAGTTGTTGTTGAATGGGGAATGAGTGGGGCCGCACAAAATCTGACTTTTGGCCTGAATTTGGACCTGCCCGCTGTACAGTGCTCGCAGTCCGACGAGCTCTGATATTGCACGTCGTGTTGAAGAGATGACATATGCTCAGATTTTATACAAATAGCAAATGTTTGACTAATCTTTCATGTAAAAATAATGTCAAAGCTGATGTGTTCCACTGTGCTTACATGGAGCAGCCAAAGCCTGCCTTAAAAATGAAAGGTCAGCTTAGAAACAGAAACCCAAAGACTTCCAGCCCCGGAGTTTGTGTCTCTCACCTACAGATTCTACACATTCACATGACTCTGTTCATATCTAAGAACAATGTATACTATCCTACATTGTTTGAATATGATCAAGACACTTTTGGTTTGTGTAGAACAGCACAAGGACATTTTTCTAAAGTTATTTTGGGGCACATCTGCAACACAGGGTCAATTGATATTTATATGCAAATGTTTCCCAGCTCAAATAATCTCGCAATGAAAATGAAAATATATAGGGTACCTCCTTATTACATGCAATTCAAACCTTTACACAAAATGAATAAAAAAAAAAGAAAATGAAAAAAGTTCAAAGTTTATCAGTCTGACATTGGACGCATGGAATTCATGTTAACTATATCTGGCTCGCAAATTCACTTATTCAAATCCAATTAGCCGGCATCAAATAGCACAAGCACATAGGAGCTGTTCGTTAGAGGGTGTCTCGGGATGAAAGGCACTGTGCTGCATACGGGCTGTTGGCACATTTCTCTAGTTACCTGTGTCACTCTTCAGCAGATTCAACGACTTTAGTCAAGTTTGTTGACACAATCAAAGAGCCACTGCGGTGACTAAAGATTTTGTAGTAATGACAAGATTTCACTTTCACTGCGTCCTCCAATGCGCACGCGACACAGACGCTATTGATCAGATGAGAAAGTGGTATACCGTGTTGCTGTTGTATAATGTGTTTTGCAGCACCAAAGTACACAGTTATTTAATGACCTCTATTATTTACATGTCCAAAACTATATAGAGGCCCAGACCCCAGCGGTCGTTACGGCCAAGCTTAGATAGATCCAATCCTAATGTGTTTCCAGTGTATGAAAGGGGGAACAAAGTCCACAGTTCTTTTTGAATGCATCAGTTCAGCTGCTAGAATAAATATTTCACCATCTCAATCTGGCAAATCAAGTGAGTGCCTTCCACTTCAGACTTCTGGCTCTGTTCTCAATAAGGTAATCTTAATTAACTGTTAGCATCAAATCCTGTAACAGAATTGTATGCATGAATTTAAAGAATGCCGTTTGTAAAAACAAATGTTTTCATGTTGTAAAAATATAATAAGGGGCGGGTCATACTCTCTCCAGCTCCAGCATGCTTACTCTTGCTCACATTCCATTCCAGAAGCAGTGATTTCTCACCAGGACTTCACCCTATTAGCTATTTGTTGTATTCTTTGAGCACTGAGTTGTACACGTGTGGGTACCAGTGGAACACATCATCTCAAGCAAGTTTCCACGGTTACTGTCTTCTTCATTTCTTTTGATCAAAGCAAGAGCACACCCCTGGACTGGAATGTACAGTCGGTCGATGTGGAAAAACAAAACAAATGTATGTCACGCGGAGTATAGCGGACCTCTGTGGACAGTATGACCCAACCCTAACTCTTTATTTATTGTTGTTTTAGCATTTTTAGCATGATTTCTGATTTTTCCCATAAATCAAGGCTAAAAAACACATTACTGTGCAAAAGTCTTCGGGCACCAGCAGCTTTTTTTGTTTTCATATCTGTCAAATTCTGTCATCGTTGCCGTGACTGAAAGTTGGTAGCAAACTGACAATGAGTTCTACTCATCCATTGTTTATGAAATGCTCAAGCATGACTTGAATAAACCTGGCATAACAGACCTTTTTACAAACCCTTTTTGCTGTGTTTTATTTTCTATTTGCAAAAAAAGAGAAGCAGAGACTTTTGAAACCTTTTATTTGGAACACAAAGCTACAGCCACAAATCTGAACCAATTATGTGACAGCAGCTGCCGCCAGCAGACTACCAAAAGACACCTGAAGTAGCCGCTACCAAGGCCAGAGCGTCTCACGTGTGGGACAGTGAATGTTAAACAGATAAATCACAGGACTCACAGGAGACAGACTCTCTATTTAAGCTGAATAAAATCGAAGATGCCAAACATATCCTGACTTTCAGCCCCTCAGTGTGGATCAATCTCTAAAAACTGTGAATCCCGAAATCCCCATAATGCAATCGACAGCAATTTATTTCTGCCTCCGTGCACAAACTGAGGTTACTGTGATGTCATCACTATGCTACAGATGTGATGACTTGTCAAAGCTCATCCAGAGCCACAGATGATATGGTAGGATTTTCCGCGGCAGTACTTTGGTTACTGCTAAACTGATTGTGATGCAAAAAGGATGTATATTTTAAATGAATCATCAGATAAACCCAACTGACTACAATCGCAGACTTGATAACTTGTTTGAAAGGGAGTTCCTCACTTGGTTCTACTGAAATTTGTTATGAGTGTGTTTCAGTCATAGTTTTCACAGTTCATTGTGCATTGTGGAGTCCTTCAGATTTCTGGGTGTATTTTTTTGTCATTGGTTTTCAAACTTGTAAACATTCTCCCAATATTCCCCACATTGATATTATACAGTATATCTGAGACTACTGTGACGAAAGCATTGGTCTTCCCAGCAGTAAAGATGTTCCTCTCGTTCTCTCTCCCCCTCTGTTTCTCCCTTTTGTCTCTGTTTGAAGTGCAGTAACAACATTGTCACATTTTAACATGTTGGCTGTGAGAAGAGTGGGTGGGAGCGCCGACTCATCTTAAGAATATTGTTTTATCCATCTATTTGTATGGCGGTGTTTATTCTTGGCATACTAATCTAGCAGTCAACAGTGATAAAGCCCAAGTTGTGTGTTTCAGAGACCCAGGGATCTTTTGATCAGACCAGCGCTGCCTGCTGAGCCCTTTCACAACCCTACTGAGGCTTGTTTGCAGCTGCATACACACTGTTTGGCACAGGCTGCTGCTTCTGCTAGAGTAGTCCCTCACACACACACACACACACATGGCTTCATACTGTATGCACTTACACTCTCGCACTCACACGTATTAACATTTCACTCACAGAAACAGAAGTGTGTCTTTGTCCACATTCTGATAATGAAAGCAGAAGCATGAAGGTACACATGGGCTGCACACCCACGTACATCCATTGATAGTGGCTTGAGGAAAACACACGAAGGTTCAACTTTACCATGCGCTCTTTGTGGGGCCGACACACACACGGACACACACTCACTGACACATGAAAGCAGACACAGAGACGAGCAGCCTCCGTGGGCCACGGGGAGTTCTAATGGCCTTGTTGAGTGCAGTCAGAGAGAGTGAGGGTGAAGAGCAGAGCAAGGTGAAGGGGCACAACTCCACTTTCAACACACACACACAAGCATATTTTACACCAGCACGGTGAAAACTACAGCACACAGAGAAAGCGCACATCTAACAAACATGCTCCTACAAACACACACACACACACACACAGAAGCTGCATTGCTACAGTCAAGCAGCCCTGTCCTGATGAAGCTGCTATTTCTAAAAGGAGCAGAACATGAATTATGCAGGTTCGTCTTCACATGAGGGGGTTATTCTCCGTCTTCGCTGCATTCCTCTAAGCCAGCTGTTTTCTATTCCTCCTCTGACTTTCCTCAACTCTCTCTTTCACTCTTTTAAACTCATCTTCTCATCTCAAACACTCCTATCTTTTCATTTAAATCATGCTGCCCCCCCCCCTAAAAAAAGAAACTCCACGTCTCCCCGCTCGCTCCTGCATGCTGCCCCCAGGCTCCCCACGCTTCTCCTTTTCTGCTCCACGCTGCACCAGCTCACCCCTTTTCCATCTCTTAATGTTTGTCTTGACGTTGCACACACTTTCTCTTCTTCTGTCTGTGGTGCCGCTCTCTTACTGACGTGTGGATGGAGTGTTGGAGCAGAGGAAGGGAAGAAGGCCAGTGCTGCTGTTGTGGTATCACATTCTCATAAGTGTGTGAAAGAAGAGAAGCGGAAGTCTTACGGGTTAGTCACCTGTCCCTCAGCATAAGTTGTTGTGAAAAATAGAGAGAGATAAATGTCCAGCATCGTCCATTCAACTATTCAATTAGGCAGTGTTTGTTTTTAAGAAGGTGGATGTGGTCTGATGTGTATTTGTTGTGAGCATGGTTTAAATTACGGGGAAGCGTAGCCTACTTTGAGACATTCGGGGGGACCTCAGTCTGAAACATCGGCCCTTTTTGGTGTCACAAGTTACAGACTTTGATTTTCTGTACAACGAGGTTCCTGAAATAAATAGCCTAATAATTAGGGCATTGATGACTTCTCATTTTATCTGTCGATAAAGTCGAGGCGAGAAGTGGTTTGATGACGTCATTACATCGACACAGCGGAGGAGCACAGCTGTACAACAATAAGCAACTTTTATTAAAGTTTTCTGTAACATTAACAATCAACACTTAGTAAAGTGCACTTTCAAAAAAAAAAAAAAAAAAAAAAAATAAACAACATGCCTTCTCAAAGACAAAACATAGCCTAATACCTTGAATTTTCAGATCATTTTAAGTGCACAACCCAGCTCTAGTCTGGGCTACGTCCACACTATGAGATGTGCTTCCCCCCAATATGCTCGTTTGAAACCCCCCACCAAAGCTCAGTGTCCCTGTCGTACCTGCTTCCGGGGCCGATGGTACACGACGCATTGCCTCCACCCCCGGGTACACACCCCCACCGGACTCGCCCACTGCCACACTAAAAACCACGGTGCGGTGACCTTGACTGGGGTTAGATTGACCCGTACCCAACTCTCGATCGATCGAGCGCACACAGAGAGGGTAGAAAAAAAAGCCTTGTTGACTTGTGCCACAGACGTCGACCCATTGACACCAGTTTTTCTGTTACTGCCTTACTAATAATAGTAAAATATATCAATATGTGTTTATTCGCTCATTACTCATTTGTCAGTGTCTCCATTATTAAACCTCATGTTATTTCTGCTGTTGCCACCCATGTGTGGTGGCACTGCACTCAAATCACCTACATTTTAATGTTCCCTCTCTCTTCAACTCATCTTCACAGAGTTGGACAGCATCGTTTGTTGTGTGTCAGCAGCGCTGATGGACACACAGGTGCTTGCTGTGCTTGTCTTGGTTGTAAGACAGTAGGGAGGCACATGCCAGGAGAGTGATGTGAAGTGTGTGCGAGAGAGACACACACTTTGTGTCTGTGGTACTCTGCAAATGACCTCACTGCCACACTCTTCCATTTGTGTGTACATGTGACATGTTTAGTAGCGATGCCACCTGAATATAGGGCTCCCCCAAATGTCATGGTGTAATTCAAACACTGAGGGTGAGACAAATGGGATTTTTACACCAACAGTGTTATCTAACAGCTACAGTGCAGGTTTCTTTATGTGCGGGGGGGGTTGCCTTTTTTTTTTTTTCCTCCTTTCACAGCAATAAATACATGTTTTCTTCAAATAAAACCACTATGTTGCTTTTCAGAAATATTGTCTCTGATATTCCAAGGCTAACAAGGACATCTACACCATGTGAACAGTTGTCACTGGAACTGCTTTCCATGACGAAACAGTCCATGGGAAAACTGTTAACACTCGGGTTGTGTTATCTCAACTCACACGTACACAGTTTGTGGAAAGACATGTTGTTGTTTGGCAAATATTCTGCAGTCTGAATTTTTTTTTTTTTTTACCAACAATGCATTTGTGTGTCTCTAGAAAGAGAGCTGAAGTGAAACTTCCAGGTTGTGCTACAGGGGAACGAAAACCTCACTGAGAATCGCACTGATGTTTATAAATGTCAGTCGTACGAGTGACTAATGTAATGTCTCAGGTTTTAGGAACCTTTAATGGACATTCATATCCTATAAATCAAAGCAGTTTTATAAATACATCCCCAAGCTAGGGAGGATATGATATTCATTGTCACCGTCAATCTGATACTGGTCAAAATCTATTGATCAGATAGGAAAAATAAAAATTACATTACAATCCAAAAAATTCGAAATAGCCCTTAGGGCTTCACTAAGGGCAAGATGTAAAGAAAATGTGCACCAAAATTTAAGAAATCTACATGTTTGCTACATTGCAGTGATCAAATGAGCTGTGTGGACTAATTTTGTGATAAAAGAAGGAGAAAATAATATACTGTAAAATAAAAATACTGCATTGGATTTCTAATGGTATTGGGAGAAACTCAAGGCTGTGGTACTGGAATTGGAATTTGGCATGAAAAGTGCTATGGGGCCATCTCTACCCAGAGCCGGAGACCATCGCAAATGAAAAGATAGATACACCATTTGTGTATTCAGTAACGCTTCATTCCAAAGGTCCAACTATTCAACAGTTTCTCTGTAATGACTATGAACAGGCACACAAGTCAGCATAAATGAAGAATGAAGCTTCCAATAATAAATTAATGTTTATTAAACAAACGTTTGCTCAAGGAAAATCATCTAAATAATGTATATCAAGTGTTATCCTGGATAGATGACATTAAAGTCAGCTGTAGTCTAGCGGTGATTAGTTTTTAGAATATTTGTGGTAAATCTCAGACATGTGAAAGTATCATGAAAGGAGCCTTTTACAGCAGGAGAGATTGCACCGAGTTACACAAGCTGACGGCACAGCGTCTATGTCAGGACCAGCTCTCTCTGACCGCCATACTCTGTATGATACGACACATATCACATACAGTAAGTATGATTGCACTTTCTAAAGAAGCTTATTCATTTTGTAAAACACCCGAGCATTGTATTTTTTTAATTTTTTTTAAGTAAACTGCTCTAAAACCAGTGTAGTCTGAGGACTATTTTTGGATGTGGATAATGACACATTTGGACCACTAGATAGTACTAACAGCAGCAGAACACTGTATGTATATGTATGACTCAAATGTCATGGCATTTGTTTACAAATGTATAAAGACCTCTGACCTTATCATTGTTTTTTTTGTTTTTGTTTTTTTAAATCAAAAGGTTAGCAAAAAAAAAAACCATCAGCAGTCAAATTCCCTGTAATAGAAGAAGCAAGAAACACCTGTAGCTAAATCAATAACAAAATAGTCAGAATAAATACAAGCAAACCCATCGGGGTTGTTCAGTTAAAGATACCATGTCTTGGTTTGTTGAATAGTGTGCTGACATTAACCATTTACAACACTCTGGAAATCTGTATTTCTGTTCTGTCACATTTACTGTCTCTGCTATAACCTCCAGGGCAAACCCCCTCCCAATAAAGCACACATCAACAACATTTCCCATGATCCCATGCTGCTTCCTGAGATCATCAAACTAGGACCTTTTTCCAAGATAACGTCATCGACATCTGGCTGTGATTCAACCGTTTATCAATAACGGTACTGAGAAGCTGACGTCGCAAACGTGCGACGTGCTGGTGATTCTTGTCTGTGATTGGCCGGTCGTTCCGTGGAAGTCCTGTGGGCTACCGTAATAACAAGTATATGGGCGCAAAGCTCTATTTCTCTGCTTTCCGGTAATCCATCCATCCGTCCTCTACCACTTTATCCTCCACATGAGGGTCGCGCGGGGGATGTGCCAATCTCAGCTGACATAGGGCAAAGGCGGGGTCACACCCTGGACAGTTCCCCAGTCCATAGTCTTTTTGATTTTCTAGATATCACAAACGCTCTAGAAGTTACGGTAATGAGAAGAATGCATGCCAAATCCTGTCAGTGACGACAGGATGGTCACAGAAGGGTTAAAAGATCTCTATAAGCAGAAATGACATACTATGCCTTTAAGGCAGAAATCTCAGAAAGAGCAGGGGGCTGCTGCTGCTGCTGCTGCTGCTGCTGCTGCTGAAACCCAGAGACAAACAACACAATCTTGCTTCCAAGTTGTGTGGTCGGAAAATCACCAATGGGTCAATCACTGAGGCCATTTCCACCAGCAGCTACTTTGTCCTTGCTGAATCGATCCAGAGTGGCACTGTCAGGTTGGTCCTGCCATGCTTCTGTCAGATGGGAATCCAGGTGTTCCTAGTAAGAACTGGTTGTAAAGCCCCAGCTCACCATCAGGGTCCAGATTCACCCAGCTCCAGAACATACTGTATGTGTTGCGGCCCGCTGTCATCTTTGCAGAATCAGCACACACGATCATAGTAGCTGACTGTGTGTGTGTGTGTGTGTGTTCTTGCAGCTGTTTAGGACTTTGTTTTTTGTTTGCACCTGTAAATTGACAGAAGGCCCACATTGTGCAACTTTTTTTTACGAGTTCTTGTTTTCCATTAAAGTTTTTAGTGGAAAAGCTGGTGTATCAATAAAAGGTAGATGCGAATGAGTGTAATTGAAACAGTTTCGGTGAACAAGAGGATGTTTAGCAATGAAATGTCCCTCCTGCTTCTGAATTTTGCCGTATTGGAAAGTTAGTGGAAAGTGCAATATCTCAGTGAACTAACTACTGAACCACCAAGCACTTTATAGCACTTTACAGCAAATTTCTAAAATGTAGCATACATTTTAATGGAAACCTAGCTAAAGTGCAACCAGGATTTTCTTTACAACACAGAGGTCCTCAACACTAAAACGCTTCCCCAGTCACCAGTCATTATGTATAAACCTTTGAATTGCATAATTAGAAAATCTCACATACGCATCACCAGTGAAACCAGACGTACCAGTCCAGGGTTACTCCTCGTGAAAGATCATGGCGTGTGCGATGTGCAACTTAGAAAGTGATGTATCACAAACTCAAGTTAATGTTGACTGCTTGTTATGTAAGGGCTTGTAAATAACAACTCACTCCATCCTGTAAGCCCTGTTTGCAAACGGGATGAACTTATGTGTCAAATATGTCATTTTAAAGCACAAAAGGAAGAGTCTACAACTGTCATTGCACAACCAAAACAGGAACAATGTAGGGCTTTCATGATCTTATACTGTATGTAGTAGTAGTAGGTGAAGATCGCTGCACTATTAACCTCACACTACCCTGGTCTCCTTGTGAACAACACAAGGAGATACTACTACAATTACTAAGGAGATCGTAGTAGTAGTAGTAGTAGTTGGAGTTGTAGTAGTAGTAGTAGTAGTAGTAGTAATAGTAGTAGTAGCAGTAATAGTAGTAGTAGTAGTTGTAGGGGAAGATCTCTGTTAACCTCACACAACACGCTGCTTCCCACTCACTCCATTACCTCAGCCAAGTGTCTGTGGCCCCAGTAGTACTCACAATACTTACAACACAAGACTTACTTTATATTTATATTCTGTTTAGACAAGCACAAGTTCAAGGTGTTTACTCACAAGTTAGAGCAGTTTGACTGTACAGATCTTATAATTAACCCAGTTAGATAAACCAATTCTCCGTCTCGTCACCTCTCCTCCCATCTTTCACCTCACACTCACCCCTGCGTTCTCCTCCCAAAGCAACCATGAAGCCTGTTGTAATTTTCCAGCTCTTGTTCCAACATCTTTTTTTGTTTAATCATGAGAGATTGGAAGGATTTAGCTGCAGATTACCAATGGTGGGATCACACTGACCCCAATATTGGGAGCCCTCTGAGACAGTGTGAGTGAGAAAGAGATGTAGTAAGGGATGTAGAAGAGGTAGAGAACCATGGGACTTGTCAGGGAAGATGAAGGTGGATAAATGACAAGAAAGAGAGATGGAAAGGAAGTAAAGGGAAAGTGGAGATGGGAAGGGATTTGGGAGTCGATTTTGTGGGATGGATGATGTGTGAGGAATGGAAAAGATGGTGGGGAGATGAAATCAAATATTTCACTGCACAGACATGAGAAGCAAAGGGAGTTACATGAAAGGACAGTAAATGTTTTTTTTAACTCCTAACTTCTTTAGTATTAAATATCCTTTCAATTGGTACATTAAAATTATACTCAGTTAGTAAAATTCTTACTAAAAATAGTCACACAGGTCATGAAATATGAGATGACGTTTGAAGCAAAAGTTCCTCAAACTTTCATTGATAACCTGTTATAACCATTTATACCCTAAGTATTAGGTGCACTTGTTTTTGGGTAATAAAATAAGAATTAAACTGTTCTTCTGCTCTACTCTAAACTGCAAATGTTTGCCTGGTTTGTAGCTTTGCAGTATTTTTCAGATACAGTACGTTTATGATACAGTATCTCAGAAAGACTTAAGCTTGCAAAGTACAAATCTGCTTGGGGCGGTTGTCATTGCGGTCGCTAAAGTGATGGTCACTGACAGAAATGAGTTACTTGTTTTTGTCAAATTTTGCCTGAAGGAGACTTTCAGTAAATCTGCCTCCACTGTTCCTGTAACATGCATGTGTCACACACTGCTAAAGGAAAGTAGCAGTTGTTAACTGCACGGTCTCAGCAAAGGGTCAAACGCTTTATCTCTAATGGTTATCCAATTAATCAATTTGGTGGTTGACAGAAACATCTTTGGCATCTCGATTGATCTTTTGTTAATGTTTTTCCATCTTTTGGATGTGAGATTTTAGGTCTTACCTTGAGCTCTGGGACATTGTGATTTAGTGACATTGTGATTTTTATTTACTCTTTAAAAAATATCCAGCTGATTGATCAATAATTAAAATAATTGGTAGCTGCAGCCCTGCTCAATGAGTATGATGTTATTGAAATAGGATAAGAACCATAAAGATCCCAGTGGTTAAAGCAGAATGTATGAGTTGTACTGCACATAATTAAATACATTACATTTACTAATAGCCAAAACATGTTTATATGCTCTGTTTTCCTATAATACGCACATTTCTGCAGCTTTGAGTGGTCATCAGGACTGGAAAACTGCTATATAAATACAAACCGTTTACCATTATCAACGTGTGTAAATGCTAGAAAGCCACTAGTAAAGTCCAAATCAAAAATATCACTGGTGGTCACTGAGGTTCTGCTCATATTCTCATTGTGACACATGAAAAAACCCATTTGTAAATGTACTTTCTCACATAAGCAATAACACATGCACAGACTCTTATATGCACACAAGCCATACGCAGTGGCTTATTACAAATCTACATCCCATCGTGGGGGATTTATTCATCAGATTCGCATCAGATTCTGTGTCATCTCTGCTTATGGATGTTTCATTCATTTAGAAGTGCCAGTTTGGGTTTAACTGGAAGCGTGGACAGATTTATCAGAGTGATGAGGGGGAGTCATCATGTTTCAGAAAGAGAGAGAGAGCGAGAGAGAGAGTGAGGGAACATAGGCAATCGGAGAGACACTACAGTTGTGGTAGTGGATGAAAACCTGCACCATCACTCATTAGTCATTGTATTAGTCATTGCATTGAGGATACGAAGGCGTCTTCATTAAATCCATTGAAGTGAAGAGGTTTAGTTAAGTCATGGAGGCATTCAAGTTCACGCTGAAATGAAACATTTCCTCTGAGCAAGTGGAAACATAGAGCACCATCATGCATACAGACACAAAATGACAGATCAATATCAGTTAAGAAAATGTGACTGTCCAAAGTCAGACAGACTGACAGGCACTTCTGCATCCATATCCTGTCCTCCTTGTTTACTCCAGAGGCTCTCTTTTGCATTGGCTACAATACCTTGATGTCACTCATCGATTGTCAGCAGTTAGAGAGACGTGTGCAATGTCCTGATTAGCATACAATTAGGATTGACCTGCTGCCCCTGGGACCGGACGGAGCGAGGGATGGATGGAGCACTTTGGAGCGAGGCAGCGACGGAGGGAACAGCAGCCTGACACAGTGTCTTCTGTTTCTGCTGACATGTGCAGGACAGTGGTGAGGTCTCGGAGGGCACCGTGGGCCAAGGTGTGCCAAACCTTTATTGACGTCTAGGAGAGGTGTCTCAGCCACGCTGACAGACGCCTCTATGAGGGCTTAATGACCATCCCAGCCAGGGAAAAGCTGCATAAATGTGTGTACGTGTTTGTACTGCTGTGTGAAGTTCAGTGAGTTCCTCTTAAAAAAAGTAACTCTTTGTTTATATTCACTCTGCAGGGCTAAAGACACTCGAAGTAGTGAGTAACACCCAGGGTTTGTGAAGCCAGTTGTGCCTGCAAAAAAAACGCAATCAACACCATATGCACTGTCAGTGGTTCTTTTGCACTGGGGAGTTTTCTTTCTTCACCCGTGTGATGTCACAAACGTGCTGGAAACACATGTAGGAGGAAGATAAATCAACATCACCATGGAGCTCAGTGTAAATACTATTCTGTGTATTTCACATCTAAAACAACGATTCAGTTTATTTGACTGATGAAAAAATATTGAGCACTGTTAGTGGCTATGCTAACAGCCCCAAAATGAATGTAGGCTGTACCGTTGCACTGGAAATGATGCAGATGTTTGCATCATTGCTTCAAATCTGCATATTCAACAGGATCTTGCCTTCCCACTAATGCTGATCAGGGCCAAAGCTGATAAAAACCTGCGTGCACTGCAGAGTCATTTGACCTGTACCAGGACTGAATGCTGATTTAACACATTCCCACTGGTCAAAAACCCATTTGAAGCTGGGATTAAATAGGTTTTTTGACCAGTAAAAATGGGGGGTCTTGTTTGTTTGGTAGTAGTATAATTGGATGATTCCATGATTTAAACATTGATTATATCCAATTACTGTGAGAACTAGTCACTGCCCTGAACTGTCCCACGTGAGTATCTCTGCCAAAGGCTAAAATCTGGCTCATTATCCAGATATTTTGTACCTGTTCATATGTGAGTGAGTAGAGGTCTTCACTGGACCTACTACATTTTACCTACCAGCCATTTCTTTGGGTGGATGACGGCGTCATTCACCTGCTGCAAAGAGCCCATTCTCACCTGGATGGTGCCGGCTGCACTGTGAGAATCAGCTTCATTGATTTCTCCAGTGCCTTCAACACTTTTCAGCCTCTGCGACTGGGTGAGAAGCTGCAGCTGATGGGTGTCGATGCATCCACCATCTCCTGGATCACTGATTACCTGATTGACAGACCCCAGTTTGTCTGAATGAGCAGTGAACTGTCTGACACAGTGGTGAGTGGTGCTGGAGACCCACAGGGGCCTGTGCTGTCTGCCTTCCTTTTCACCTTATACACCACTGATTTTTAGTACAACTGAGTTGTGCCACCTGCACCTGGATGGACTAGAGGAGGAGGAGGACAGAGCACTTTGAGTTTGACTCCGCCTCCGTAGTTGGCGCTGTATCTCTCTATAAGCCAGTGCATATTGAATCATTTTTCTGAAGAAGAAACAGTGAGCGGTGAGATGAACGGTGTTAATTTGCACAAATTACTCATTGTTGATTTGGTATTTCTATCCGGTGAGATTATTTTATTATTTTTTGTTCCTTCCTGGTACAACTACACTTTATGCCACCACACTTTATTGTAATATCTTCTATTCAATTCTAATATTTTCTTTTATTTCCTTCTTGTATAGCTGTCTTTATCTTATCTAACAAGCTATTTAACATTCTGTTTTCCTCACATGTATATTTTGCTCATATTTTTCTATTTCTTATATTTAAAAATTGTCAAGTGTCTGAAACCGTGAAACTGTTACAGTTTTTTGGGATTGATCAGTCTATCTATCTTTCTGTGGATAATTCTTTTGTATTTATTTTTCATTTGCATTATAGGGTATTTTGCATCATTGCCCACAATATGTCGTTTTTGCCGCTATGAGGTCTCAAACAAACAGTAACAAACAATCCTGGTTTGATGATGTTGGGAAGCAGTGCGGGATCATGGGAATTGTTGTCAGGTTTGTTTCCCCTTTTCATTTGCGCTTTGAAGAGAGAGCTACCAGAAAATTATAATAGAGATGGTTAAGCGGATGATGTTATTTGAAGTTGTTCTATATATATATATACATATATATATATATATATATATATATATATGTATACATATATATATACTGTGTATATATATGGTCATTAGTCATGTCAGATTTGAATGCTGAAATGTTACATATTATATTTTTAATTGAATCAGAAGTTAATAGGTTCCTCTTTGGCCCATGATCTACCCCTCCACAAAATTTCATGATGATCAGTTGTTTTTAATTATCTCATAACACGGAGACCGACGGTTTAACCTCTTTGGTGGAGAAAACAAAGACATTATGAAAGTTAACATGGAGGAAACTTAAATTTAATTTATAAGCGGTCATTGAATTTTTTGAGCGGATAATAATGAAGATGGGGAGGAACGTTTTTATTTATGGCTTTTTCCTCTGGCAACACCATGAGGTCAACTTTTGTGGTTTTCAGAGAATTAGTTCATCATCAGTTAAAATTTATCGGCGCACTTAGGTTTATGACCAAATATGCAGAAATAATGACGTTCTGCTCAGCTGCTCACTGAGCCATTGTGAGTCATGTTAACATGCTGCTGTTAGTATTGAGCACAGCTGTGCCTCGCCAAATCACTATGTGTGGTCTCGACAAAGTCTTGGTCCATGAAATATATATCTTGAATTCATAGACTCAATATAAAAATTGATGAAGTCCTCCAGTTTCAAAATGAATGACCATTGTAGAGCCTCAGGATTCATGATTCGTCCAGCGTTGTGTCAGTGCACCAGGCACCTATGTCACAATACCAGCTGTCAGTCACACTGGTGTCCACTCGTATGTGCCATGCTTTATCTTCTGTTTTCCTTTAAATGGGTTGAAGAAGATTCAGACCATTTATCTACCGTGGAAATGCTTATTGGCGTTATAAATCAAGTGAGAAGTAGGGTCATTTTCCCATAGACTTCCATTGAATCTGACGACTTTTTCCAACCAGGAGCGCTAAGTCGACTTTTTATATACAATCAGTGTTTAAATTGCATTCTTTCAGTCCCACAATCATCTTCAAAAATAATGCCATTTGCTTCTGTTTAAGCAGCAAAATAATTCATTTAAATGTTGTGTCAAAGACAAAGAAATAATATCTATCATCTAAATGAATTATTTGAACTTTGCCTTTTTGAACTTTGTGTTAAATGGCTTCAGGTGAATCACAGCAGTGAGGTTAAGCATCGCTGGCACTGGTTGTTCATGGATTTATATGAATAGGGGCAGGCTACTATGAGAAAAAAAAAATGAAGCATTGCTTCGGGAAGCTGTTATAAATCTCAGGCTGGACTCTTTATGACCTCACACACTTGTACTTTAAAGGATAATTTATTTGTGGGAAGATTTGACCTGTCTGATATCTCCTGTGTTGTATTCGAGTACTATAGGGCCCCGGCAAGTTAGCTCTGCAGCTACAGCAGTGAAACCCTAATCAGTGATGTATATCAATACTATCGAGTCCAGAAATCCCCTTGTGTCCCACGATGTTTGTTCTGATGCATTGATGCACTATTGACAGAAACCGGACGGCCAACAGTGACAAATTAAAATGTCAGCCATGGCAAAGGTGAGCCTCGCCTCTCCTCAACGTCCTTAAGGTGGGGTGACAGGCCATTGGCTGAACGATTCCTGATAAAATGCTGACACCTCACTCACACACACACACACACACACACACACACACACGCACACACCAACAAGGACATTGGTGAAAAGAGGAGTCGCATATTAACAGGAAGTGAGTCAGGTGAGGGGACTGACTGTGACATAATGCTTTAACAACAGGATTCTGACTAGTGATGCTAGTTATAATCCAGCTGAACCTGCCATGTGACTATTTTGTAAAAGCTGGTTCACATTCACACATAACGGCATAAATTACAGAGCGCATCTTTATAGCCACTTGCTCAATAAACTATGATTACAGAGTACTGATGAGCGCTGTAATCACACAAATGAGAGCATTTCCCTCCCCGAATCTAACAGATGTATAATGTCTGCGTGCCATGTAGCATGAGTAGGCTTGATGCACACTGATTCCGTGCCGTGTATTTGGAGGAGTGAGATGAAATGAAGATAGAGTGACGGAGGAAACAAATGCTCGGCATGCTGTCAACATTTGTCCATCATCAAGTCTGTGCGTCTGCTTCCAACGACCTACCCACTCATGACACAAAGATATATGATTGAGATGGAGAGTATATATCGCTGCAAAATGCACTGCGTGAATCACCCATCAGACTTTGCAGGCGCTGACTCTTTTGACTCTTTTGACTCTTTTGACAGTTGATAGTTGATCAAGACGTAATTGCGGCTACTTACAAATGTGCTCGTCCACACATTAATCCGTCAATGCCATTCTTCTGATGTTCCAGCTGTTCTGTGGCCGTAATGGCGCCGCGTTACTGACGTGCACAACTCTGACAGCCAACTGTCGAACCCGCCCGGGACGGCAATGCTTGCTCATCCTCAGGAGAACCCTCATCGGGCAACCGGGGTCAAGGACTGTCACTGATTGACAGCTCTGTTTAAGCCATATCTACATCAGGTCATTGTGTTTACATGGCATGCATGCTAAATTGCAGGGCCTAACACGCTGTAAGGGGGTGTCTACTTTCTCAGACCAGAAGACTGCTCTGATATCTCGCTGTTGTAAGTAATGGATGGAGGGAGTGGTACTGTTGGTATCAGGTTTGTTTTATTCATGTTCTCTGTTGCAATATTAAGCCTGCTATCGAGCCATCCTTGACTGACCTGTACTGACGGGAGCCTCTGCAGTACGAACAGACCATACCCACCCCCCACCCACCCCCGTGTGGCCCAGGCTCCTCCTGATCAACATGAGCTGTAATCTAATTTATGCATCGGCATGTGATTTACAGAACAGCCATTAGCATAGCATCTGTCAACACAGTCTTATATGTCATAAGAAAAAAAATGGTTTTATATAGTGGTGCATCTGCATCTTCCTGTCTGTGACTGTGAAAACAGAGATATAAAATAGTTTTGTAAACACTGTTGAGTGATGATGCTTACACATTTAAAAAAAATATATATATATATGGTCAGGGAAAGTAAAGGTATACTGTTGAGCTGCTGCTATACCCACACTTGCTCCAATCGCTTTGATGGGTGTTAGTGTGAACGCACGATTCAGATGCTCATCTCTTTTACGTCTACTTTATTGTTGGCACTTAGCCTAGTCATTAGGGTTAGGATAAAAAAAGATACAAAATAGTAACCATGGCAACTTTGTCACTAAGCTCCATGATGGCGTTGTTATTTCTTCTTTCTCAGATTCATTTTTTTGACGTCACAGTTCATACACAGTGACACAAAGGGGGAAAAAACTACCATTAGGCAAATCACCTGTTAAGATAAGATAGTCCTTTATTAGTACTGCAGTGGGGAAATCTACATTGTCACAGCAAATATGCCCACTAACTTAAGCATTTAAGAGGCTTTAGTAAAAAAAAACTGAGTTTTACTAAATTTCTACGAGGATGATGCCAAATTTAAATGTGGCATCATCCTCGTGAATCAATAAAATAAGTATCTACGTCTTAGTAAAACTCACCATGCTGTATGGATAAGTTACTGTAAAGTATGTTAAACAGCATTACTTCATTTGCATCAGCCAAGAAAGGAAACTGGGAACTGGGCTTGTAACCTAAGGGTTGCCAGTTAAAATCCATGGACAAATCCATTGTTCCTCACATGCAGAATAAGTGCTCCCCACTGCTCCTGCTTGTGTGTTCACCACTAGTGTGTAATAATGATGGGTTAAATGCAGAGGTTAAATTCACTATGACTAATTGGTGTGTGCGCAAACAAATAACTAATTCTAAAACATTCTGTGGTTACAAACAAGATATACACATAAAAGGCTTATTGTTTCTTCCCTTTGTTTGCAAAGCGTAGCATCTGCCATCACTTAGACTGTAATTAGACTTGCCTCACAGTGAGCTAACATGGTGTATTTGATATTTATTGACATTTCACAACTGTAAAACTGCAACAAAAGCACAAAGTGTGAAGAGAAACCAGAATCCAACCAACACAGATATATATATATATTGCAGCAGCAGCAGCAGCAGCAGCACTCGTGTTGTACTCTGCACACTGTGCCTCATCAACTCTCCGGGGAATTCCCTGCACTTATACGAGTTCTTACACTTGGGTTTTGTGTTGATTAAACAAACAAGATATAACATGTTAATTAGAGTGCTTTGGAGTTGGTGGTACTCGGATTTTGTTGCCTTTGGAAAGGCTTGCTGTTTCCCTCTAGACACGACTAGTTTTGTCCAAAGATAAGCTTTGTTTTTACTGTGCACACACAATGTTCTCAACCTCACCAAAAAGATCTTGTGCAACACAATCTCAAACACAATCCACACTGCACCAGTTAAATCTGAACCCCAAAAAGCTCTGTAGCTATCACCACATAACAAATATTCAGTTCCACAGCTGTGCCATGTTTGTGCAGCACAATGGCGTCTTTCTTGTCCACATTAAGTGTTTCACCTCTGTAATCTGCATCCATAACAACAGGCCTAAAAACATGTATCACGTCACTTTTTAGGTGCACATGGCTTTGCTGCTGTAAACACGGAGCTGATTATCTCCTCTGTAGTTGTTTACTCAGGTTCAGGAAGTATTACTAATGAGACCCTACAATGTTAAAGGGTCAGAGCAGGAATTTATTTTGTTGGACCAATGATAAGTTGAAACTGAATCTCAAAGTTAAGTGTTAAGGAGCTTTTCATACACAGCTGATAGTTAAGTTGTGGCTGATAAGAACCAATCAGTGAACACAGGTGACTGAGTCATGTTTTCTCTGTATCTGAGTCATATTTTCCTCTTGTGGTTTTAAAAATAATCCTGTCCACGAATGCCAAGCTCTCTCTTTTTAAAAAAAAGAATAAAACACAAATCTACTTATTAAGTGCTGTCAAATTCCTCAACATTACCCTTAAATACAAAGCTAAGATAACACATGAAAATGTGACTCCTGCCAGTCCAAGTACACCAACGTCATCTGACTTCTTCATGTTGTGCTGTGGGCCAGTTGTTTTCTTCTTGTACTGGGGTCATGTGACACAAGGTGAAATCATGGCACCAATAAGAGCCAATCAGGAAGTGAATGCAGAGAAGTGTCGGTTTGTGTTCCGTTCATACTAAAACACAGGCCTGCAGTTTTCAAACAGAAATGGAGCCAGCAGTATTGACCAGTATAAACCTCCTTTTTTGTTGGCTTCTACAATGTCTGGGTCATCTGGAGCTAAATGTATGTGTTTTTAAACAAAACTAGAGCAGTGTGGATATAGTCTAAGTAGATGACATGTGTATCCAGAGCAGATTTTTAAATGAAAAGGGATGCAGCCGGAATTTCAGGTCAGGTTTTTGAATTACCATACTATAGTCCATTTTAATGCACCTGTGTGTGGGAATGTCCAACTTAGTCAAGACATAGGGATTTCTTTCCTTCTTTTTTATTTGTAGGAGCATACATTTTTTTCTTGTCCATTTTAGTGCATATTACGTCATCTTGTACTAATTCAGTAAATTAACTCACTTTAGAGAGAAGGCTCCAGTTACTTTTATTTTTCTGCCTGTGTTTTGTCTTCAGTCATTTTTCAACAGTTTTCAACAGCTTCTTGGTTCTCATGATGATAGGATGATTTACTTCTTTTATTTTTATAACAAAAACTCTATTGATTACAGATTGAACAAGATCAATGTGTTGTACAGCTGTCAAAAGAATTCAAAATGTTTCTGTAGGTAGTTGGTCTGAAAGTAACACTGGCAGTATAAAGTGACGGTGTCAACCACTCACCTGTAAAACCAGAACAATGTCCCGAAAGACACACATGTGTTTCATAAAGCTGAGCAGTGGCAGCCTAATTATCTGTCTGCCACACACCTCACGTGCAAGTTATGTGATCATTGCTAGTTTGTGATTAAAGTCGATCTTGCTAATTCATTTAAGAGACACATCAGCTATCAATCATAAAGAGAAAGACAAAAATAAATCAAGTTTGGAATCCGCTTCTTGCCTTACTAATGATTCTGTAAATAATGTTGGTGGACCTCTTTTATTTCAATCCGTGTAAGGGGAGTGTAATGGCATTTCAACATTTCACTGGTTGACCAAAAATACTTTGACAGAAGTGTTAAACTATTCAAGATATACGTGTTTCCTGTGTTGCTTAAATATTGAGGTTTTCATTAAATGTTTAACAAAATGTTACACTCTGTGTTAACGTGTTAGTGTGTAGCCCCAGTAACTGACTGCCCCTCTCAGTTGTTCTTGGATTTATGAAGATTCACATTAAATAATAGAGAGCTAAATGGTGAGCTACACAGGATTACACTCACAAACATTCACACTAAATACTTTGCAGTGACGCCGGCCATCAGCGCCTGAGCAAAGACTCTCCTTCATGTTACAACAAAGACTACTCTCAGCCTTGTTATGGAGAGTCTTTCCTCTCTGATTTCCCTTCATCTCCATCATCTCTCATTTATTACCATCTTTCTCTCTCACTTTCCTCTCTGCCTTGTCTTCATTATCCCCCACCTCTCCACACTGTCTCTCTCTCTCTCTCTCATCTGCATCTATAGCCCTCCGCCTAAGTTTACCTCACTGCCTTCCTGGTGGTAGAGCCACGGCCTGGACCCAGCGATCGTGGGGTTCCAGATGGTCCGACTGCCAGTAGGTTCAGAACTGACCCCTCGGCGGCTGATCTTGTCTTACCTCAAACCCCAGGGGGTCTGGGAAAGGAACATGTCTCTCAAGCAAGATGAGAGGCAGAGGACAGGAGAGAGACCAGAGGCTGGGAGGGAGGGTGGGGGTGATGGGGGGGTTGCGTAACAGCCAAACCTGTCATTTACTGCATCTCATCCTCGTACAGTCCCTTTGAAAATGCCTGCGCACTCGCTTTGCTATCAAACTGTGGAGTAGTGTAACAACAACACTGACTGAATTGAATGTTAGAGGGAGGGATTCTCGATCAGGGAAAAAAATAAAAAGCAGACAGATCATGTTACAGATAGAAATGTGAGAGAGAATCTAAGACAATGAGGGAGGGAGAATAGAGAGGAAGACTCAGCGAGGCATGGATGACAGCTTGTGACGCCACATTAGTCATTGTGCAAGAAGACAGAGGTGTCTACACAGCCTCTTTAACACTGTCTACTCTAATGGCTGAGAGAGAGACAGTGTGTATGTATGTGTGTGTGTGTGTGTGTGTGTAGTGCAGTGCGTTGTCCACAGTCTATGGCGCGTCCCGTCAGCGTTGCCTGTGTTTGGACAGCGGCTGCAGCAGTGTTGATGGAAGCACACACAGGGGATGGAGCTGGGGTGGTGGGGCGGTGTTGAAGGGCAGTGCTAATTGGGACAGAAGATCGGGGTCAGGAATAAAAGAAGGAGAAGGGAATTTGGAGTACAGGAGATACAGAGAGTCCTCGAGCCCCGCGGTGGCTCACTCTGCTTAATGATGCATCCCTTTCGTAATTAGCAGACGGTAATTAACGCTCGGATCACCTGGGTCTCTGTGGGTCACGTTCTCTCTCTCCCTCTCTCTCTCTCTCTCTCTCTCTCTCTCTCTCTCTCTCTCTCTCTCTCTCTCTCTCTCTCGGCCGCTCCACATCTCCACCCTGATCCAAACAAGCTCAAGTCACATACCTATGGTCAGACAAGGCTAATAAAAGACTTTTGCTCCATATGGGACACATTTTATGGATTTATCTATGGATCTGTCAAAAGCAGCTTGTGTTTATTATTTTATGTGTGTGTGTGTGTGTGTTTATTTGTGTGTTTGTCACTGTTTAAGCTCTGCTGTACGTGTGTTCAATGAGTTGATATGGGAGGCAGCCAGAATGTTGTACACATGGTCTGTCAGGCTGTATTAGAGTGGGCCTCACCTCCAGGCTGGTTTAAATATTAAGACCGAGTAGTGGCTCAACATGCATATTTTAATGCAGCCCCTTGTGTGGATGCAAGAAGTGGCACATTACTGGGTTTTTTTCAACGCAGCAGAACTTCACACTCGAAACGCGGTTGTTGTGATTCAAACTGGTCAGGTTTAATGCACTGACCTGACCTCAGTGAGCCGAACGCTGTGCCCGCGTGAAGTAACCGCTCGCACACAAAAACACACATTTGGTGGCACACAGACACATGCGAGGAAAAATACACACAGATGGTGGCGCAAGACACAATATGCTTCTGCTGGCTGGCTCCACCACCGTTAATAAAACATGGAGTTGGTGTGACATTCATTCCAGACAAACCTATCTCCAGATACGGCTTTGTGCTTAATAATACAGTTATTATTTTTTTATTTTTTTTCCAAATTCTTTCTGTTTCTTCACTTGTGTGTGAGGGGGATTGGGTCATGTCGAATTTTGCCCCCCAGGGGCGGCGACAGCTCTCGGGATGTTCACTTTCATATTAATTGAATTTTAAAGTGACCTTGCAGTAATATTGATCTGCATTTGATGAAACACACACACACACACACACACTGCACACGGAGAGAAAGAGAAAGCTGTTCTGCCTTAAACATCCTTCACAAGCTCAAGGTTACCGTAGTCGCAAAGTAAGAGTTAGAGTGCTTCGTTGTGTAGAATATTCGTCAGAGTTCCGTGATGGCTGAAGTTTAGAAGTTGTGCTGAGTCGTGCTATAACGGGCGGGAGGGGCCTGCAGAGGAGATGAGTGGAAGGAGGTGGAGGAAGGAAGGAAAATAGAGTGTGACTTAGGGAAGGAAGGGAGCACGAAGGGGGGGGGGGGGAGTAAATGTGGTGCTGTTTTTGGGGTGAAAGGAATAAAGAAGAGAAAGAGAAAGCAGGGGGTGTTATTGTGTTGCTGGATTTAAAAGTGAGTGAAAAGGAAGTCAGTGTATGGGAACAGCCAGGTGTGAGGGAGAGAAAGTCTTCTCTGACCTATTTTACAGAGTCAGCATGCTGCTTGGCCTCAGCTTCCCCACTAGCAGCTCCCTCTTCTGGTCCACAGTTGGCATCACACCCACAAACTACTGTACCTCCGTTCAGGGTTTTTAATTCCTCATTTTATTTGCAATGAAACTTTGCTTTTCCTAGACATTGCCTACATCTGGTCACACTCATTTATCCCTTTTCTGGGATGGCAACAGCTGTGAGAGTGAATTTGGGTTTTCATCATCAACACAGAGCAAAGTTTTTAGTAACTGTGATGATATACACACGAAAAGAGATATACTTTTTCGTGTGTTGCATGTGTCTGTGTCACACCCACGAGTGTGAGAGTGATCAGGCATCTGTGTGTGTGTGTGTCGCATGCATGCCTGGGCGGGGGAGAGTGTGAGGGAGGAAACAGTGGGAAGGCGGCTTCTAAACATAAAATCTGTTTCTTCTTCTTTCAAATTCTCTCTTTTCTTCATATTCCTTATTATATATTTCATCTTCATAAGAAAAAGTCTTTTTAAGTTTTTTAATTTCACTAAAAATGTGTTGATAATATTCCTCGTGTGTCATTAGTCAGGCCAGACATGGGAGTTGTGTCGGACACAGTGAATCATAAATCTAAGCTTTCAGCTCGGTGACATTTACACAGACAGACGGATGTTAAACAGCCTCCAATAAATTCTGGCATTTATCACGCACATTGATGCTGATTGTCTGTTTAACTGCTACATGCAGGGGTTAATAGCAATTGATTGGTTGCTGTTAATCACCGTGGTTTGTGATTACCTGGCAGGGTCGTATTGATCGCTCATCGATCAGTGCATCTCCGCCACTTCTCCCCCTGTCTCTGTAAGCTCACTGTCATTTAGCGCTTTGCTGGTGCAATATTGTCGTTATGACATCCGAGGCGTCGGCCCAGCTCAACGACTCTCTTGTGGCAAATATCTGCCGCGCTACAGAAGCAGATATTTGGTCGGCCAATCTTTGCTTTACATCGAGGCAGAGAAGAAAACAAAAGTGGAGCTAACGTATCGGGGTCTGTGGCCTGCCGACTTGTTGTGGTTAAATGGTGCATTTCAATAGTTCCTTTCAAGTCCAGTCAATTTTATTTATACAGCCCAAACACCACAAACACAATCTGTCTCGAGGGGCTTTACAGTCTGTACAGCAAGTGACACCCTCTGTCCTTAGACCCTCACGTCAAGTAAGGAAAAACACAGGAAGAGCAACAGAGGAGGGATCCCACCCCATCCTAGGTGTCACATGTACAGAAACAAATTCAGCATATTACAAACAAAACATCACATTTACAAAGCATTATAAAATGCAGACACAGATGGTTGCATTAACCTTAACATCAACTGGTATTAATATAAGTATTAATTAATGGCGAGCCCTGAAAGCAACAGCCTCTTAATTCATTTTCTCTCTGTACGAGTGAGGTTAGGGCACTGTTTGAATTTAGAGGAAGTTTACTCTCACCCTTCTCTCTCTCTCTCTCTCTCTCTCCATCCCCTCCCTCTTTGGCTCCATCTCATTCCTTCCTGTTCCTCAGAGTTCCTGGATCCAGCCTCCATTAAAAAGCGTGTCTGAAGTAATGAGTCTAAAGCGAGGGTGCTGTCTCAGGGAGGGACAGAAGCAGAGGGGCAGTGTGTGTCTGTGTGTTTCTGGCACCTTGTGTGAGCATGTTACCACATGCCCAGGATTTTGAGAATAATCGCACATTTGTGTGCGTGTGTGTGTGTGTGCGCGCGTGTGTTTGTGCTAAGGCTTTGAGCTACGCCTTGGCAGCTGTGAATTTAATACGCAAACGTTAAAGGTAGGAGGTGGAGGGGGGGGGGGGGGATGTGCGCAGGGGTCCTCTTATGAAATATGAATGACTGTTTCTGCATCTTCAGTGGGTTTGATACCGGCTCTAGTTTGCAATTCCCCTGCTCTGCTATGAACAAGATGCACAGTCCAGCAGTCTTGTGATAGGGGATGTTGTACCGTTGATATCTTTTTTCGGCTTGTCGATCTGAGCTGCACGGAGTTTTAATAGTCTGTGTCATATCTGAACTTCAAGGGATGCATCTCTTTGGGTGGAGGATTTTTTTTATTACATTTTAGCATGCAGACCCCATTGTGGCTTCAGTCTCTTAGCCAATACTAAGAGACCGAGCTGTTTAAATTGATGTCACACACTTGGTTTCAGTTTGAAAGTCGGAATTAAAATAACAAGTTATCCACAAACTAAAGCAAGGTCATTCAGATGATGAGGATGTGCTCTGCACTGTAACACAACTTCAGAAAGCCCCTGATTCCTTAATGACGAAAGGTTTAAAGTTATTTTGCCTGATAAACTAAAAACAGCCTGCATTATTGACTACTAGCAGGATGTAGAATTTGAAATGGTAAAATATACCTACTGAATATTTCTAGGATTCACTGCTTATGATCGGATTATTCAACAGAAAAAAAAGGAGAGAAAAGTGTGACTCGATTGTATTATTGTAATTCTTGTAATATTGTGTGAACAAAAGACATCTAACTTCTTATTCAATGTAGAGCATGGAACTAAATACTTGAGCCATTTTAATCAAATGTACTGTCAACACCAAAATAACAACAAAAAAATGATCTTTGACCTTGAACTGTTTTCATCTAAAATGACTGGAGTTAACCTTTAGGTGTCTCTCCTGTTAGTCTGGAAACACTGGTGCCTATAAGTCAAAATATTTCACCAGGGTGGAAATATTTATCATATGTAATACCAGGCTCTGTGAATCCACCTTTAGATGCAGGATACATTATAATTCATAAAATCTGCTGAGTTTTGGAAAATGGAATAAGTTTTAAAAGAATCTAGCTTTAATACGTTATTTTTTTCTTTTCCCCCAAAGGAAAGAATAGCTTTTAAATGTTACCTGCTCTTGATTTTTTTTCTTCTGCTCTTTCATCTAGTGCTATAAATACCAACAGTAACAATAGTTATGAATAGGGCCTAATAATGTAATCTTGAGTTGGACGTATCTCTAGCTGTGAGTGCAAACCGCAGAGGTAAACCCAGTCTTTGACACTTAAGAATACAATTTAGGAGGTGAAATCTGAACCCGACGATACAACAACCAGTACCATGTCAAACAATTATGAAGCATTGTAACCACACAGAACAGAGAACAAACTGGTGTTGGTCAAATATCTAAGTATTAATAACTCTGCTTGATATAGCCTGAGGCTTGAAGTGTAAGTCTAGATAGCCTGCTGCCTTTCAAGAGCTTTTGACTCCACGAACAAATGGTTCAATTTTTTTTAACACATCTCGAAATTGTATAGTTCATAGTGTGTGGCTGTCTCTGCTCTAGGGCTGTCACGTTTGACCCGAAATTAGGATATCTGTTCTAACGTGAACATTAAAAACACATTTCAGTTCAAAATATAAAGCCTAGAACAGGGATCAGCAAGTAAATGTGGCAGAGGACCAATTGTTTTGTAAGCAGTTGAATGTTGGGCCAAATCATGGTATCTTTCATCAGGAAAAGTGCCTTCAAACGTCTTCAGAAACAAAAACCCAAGTTTGCTGCCTTAAATGAACAATAATGTGGACGTTGTCTTTAATCACCAGCTTGTTATGCAGTCAAATGCGTGTGCGATACGTAGTCGTACTGTTAATATTTATTGTGCATCATTTCAATTAAGCACCACAATTTAGAATTACTGCTTCTTCTTTGAGCCTAACTGCAAGTAGTTATTTTTATCGACATGTACTCCCCAAACCTGGCTGTTAATATGACAACAGCAGTGTTTTTATTTGTATTTTTCAAACCAAACATTTAGTTTAGGTTAACTATCTCTTGTTCTAGCAACAGAATTAATTTGAATCAGTTCATATTTTTTTCAGAATAAAAGCTCTGAACTTGAACTTTTTGTGACGAGCAAATAATTTAAGATCAGATTTGTTAAATCATCTGCCGGACCAGGTACTGATGCTGGCGGGCCAGTTTTGGCACAAGCAAACTTAACCATGACACGAAAACATTGGAAAAGCAGCATGTGGAAGTATTTCTGCAGACTCACCTGTTACTTTAGCTCTTAGCTCCACCCAAGTGAAGTGGGAGAATTGGCGTCATAGATGGACAGAGCAGCCTCTATGACTAATATGAAGTGTGATAAATAATGATGTGTGTGTGTGTGTGTGCAGGCAGTACGTGTGGAATATCTGAATATATGTGAAGGAGTAACTTGTCAAGTAATAGTCGACCAAACTTGAATTTTGGAGAAAGTGACAGCGCTACGCTGCACATTGACACAGTAACTGTGAAGTGAGTCTATGGTTTGAAAAGAAGTAAGCACACACACGTTTGCTATGTAAGTGAATAAAGGCAAACAAGGTCATGAGACAATTAACTTTCTTTGTTTTCTTCGTCTATTCCCCCATTTCCAGTGTTTAGTAATTCCACCCCCTCAACCTTAAGATTAGATTCCTTTTGTCCCAACAGAGGGGTCCTCCCCTCCCTCTCCTCACTCCCTCACTCCCTCCCTCCCCAGCCTGCAACACAAGGGTGATGAAAGGCGAAAGAAAGAAGTAAAGAATAAGAATCCAGGCTCTGATTCAACACATCACTGTGCAAAGAAAGAAGCCCTCCATTGTCCATTCAGCCCGATGCTGCAGTTCTCCATAGTTGTCAGTTTAACCCCTCCATCCCTCTCATTCAGCCCCACTCACACACACACACACACACCTTTTACCAGACCCATAGTGGCAGAGACCTGGTTACATGCTCGCTCTGCTCCATAGGATGAAACTGATGGGGTTACAGCCACATGCAGCAGCTCTCATTAGCAGTCTCACACCGATAATATGGAGATGAAAAGATGCTGCGCCCCGGTGTGAGCGGTGCTGTTTCTATGAGCTTACAATATGCATTACTGCACTGCTGAAGCCTTGAGGGACACACAGCAGTGCTCCATGGCTTTGTTTGAATCTTACTTTGTGGAAGGGAGCGGTGCTCGTCCAGCCAGGGGAGAATACTTTTGTCTCTTTCAGAACAGTGTGGGACTGACTACAGGGATAAATGAATGGATCATCGTGTCATGTCTGTATGAATGATTATAGTGCTGCAATTAACTAATGTACATATTTTATCATCTAATGATTTCATTTGACCTTTTCAACGTCTCACGGGATCACAGTCTTTTCTTGGAGAGCTCTGGATAAATGAAGTTAGAAGACAGCAACTCGTTTTATTTAGCTCTAATTGTGGATATTTATTCAGGCTTTTCAGCTGTTTTTACAAACATTGATGCATTTTACATCAATGTACTCTTTTAGCCCTAACCTGGTACCATGTTTCCACCAACTGGTACAGTTTGGTTCAGTCCGGTACAACACATGTGCCCCTTTTCCACGACATGGTCCCAGCACGACTCACCTTGGCATGGCACGCCACATTTGTTTTGCTTTTCCATTCGTGATAGCACCTGGTACCTGATGCTTATTTTAGAACCTGCTCTGGCGAGGTTCCAAGCGAGCTGAGCCAATACTAACTTGAACACCTGCGGTAATCGCCAACATTTAGCTAGGTAATGTCTAAAATCTCAATATTTAACAGTAGTCTGTGCTCCAGTCATGCAGGAAGTACTAAAAAAATATTTTTAATGAACTGATTCTAATGAATCGTGCTGTGATGACCCCGCCCATGTTGAGGATGTACTATATATGTCATTTAGCACTATATTGTAATGGAAAACCAGCCAAACTGTGTAGAGTCGAGCCGTGGCGTGCCAAGCCGAGGCGTGGCGTGGCGGGACCATGTGGAAAAGCGCCAGTAGTTATTTGTGTTCCCTACTGTCCCACTCTTTGGCACCCTTCTGTTGAGGAACTAGCTCTGTAGTCTAGGACCTAATTAGTGGAGCTCCAGTCTGTTGATTGGTTGACAGGGGAATGGAATGGGAAAAACACAAAATGCAACATTATTTCATATATATCTTGCATTACAACAGAGAAGAAAGGACATCAAATGCTGCATGTCCTCCATTGTTGCCCTTTGTTTACTGTCCTATACTCTTTTGTTGAATAGTGCTATGATGTCACCATATTTACGTAGCCACCCAGATCATGGTTTACCTGAACTGCACAGTAGCTCTTGGTGGGAATGCAGCTCTATTATCTTGGGCTGGAAGATGTGGCAGCACACAGAATGTATAGTGTTCCCCCTTGAACATGTTTCTTTCTTTCTTTCTTTCTTTAGTTTGTTATCTCCTCCTTGGAGAATTAGCAGAGATGTGCTAAAAGCTACTGTGGTGTTGACAGGTTGCACTTCCACTCAGTGGAGAGCAGCCTTCTGTGATAACCAGCTGCTGAGAGAGTGAGCACAGTAAGTTTGTAATGTGGCTTAGGCTTAGGATTCCCTGCATGTGCTGTGTATATGAAAGTTTGAATCTATTGATTCATATATAATAATGTAATGTAATCATGTGTCGGTGTGTGTACTTGTATTGTAACATCTTTAGGATACTTTCAGGGATAAACACTGACCTTGTCAGGACCAGTAGTCCCCATGGAGATGATAACCTGGTCCTAATGAGGCAGAACCTCATTTCTGAAGAACTAGTGAACTGGAAATTCACCAACATCACCTATTGAATGAAATCAGCTGTCAGTCACACTGGTGCATGCTCTTGTTGTGCTTTATCTATCTATGTCTATATAGATATATCATTTTCTATTGGAGAGGAGATCATTAACTCCTCAGGAAAATGTTTGCTGATGTTCTAAATCCGGTGAGAAGTGCAGTAGGTTTGTTTTCCTATAGATTTCAATTCAAACTGAGCGGGCTTCACTTTTCAAACCAGAAGACGATGTCCACTTTACTTTATATACAGTGTATGTTTTAATTTCTGAACATCATGAATTGACATGCATTCACTGTACGTGTACAGTGTACAGATGGACTGAGAAGAGAATAAAAAAGTCTTTAAAATCTTTTTTAAAAAAATGCATCATCTCAAACAGGGCTTCAGTAATAATTTCTATATGGCGCACTTTCAGTGTGTTTTATATTTCGGGTCCCTTTCAAAGCGCTCTTGGTGTGGGTGGAAGGCACTTGATCTTCCCTTGTTCATACTAAATAAGTCAGATTACAGCCCCCACCTCAGAAACCCACACTCACATTTACACTGTGGCTTATTGGATGTGAATATGATCCAGTATGTATCTTTCCTTTCAGCTCAGGCCAGTGAGTTTGAGTCCTTTTGAACAGGCAGTAACATGAGGCAACTATGACAGGCAGGACGACCCTTGATCACTGTTAATTATCTAAGTGGACGTGAGGCTCCCAAACCACCAAAGCAATGCTGCTACTACTCGGCATCAGGGAGCTTGTGTGTGTGTGCATAGTGCTTTCAGTGTGAGACACTGAGTGGGTGTGCTTGCGTATTTCTGTGCAGCATCTGCAAGTGTTGCCGTCAGTATCACCATGTGACATATTGCCCTTCAAGTGTATGTCATGCTCACAGGAAGGGAACGTGTTCCACAACACGTTGCACAAAAACCTCAGCAGTGTTTGTCAAACACAAACGCACCGGCACGTTGTTAATGAAGCGGACGGCCATTGAATTTTTATGAAACTACAATGGACTGTCATTACACTCAAATTCCGAATGGTTGCATCATCTCTCAGGAAAAGATCTGTACTTGGATTATGCAGATGATGCACTGAATTCTCCGGTGCTTAAAAGTAAGGAACAGAGGTGCGGCACCACTTTCATACACGCTCACAACAATTACGCCTCTTTTAGATCTTGTCATATGAAAAGGGAGGAACGTTAAAACAAATTTGACATTTTACCCCCAAAATAAAAAGTTCTTCACGTCAATCACAGCAGCTATAGAAGTGTCATCAGTCTGGTACACATTTACATAATGAGTCAATGTTGGTGTATTAGTGAGTCATGACCGTCCAGTCAGTGTAGTGTCAGTTGAAAAGAGAAGAGATTACAACATGGATGGTCAAAGTGTCCTTGGACGTATTGACTGGATTACCATGTGCTTTTGATGGACAGTAGATGTAATCCCACTGTTCCTCTTGGGAGAGAAGCTGCCAGTAGCATAAGAAGAAAAATAATGGGCTGTTTTGCACATGAAACCGGCAACCTGTGGGCGTTTTCATTTGCACTATAAACATGCTGATGGCTCTGTGCTGTAGTTTTTGTTGATATCTACTCTTGGTGCCTTAATTTGTCCATGAAACGTGTCACTGTGTATTTGCGTCGTCATTTTTGTCTTTCACTGATGTTCTCCCTTGACTTCAAAGAAGAAGATAATCAATATATGGATAACTTGGGAGGTGGAGGAATCAATTGCTATTGCCTATTAATAATGAAAAGAGTACACAAACATGAGTAATTACTTATTAATATTTATACTACACCTGACTTTGGTACAGTAATATAAATAACTCTTTTTTTCTGTATTTAGAAATCAAAAAAGAAAAGACACTGTGGCCAGCCAGAGTTATTATAACAATTAGTATTATTATTATTATTACTGTTGTTATTATTATTATTATTAGTTTATTATTATTATTATTATTATTATTATTATTATTATTATTATTATTATTAATAATAAGATTTGGATAATGTCATAATTCAGCAAATAATAAACCAAAATGACCAGGTATAAAAAAAAAAATGTAACTGACAAAAAAGGTGACTGACATCTTTGCTATTGCCAGTAGGAGTTTATATTTCCTTTTTTTCCCAGTGAGTCATGATCAATTCCATAAATGCTCTGTAGACCAATGGCATACAATTCACAACAGAAGAACGCACCATGGAGAGCACTGACGATATCACAGTGGTTACACTTTCATTCCACTCCTTTCTAACTCAGTAGCAACCAAACTATTTTAGATCGCTACATTATAACCTTCTGCCTGAAAAGGTACACACTGGTGCAGGCTGTGACTAAACTGTCAATTCAAAGCAAAAACAAATCTGATGAAATTACAAGGTGATATGTGTACATTATTGGCTTTTGGTCAGTTGTAGAGTATGTTGTCTTCCTACCTGAAGGTCAGGGTTTGAGTACAGTCTTCATGCCAATGTGTCCTTGATGCTGCTGGTTGTGCCGGCAGCCTGTGAATCAGGACGATAGACGCTGCATGTGCATGTAGATGCTGTATGAATGTGTATGAATGGGTGCAGACAGGTGAATGGCACAACTGTAGTATTAAGCACTCTGAGTGATTGTCAAGACTAGAAAGCACTATATAAATACAGACCATTTATTGATGGTCAATAAAAACCCACATGAATGCTGATCTATCAGACATACAGTATGTTAGTGGAGTGTTTGACCAGTGGAAAAGGGACTATAGAGGTTATATATGACAACTTTGGAGTTGCAGGCGGATTTGCACTTATATTTGTATACCTGACACATGACAAACAATATGAAGTAGAATATAAAAATGACATAGTATCTTACAAGAAAATGACGTTGGTAGAAGTTGAAGTCACTTTTTAGAATATTACTTAAGTAAAAGTCTTAAGGAATATGACATTTACTGTATCAAAAGTAATTTTCGCTTAGGATTGAGCTCAGTTGTAGGGTGAGTTGTCTTTCAACTGGGAGGTTGTGGGTTCAATTCCTGGCTCTGCTAGCCTATATGTGTCCTTGAGCAGGACACTTAACCCATGCTGCAGCGTGTGAATGGGTATGAAAGATGGGTGAATGGCAAAACTGTAGTGTAAAGCAGCTCAAGACTAGAAAAGCTCTATATAAATACAGACCATTACCAACTCTTCTTCTTCTGATTTTATTTAGTAGTAACAAGTAACAAAGATAGTTAGATAAAAGTTGCTAGAAATATAAATAACAAAGTAAAGTACAGATATGTGAATTTTGTATTTAAGTATTTGTACTTCGTTACATTACAACACTTCCGGTTTCGTCTTATTATCGCTCTATGGTGGAGCCACCTCCTGCATATCTCTGTGAACTAACTCCCCCAAATTTGCTTCCCAGTAGTTGACGTGAACACATTCATGCTCGTGTTCTGTGCAGCATCTCCTTGAAACGAGCAAAAAACAAGTGTAATTTCATCAAAGAAGCATGGGACAGAGACAGAAACACAACATAAAGACAGCAAAGTGTGTGTTTAGCACAAGAAATGTCTGGATCGCTCAGAGAAAACAGTCTGTGCTTTACTGTATGAGCCTATTTTTCCCTTCAGCTTTTACATAACATTTTTCTTATTTTCCCTGGTAAAATAAGAAAAAATAAAACCTCTGTTTTTTTTCTGTCAGCCTTAAACCTAATAACAGTCATTTAACAAATGGGAGCTTGTTGTCAGTTTTCCTAAAGACGTACGCTCCAACATTAGCTGTCAGTTGGTCTGATACAGAGACATAACTTGTGCCTTTACTTTTATTCCCCTAAGGTGTACTGAGAGGAGACCATAAAAACAGAAATGCTTTGTGACAACGTATATCTGTGCAGAGGCTGCTAGGAGAAGTTGTAAATAGACAGCGGCTGAGGGAAATTTACATCATGCTCGTGCACGTTTCCATCTGTCATTCTTTGGGGAAAGAGGGAGTTTACTGTGCCATAGGCCCAGAATGTTAGTTAGAGCAGTGCTGAGATCCTCATGATGGCAGGTGGATCAAAACTGTACAGCTCTCGCTCTCTCTCCACTCTTTATACAACAAAGCAAAACCTAAGGGGAGTGGTCCAGCACTTTTGTTGTGAAATGAAATAAATAAATCTAAACAACAAAGATTTGCCAGATTAGCATTCCTACTTTCCCCTTAGGTTTTCCCTCTGAAATACCTCCTTCCTGTCCATTTCTGCAGGTCATGCTCATTGCTCTGGCTGAGCCCAAGTATTAGTGTATGTGTGCGCACATGTGTTTGAGTGTGCGCGTATGATTCCACCGCTGTGCCGATTAGTGTTTGTGAGGCTCATTGTGTGCGGAGCGAAGGAAAAAAGCAAGTGAGAGACAGAGGAAGAGAGATGCAGGGGGTGCAGAGAAAACAACACTATCAAAGGAGGGCTTCAAAGACCATCAGCTACGTCTCCTGGGTAATTTGCGATCCTGCATTCTTTTGACTTCAAAGAGCCACTGTGCATTGGAATACTGCAAGTGGGAGAGTGAAGGGGGGAGGCGGGGGAGTAGGAGGGGGGGGGGAATCTGATTTCTCTAATAAATGCTGACACTAGGCCTGTTTGATATTAGTTTCAGGGAACAGTTTGATTTGTTATCGCCTTTGAAACTCTTCGGACGTCCTTCAGAGAGAGGCAGGCCGTCTACTGCCATGTCCCCAGTGCAAGAGAGGAGAGCGCCAGTCTGTTAGGACAATTGTCCAACTATAAAGATGACCATTAAGGAGCTATTTATTAGGAGTCTCTCTGTCTGACTCATTGTCTCTCTCTCTCTGTCTCTCTCTCTCTCTACTGAGACTTACTCTGTGCAACAATGCAGCTAAAAACACTTTAGGCAGTCAGTAAGCCAGTAAGTCAGGTTGTGATATCTCAACTTGTTCACTTACGCCATATGCTTGAAAGACATATACCATTGCACATAAAGATAAAAGATAAAACTAAGAGTAAAGATAAAAGAAAAAAAAAAAAAACCTTGGCATTTTAATGACCATTTGCAAAGTCTACTTGAAATAAGAAATATTCAGTGGCCTCAGGAGAATTCTCTGACCATGCAGAGCTTTTAGTGAGCAGCAGGGCAGAATATTTTGATACCTACCACTGACTGCAGATGAAGGGATAAGAAGCTGTGGGGGGTGTCAGAATGGTGCTTCTATGGGGGTGGTTTGCAGCTGCAGTTTTGCATATTAGCAGATTTTTGGGAGGGAAGTTTTCTGAATTTAAAGTGATTCTGCAGTATTGGTGCAATGCTGATGCACCGTCCTGCATTCAGCATTTTTGCCAAAACAATAGCAAAGGTGGTCATCGTTAAATGACAGTAAAGGGCTTAGTTCACATGTTCGGTTGTACACTGTGTCACGTGACCATTTTCGCAGTCTTCTGTGAAAGCCTGTCATTGCATGTGTTGCATTTTGTACTCAAATGACTGTGGAAAGTTATTTAAAGGGATAGTTCAGATGTTTTAAGTGTGAGTGTAAGAATTATTAACACTTTATATGGTCTGTATTTATATAGCACTTTTCTAGTCTTGATGATGCATTTTCTCTCGCTCATCTTTCACACCCATTAACTCCCATCACCCATTCATCGTCCATCAACACTGACCTCGGAGAGCATGCCACTGTTTCCAGGAACTATCCTGGAACTGGGACACTCACTGTCACTAATACGATGGCTACCAGCAGGGACAGAATGGAAAATAGACTCTCACCTTCACAAAAGACTCACCTAATAAAATCTACACCTGTTAAGTCTACGATATTTTATAGATATATAGTACATACATATACAGTACATGTTTGCCACTTTTTCTCTCAGGTAAGGCGGCCTTTTCCATGTTCACTCCCCACACCAAAGTCCATAAGTTCAAATGTGTTATTTTATGACTTTGGTATTTGAAATCCATTGTTCAGATTTATGTGACACAAGTGAGACAAACGTACCAAATGAAGCAGCAGTAGACCAACAGCTCTACTGTACCTACAAGCTAGAAAGAAACTCTGAACTATCCTTTTAATTAGCGCATGGCAGCGTTGGTGGTGATATTGTTTATGATCTCCTTTATGAAGTAAGACACGTCACTCACAAAATGCCACAATGACATGATCGCTCCCTCTAAACACAGCATAAGAGATCACTTAGTTTGTTCTCATCATTTGTCACTTGTTGGGAATCCTAAAACATCTCTGGCATATGTGAATTATGAATTGTGTTGTGTCTTCGCCTTGTGGATGTGCCATTTATATTTATATGAAGAAAGATGCAGAAATGTGATGTCGAAAGTTTTCTTGAGAAGCGCTGCACTTCCTGCATAATTTAATTTTTTAGTTTTTATTATTATTAACCTAATTCCCTTTTCCCAGCTCTTCCTCCCACTGTAAATGTTGGCTGTGATAGTTAGTGTAAAAATACATCTGCTGCCATTTTGTCTAGATTTCACTTGCTGTCAATAAATGAATGTGGGTAAATGTCCAATATTATCATAAAACTTGTTCTTATCAGTTGTGTGATGGGGTTGTGTATGGCTAATCATCATCATCATCATCATCATACAGACACTGATGCACATGACCATTTGAAAACAGTGTCTTTAATGTAGTGTTGAGGTTAGTAGTCGAAATAGAGAAGTCAACAGATTGGTTCATTCTCCAAAGTGCATTTCAAAGATGCCAAAAGCCAAAAAGAAAGTCCAAAATCGGATTGTGGATCATATTTGCATGTGCATTTCTATTATTTCTGGGCGAAAGCTTGTGGACGGGAACTGTGAAATATGTGCAGAGTTTTCAAGCCACTTTGGGTCTGACTGAACAGATACATTACATTATATCTGGGTTTTTAAGTGCAGCTTTGAGAAATTCGATTTGGTTACATTTCATTTATTTTAAAAGTCTGCTTTTAGCCAGACTTACACAATAACCTTTTTTTTCCTAATGTCGTGGAAATGTACTGAGTGTGTGGAAGAACCGTGTATCGTGTATCTGAAGTCAAAAATTCAAGTGAAGCAACTCTACATTACTACATTCCATTCTACTCCCACATTTTCACATATCTTCCACCACCACCCCAACACACACACACACACACACACACACACACTCAAAAATGTGTGGATGCACATCAAAGTGGATGTAAACAGATAACACCTGCAGTATCATTGTCTCTTTCCCCACATCCACAGTTTTTACTGACCCAGGGGAGAATTGTGGCATTTGATTATTCTGCAGAGAGACTGATGCGTCGCACACCACTGTGGTTGGTATGCATATGAAAGCATGCATCACCATTGATCTATTGGTGCATGGGATTTTGTAATGAATATGCAAAGTGGCATAGTACCGCTGCGCGTCCAAACGACTGGCTGTCCATGACTTCACCTCCGAGTCACAGGTGTTTGGTTCCTGCTGTCCAAACGGTAGATTGGAGGCTGGTAAATGAGATGTAATCAGTACTACATCTGTACAGCTGAAAAACACCCCATCATACAACCCTCCAAATCTCTCCCCCTTCCTCATGCTAGTATTTCCCCTTGTTTTCTGTCTCTCTATCTGCTAATTAGTGCTGGGTATGGAACAAAGAGCCATCTGGACTTGGCTACCCGCCAGCTCAGGTGGGCATTTATGCAGATGAGACAGCTTCTCTTCAACATCTGTCTTCCAAGATCAAAGACATCTCTGTTTACCCTCTGTTTATCAATCCCTCTCTCGCCTGCTCCCATTAGCGCTCGTTTTCTACCCCTCACTCTCTTATTTCTGCCACCGTAAACTTCAGAGAGGAAGTAGGACTAAATGTAGCACCCTCCTCCCTCGTGTGTTTCTCCACCTCTTTGTCACTTCCCGTCCCATCTCTTTGGCCTCGGGGTGTCCTGCATTCTCCCAAGGTGCATTTCTACCGTGTAGTTACCTGTAGTTCTTGCATACCATTGTCGAGGCCAGAGGCCACAACATTGCTGCTGCGCTGGACTAATAATGCTATTGACAAGCTGAGCTAATAGAGATCTCCTTGTTGAAGTATGGAAATTACTCGGATCATCATTAAACTGTGCTGGGACAAATAAAACATCGGACCAACCACAGTCTTGGTCTATAACAGGAAACATCAACACACGACAAAAATGAGACCACCTGTAAAAATGAAGAGATTCACATTGTTCTGCTGTAAAGAGAGATTTTACAAGTTCAGCACCGCAAACTCCACCTCGATGGTTCCTGAACTATCTCCAAGTACTATCCTCAGGAATGTTGATGGTGCCCAGTACTTCCATTAAAGTTCCTGGGTCCTGTGGTCTAACACGCATAGTACCTGTTTAGGTCTCTAGGTCCTGGTACTAGTTTCTGTGGTGGAAACATCCCTCAAGGCTGATTTGGTTTCCCTTTTTCACCTTTTTTAGTTTCTTTTTTGCGCACTTGGTTTTAGTTTTTTCTCTTTTAAGTTATTTTAAGTGTTTAAATAAACTTCTCACATTTGCAACTAAACGTAGTGGTGACATTTTACTGGTATCACAATACCCATTTAAGTCAACGAACACACTGAGGGGGGAGTATAGCAAAGTCGACCATTTTTAAAAGGGTCATCCAGGTTTACAGCGTGTAATCATATGCTGATTTTTGTTCAGCTCTCAGTTCAGTAGGTAACCCCCCCCCCCCTCCCCCCGCCTCTATTGTTATGAGATGCTGTATTCAGCTGGCCTGGCCCTGTAGATACGAACAGGGATCAGTGAAAGTGTTATCCTTTAAGCCAGGTGTTGCTGTTCAACACAGCTGGTTCCTGCTGACTATAACACTTCCCTGCACGCTTCTGTCTGCTTGTCAGACAATGCTCTCACAGGCTCACTGTGTGTGTGTGTGTGTGTGTGTGTGTGAAGAGGTTACTCAGGCCCTTTGTCTGAGCTGCGAGTGTGTAATGCACAAATGTGAGAGGAGAGTGTTTGATCCTTGCAGGGCAGACTTTCCAGAAGTCCTGTCAACATAATGCTGGTGTTTCTGTGCTTCTGTTGCCGTTTCAAGCCTTTTGCTAAGAACTAATAAAGATTGATCAGTCTTCCATTCAAGATCAATGGCCATGCTATTTTGGTTATGCCTGTTTGCCAGGATGTACTCTGATCAATGACAAAGCTATTCTTTGTGTGAGTCGAGGCCAAGGCCCAGTTTACTTCAGGCAGGATAAAAGAGAAAGAGAGGCTTGGCTGATGGAGCGCTCAAGGCCACAGAACCTTCAGCTGCTCATCCCTTCTCTCCACTCTGAATAGACTCCTTTTTTTTGAAAGTGTTGATGGTGAATTAATTTGGAGAGATTTTGCATGCTCTGTGTCAGACACATTACCAGCAGGAACAATTACATCACTGTCAGATTACAACTTGCCACCCGTTGTTCTGTTAGTCTGTAAAAACACTTCCAGAAAACTATAGCTAAAGTGTTACATGCCCTCTCTTTCTCTTCATCCCCTCCGCTGACCCCTCTCGAGCGAATGCTTTCTTTGCCTGGATGTGTGAGGGGGTATGTGTGAGCATCATTTTCAGCAGGAGACAACCAACTGGAGCGTAAGACAAGGCTTGTAGTCTGCAGGTAGCCACCAGCTGAGCTCACCTGCCACTAAATTCACTCTGACAGATGAGATCACAGCATCATAGTGGGGCATGGAACCCAACAGAGAGGCAAGAAGCATGTGGGTATAGCAGGCACCTCCTTCCTACCTCTGGCTTGCAGATTATAGGAACTAGACATCTTAAGGCTGAACCATTGACCGTTTAAGAAAATGGACACAATCACACAATCTTCTTGTTTGCTGACTGTGGACGACCCAGAAGAAGATGACTTTGACCTGGATGACTGAGAACCTTCTTACCTTCATAGACAACCCAGTAGTAAGAATATACTGAATATCCAAGAACTTGATTTGAATGGAAGTCTATGGGCAATGAGCCTACTTCTTACTTGATCAGTGAACATTCAGAATCAGAATCGAAACAACGTTATTTTGGTAAGGAAGTTGAGCTGTTCGAAGATGGTGAGTAGCTGTTTTGCCCCGGCATATGAAAACAGTCAGGGACAAGCAAAGAGAGAGCATTTTAGCATATCACCAAAGATCCTGAGAGACAGCGTAGGTGGATCACTGCCACAAAACATACTCAAAGTGAGCTCAGAAGAAACAGCATTGGGAACCCACAAGCAACATATTCTGCCTGTGTAGTGATCATTTCATATCAGGTACAGGATTCAGCAGGCTTTAATGTCTTGCTTGTTTTACATACTTTTATTACTATTTCTAAATGCTCTCCAGAGTAGGATGAGAGGGAGTTTTTTTAGAAAGATGAAGATATTAGAATACAGCAGGTCTGGAATAATGCTCACTCCAAATGTTTCCATACTTGTGAAAATAACTGCAGATGCATAACAAGGGTCAATTATATTCAGTCTGCCAAGTTCTTTATAGAGTCACACAGCAGGGTGGTGGATAGCACTGTTGCCTCACAGTAAGAAGGTCACCAGTTCGAATCCCTGTATAGGCAATGTGTGAAGTTCTGTATATTGATCACTCGCCATAGATTTAACCACTTAAAACTGACACTGGCACTATTCAATTTGCAGAAGCTTTTCTGATTGCAGATAAATCTGGTGGAGTGGCTCAGTGGTGAAGACCCTACCTTGTGTACGAAAGACATCATGGTCGCAAGTTCGATTCCACCCCTGGCTAATTGTACTTGATTCCATTGTAAGTCGCTTTGGATAAAAGCGTCTGCTAAATGACATGTAATGTAATGTAATAAATCTGCAAAACCTCATCATATGGCTTAAAAATGGGAGTCCAGATTCTTAGGAGTGACCTCACTACCAGTTGCCACTTGGGCTGCACTGGCTTCAGTCCAAATGGGTCAAATGGAAATGATAAGGTCAGACCTTGACTTGAGCTGCAGGCTGCGAGTAATGGGCCAGATAGCCACAAGAGTCAAGGAGAGTCATATCATTCAGTAACTCATAACGACTTTCATGAAAGGCATGGCCTCATGGTATGAACCATATCAGAAAAGGTGTGGGAGTTATTTAATGAGTTTGGAGTATCCCTTGGTAAAACACTCGTCCTTTTTAGATGATGAAATATCTACGTTAACATGTTATATAAGTATATGTTAACACCCATGCGTTGCAAGTAGAATTTAATATGATTTTCTCAGAGTAATCCGTACAGTAGAGGTAATGGCCTAAAGGTCCTCACAAGATGGTATTTGGGGGAACCCAAAAAATATTTTAAAAAATTCGGGTCACGGTTAAAATTTGTTTGCCAGCAGGAGTCCTGCAGCACTGAGACCAAGAATCAACTCATCAGTGGAGCACAAGAGACACAGTGTCTCCCATCCGAGTTTATCATCCTCGTTCCACAGCGGTAGATGAGTGCTTTTTTTGTGTGGAATTTTTTTTCTTTTTTTTGTGGTCTATGCGATGGATGAAAAAAAGTAAAGTCAAATCTGTCTTCCTTTTTTAAGCTTTGCAGGGGAAGACAAAGGCGTTCTGCAGAAAGCTGGAGTGTTTTTATTAGTTTCACTCAGGTGCAAAACACACCGCAGGGAAAACCACACCCATACTCACACACTCACACACACACACACACACACACATGCGCGAGTGCAAACACACACAAACCTCCCCGACTCAAACTTATCCCTGTTCCACAGCTGCAACTCAGCGAATGTGGCGGGCAGGGTTTAATTTTCTGGCCCCCCACCTCAGCTCCAGCCTCATGCATTTTTCATCACCACCATCCTGTTCCCACTCCACCACTGCCGCTGCACAATGCTATTGATTGGCGATTAAACCATCAAAATGTTATAAAGAGGTTAATATTTTAAAGCTGTTACACTTTTCCACCCTCCATACATTTACCGTATGTGTGCCCTACAGTTTAATGTTTTTTGTTGTTGTTGTTGAAGAGTTTCCACTCTTAATGCTAGGCCTGGTTATGAATGTTTGATGTAATGCAGACAGCAGTGTTTTAATACAATGCGTACTCGAGCTCTAGGGTGGTGTATTTCCATCAACTTACCGTGTGAAAGGTCAACGGGGAACGGTGTCACTCGACGGGGAGACTGTGTGTGGGGGTCAAACGCTGCTAACTCGGCCGTGTGTGGGAAATGTCCAGTTGTTGACCAATTTGTTTATGGTAATTCCAATGGATCTCTGGAGGCTGCTCGGCAATATCGAGGGTTCAGCGTTAATTGTGACTACGAGGCAAAGAATCTGCAGTCTCATCCTGTTCCAGAAACTGATGGGCAGCTTGTGTTGTTTCTAGGTGATAATAGAGGAAACACTCTACCTTTTCTCCTGAACGTCACATATTTGAAGACAGTTAACTACTTAACGCCTCTGATTTAACATCATGTTATACGGAGGTGTTCATTTGAACTGATTCTCCTGTTTATCCACCACTGTTTGAACTGTTGTTTATTATTTTGGGATATTGGGATACAAGTCTCTGTGTGCTGGTTGGGATTCATAATGATTTTTCAAGTCTCTGGAAGAAAGCACAATATACACACAGTATAAATAGTTCACAGCACATTTACACAATTCAAATCATATGTTAGTGTCCTGGTAATTAAGTTAGTATTTTAAAGGTAGTGTCCCAGGCATTATTTAAAAAAAGCTTGTTGGTCTCTTTGCAAGGAGAGTGTTAAGAGCAGTCATCTGTGTTTCTGGAAGTGTGTTAATTTGGTATTCCTGCAGTAATGCCGAATATAGCTGTTCAGGGATTGCAGTGAATGTCAGTATTAAAAATGTCTGGGAAACGTTCCTCACATCTCACATCCCGCGTGTAACTGCGGTGGGAAAATAATGAATCCTTCAATTATTCATTTTTAGGGATTGTTAAATTAGTCGAACTTGAATCTAGTGCATCAGGCAATACATGCTATAAAAAAAATCTATATTGTCACAGTTCCCTGAGCGGAATATATACACACTTATTGTACTGGAAAACAAGCAACAGTTCAAAAATGAAAAAGAATAATCAGATTTCAATCCTTTTATATACAATACTAATACTCATTTTAAAACATGACCTCTTAAAATTAAAATTAAATGAACTAAGAAGGAAACCAGGACAATGAATGTTGGATGAACACCTAAATGAGGAAAAGCATTGAAAATGGTGAGAATGTACATGGAAAGGATTTGTTTTGAGAGAGAGAGAGAGAGAGAAACAGGGAGTGTTGGTGGTGGTGTTAGTCCTGCTGGATTCACACCTGCCGGACTTGTGACTGGGGAATTCTTTTGTGTAGGCGAAAAGATGTGACTCTTCGATTCAGTCAAGGTCGTGTTCTTAAAGGTCCAGGTTTCACCTGTTTCACGTCCTGGACTGACTCAGCCGCTCACTGTCCAGGAGCCTCTAGACCCATTGAGTTGATGTGCTGCATCTCTGTGTGTCAGTCTTCTTCTTGCTCTACTTGAGAGTGCAGACAAGTGACTCATATAATAAGAGCAGTGTTCTCCATTAGTGCCAGCCACTTTGTGCTGTTTAAGTCCTTACGCTGTTCCCCTCCAGGGCAGAGCTGGATAACACGCTTGAGCAGTGGCCCAATCACTGTGATCACCTGTGACAAACCACACCGAGGCCCGATCAATACAGTACACCGCTCTCCAGGGGGCCGCTGCATTAATGTAGCTCTGCTGCCCTGCATGTGTGCAGTGAGTGAGTGCATGCATCTGTTTGTTGCTGCACACATAGAGTGTATAGCCCAACAGTCTTGAAACTATCAATATCTGGCTGCGTATGTTATTGGGATACAAAAAAAAAAGAATAGGACATTCTTAATCTTCTCTACATGGAAGACAAATCAGCAAGGAAGAAAGAAAAACAGCCAATAATTAGCGCTGTCAGCGTTAATCACAATTAATTAGGGAGCGAACATAATGGGTTGGTTTTTATAATTACATATATCACATATATAGCTTCTCATGCACCAGGTTGTTCTCACAGGGAGTTTGTCAGAGCTGCTGCTCTTTCAGTGAGGGAGAGAGAAAAGGAGAAGGAGTAGGGGTGGGAATGACGGGTACGATACACGGTCCCCGATACCAATAATATCGCGATATGACGATTCTGTGATATTCAATATATTGCAAGACAATCATGTAGCGATACATGATGATATCTGTCTCAAAAAAGTTGAAGGTGCAGGATTTCTCTATTTATTCCCATCAAAGTGCATAAAGTCTATGTATTGAACGTGAATGGGGCATCTCTTAACGTAGCTTTCTCCGCTTTAAACTCCCTCTTCTTCGGCCTCGTAAACTCCACCAAAGTTTCCCTCCTATAGAGTGCATTCGTTTATTAAATAAAATATCAATATTTGCCCTCGCGTATCGATGATCGTGTTGCACGAGGAAAGACGACAGCGATATATCACGAAATCGATCAATTGACCCACCCCTAAGAAGGAGGAGGGCTGACCCACCCCTAAGTCACACTTCTTAAAATTGCTGATAATTGTTGTGTTGCTTATGCAATTAAAAAAAGCTGGAATATAATGTGACTTCAGTAAAAAAAAACAAAAAAAAAACTAAAATTTGGGTCAGTCGCAAATAAATAAATGAAGCTGCAGCTCTGCTGAGAGACAGTGAAAGACAATTCTGCTGGTTTTCTGTGTCACAGAATCACTCTGTTTTTTATGTTAAAGATCCAGCTTGGTTCATTCATCCGTCCAACCCTAATGTACGACCTGTGTGAAGACAGAGAAGACAACTAAACTGGAACTGCTGTTGCATTCACACTTCTGAAGTGGACATTGTGTGACCTTGGCCTTATTGCACTTCTTTAGATTTCAAATAATCTAATATATGTAAACATCAAGTTCATAAAGTAGCCTGCCATGCATTCTTTTTGATTCCTAGTCAAGATACACTGGTAAGAGTTGCCTTACGCTATTAATATGGACTTAAAAACTGCTTTTGCAAAATTATACAATTTTAATTGTGTGGTAAAAATGTGACGAGTCATGATTAACTATTAAACTAATGCAATTAATTTTGATTAGGAAATAATGAGTCGTTTGACAGCCCCAGCAATAATGAATGAATTGGAGTTTAGGATTTGAATTAAAAGGGAAAAGATCTTAAAAAAAAGTTACAGATACAGAAATGAAGGCAGTGTGGGAGATTTTGTACACGCTGTGGGGGGTGGACGCAGCGTTTAGACGACGAATCCTGAGGGAGATCATTCCCTGCTTTATTAATAAAACACAAAGGGGGTAGTTAGCACAGCTTTGTTTGTCTTGGGCTAAATTAACACCCCCCTTACCATCATAATAGTCATGTCATTATAGGACGGGGGTGAAGAGCCTGAAGAGTGTTAATGTCAATGTTTTTCCTCCCACTTAATGAGCTGGGTCTACACCCTGCAAATAAATTACCAGATGAGACAGTGGGGTTGTTAGTGAGGTGGACTTCTGTGTTTCCTTTGGTAAAATTGATAGTTTTAGACTCGCAGCCACACACACACACACACACACACACACACATAAACTACACTGATGTCCAGCTGCTCAGTGTCTTCATTAATCTGCCGTAAGCTGTGGGTTTTTTTTTTTCTTTAACTTGTCCGCAGCATTTTGTTGCTGCTCTTTGTTCCCCTCTTTTGCTCTGTCTCCTCTTTCTTCACCTCCCTCCTGGCTCATATTGAACCTCCTGCTGCGGTTTGCCTCCAAACACCGTCCACCCACTGCCACTGCCCTGAATGCCTGCAAGAGTTTGTCCCTCATTATCAGTCCTTACTGCAACCCAACCAACCTTCCCAACCAGCATGGTGTCATAGCTTCAGTACAGTATTGTCTCATTATCTCTGCAGACACCAGAGAATCAGGGCATTATGGGACATCAGACACTCCCCTCCTCGCTAAGAAGGGCTGGGGGCTGCTGGTGGAGCTGACGGGTGATTAAGACAGGCCAAAGGTTTTATCTGCCGAACGCTGCATCACACGCAGCTGCTGGAAAAGAGAGCAGTCAAAAATAAATGAGCAACAGTTGTTTAATGCGTCAAACCACAATTTGCGAGGAAAAAACAAACACAGTGGACAACTTTGTATACACTCACCACCACTTTGTTAGGTACATGTGTTTAACTCCTTATGAATGCAAATATCTAATATGCCAATTAGACATATTCAAGATGATCAGCTGAAGTTTAAACAGAATAAACAGATTTCAGAATGAGGAAGAAAGGTGATGACAGGGTGGTCTGTGAATTTCAGAAGCTACTGATCTACTGGGATTTTCACCCACAACCACAAAAAAAATATAATATGATATGAGCAGCAGCTAAGTCTAACTAGGAAGAATAGACACCAGGCTCCCCAGCGGGTCTACTAATTTGTAACGCCAGTAAACCTTTTCCGTTTACTTCCATATTCCGTTTAGTTTCAGCTCTTCATCAATAGAACATGATGTACATTTTGTTACCATTCAGGGGAAAATAGATGATAAAGCACAGAACATATGAGTGGACACCATGTCATTTATAGTTTTTACCATTCAAACGGTGCCTGGATTCAGGTGACATCTGTGAACATCTGGCATGAAGACTATGATAATTTTTTATACTGTTTATGTTTACAGGAGCAGAGGACCACACTGCCTGCCACTTTATTAGGTGAATTGTGTACCTAATAAAGTGGCTGGTTGAGTGTGTGTATGTTTTTTTATATTCAGGTGTAACTAGGTCAAGTGAAATTAGGTCAAAATATCGTGTCTGGCGTCCAGCGTAAAGTTTGCTACATAACATAATGTGACGAGCAGTTACGTTGTTTCTGTATTTGGCGGATTTTAAAACACATTCCTCTTTCTTTTCTGTTTGCTTCAAAGCTCCTGCCTTTATGGAAATCGCTATATTCACAACAACCAGCCCACAAACTAAAAGGTGCCAAGTTAATGTGAGGTAATGCTGGACTTTTACCACGTTCTTAATCAAATCTGTGTCGTTAAAAGAAGTTGTGGTTGAAGCAGACCAGTGAGCAGATTGATCATAGCACTGATATCATTTTGGCTTTTGACATCCTTGACACTGAATGAATTCATCAGGCTTCATATCATGCGAACAGATGGTGCTGAGGTGACACCAAGAAGCAATGTAGCAGTGAGGTGTGCTGGACGAAAATCTGAAACGATCACCCACGCTAGGTAATTCAGTTTTATGATATTATGTGGTTATAGTGCGTGAAAAGTAGTTTCATCTTGACTTCCTCCTCTTCTGTACCACCTACAAGCTGTTCTAAAATTTGCTATAAGACCAAATTATCAAAAGAAGAAAAAAAACTTGTGTGGAAGCAAGTTTGTCATAAATAAATCATCACTCCGTCTTCTTGATGCTTGAGTTTAAATGTATCTGGCACACCATCCCCTCCTTGAGTCATCTCTCCAAATTCCTTCTGTCTTCCTTGGGCTCCAAAAAGCAACACGTAACATCCATGTAAGTGTTGGGCCTGTTTTCTTGGTTTCAGGATGGGGGTGGTGTGGCAGTGGAGCGGGGTTGGCGAGGACACAGCGTTGAGAAGGAGGAGGAGGAGGAGGAGGAGGAGGAGGAAGGGGAGGGGGGGGTTGTCTGTCCTAGGAGACAGATGGCGCGGGGGGCTGGTCCATGATGGGCTGGTGCTGGACGGGCTCCATGTGCTGTAGTGGGTAACTGGGGCCCAGGGTGGAACGTAGGCGGCACTCTGATCCTCAGCGCCGCAGTATTCCTCAGGCACAGGAGTCCACTTCCCCCGCCCATCTGTTCCTTCCATCGCAGCTATGGCAAATGTTCCTGTACACACTCGCATGTGCACTAAAATATTCACAGATGAACATACACATGCGGTAACATACACATGCCTACGTCAGACACTGTCCCCTGCTAAGCTGCAGCTTTGGGTTCAGTTACAGTGCACCAGCAGCTTCTTCCCCCAATCCGACTGAATTAGCCTCCAGGTCTGACTAGATCCCATTTCATGTCAGGCTGAGTGTACCATCTCCCACTCTACTGTTTGTGTAATTCTACATTATATTAGACGACTCCCACTCACACTCTTTTCTCGATGACCGCATCTTTGTGATGAAGTAAACTTGCCAACAGGGATTTAATTGCTCTCCTGTCACCTGTGGGGGAGCAGGTACATTCACAGCCCGAGAGCCAGAAGGGAAAAGAAAGGGGGGGAAACAACCTGGCAAGGTTGTAAACAGCTGAAAAACATGTTGCCGTGAAGTCTGTGATGTATGCCCGAGGATGATGATGTGTTTCTGTGACTGATGCATGTCTCCGGAGGTTGTTTTTTTTTTTTTTTCACAAATAATAAATGTTTTCATAATTAGTCTACTAACACGCAGCAAAGCGATAATGACTTCAACGCAGAAGGTGACATCAGTGTCACGGTCAGAGTGCTGTCGGTGAGTCGAGGTCACATGGATGCAAAGTGTGACCCGCAGTGTTTGTCATCATTACAACAAGGTGTTTTTTTTTGTTGTTTTTTTACGTGTGTGTGTGTGTGTGTGTACTTTGCAAAAATGATAGTGATGAGACATTTCTCCTTACTTTAGATCAGTATCTTGATCATTGGTGCGGAGTACACCATGTGGACGGCAAGGACACAGACCCTGAACAGGTTGTCGCACGGTTTGGTAAAGGTTCAGCAAAAACACGCCATCATTTCTGATCATGTTCATGCTGAGTGGGCAGTTTGGAATCCATGTAGCCAGTAAGACTGTGGACTGTGGGAGGAAGCTGCAGCAGTTGGAGGTTGACATCCACACGACGTGGAGAGGAACATTCAAACTCAAATCAGAAAAGACAAGAAAAGAGATTAGATTTTTGCTGTGAAGTGACACGACTGTAACCAACAGCCTATTTTTACACTTATGATGCAACCACGAATATCTCATACAAGTAAAAACACTCCGTCGCCTCATCTTGGTCACCAGTTTGTTATAATTATTATTATTTAGTTCCCGTTTAAGCCCAGATCAGGATTGTCGCAGGAAAAACTATGACTTAATTCACGGCACAAAGAGATGACATTATTCCATATCCAAGACAATGAAGAGAAAATTGTTAACCAGTTATCTCACTTGTTTTTAGACAGGGTTTCCTATTATGATGCAACGCAACACCAGCTGTGAGTGTCCTTAGTTGTGCATTGCCTCTAAAGTTGATTCAGGTGCTTGAATGACATCATTAGGCACATGAATAATAATAATAAGTGACACAGGTAAAGGACCTGGACCATGTGGTGGTGAAATGGGCAGGAGGAGAAGTGTTTGAGTAGGTGTGTGGATGAGGAGGAGGAGGAGGAGGAGGAGGTTGGAGATGTATGGCAGTGTCAGTGGTGGATGGTGTTCTGCTGATAAATCTGGCAGCTGTGAAGTTTGCGAAGAAGCTTGTGAGGAAGACTGACAAGGACAGAGTTATGGTAATCCATGTGTGTGTGTGTGTGGTGACCACTTGTCTCCTAAAAATCGTGTTTTTATACAAGTTAAGTGAAAAAGAAGACACTTATTGTAAGAAAGGTATTGAAAGACATAACATCAGTGTTTCAATGGTCAAAAAATGTGATTGTATTGATGACAGCAGTCTTAATGTTTTAGGCACTTGCACCATTTTTATGTCAAGCTGTAACAGCAACTGTTACTGAAGTGAGCAGCAGTGCATAAAAATGTATGATTGCTTGTATGTATTTATTTCTAACATGAAATATGACAAATGAAAAAAAATCACTAAATTGCTTTCAATTTATTTACACCCAATATAACTATGCAAAATTAAGCATATAAACTATCCCAAATTTATTTCCAACCTAAATATCTACACCCTAACCCATATAAGCTAGTTGTTTTTTGTATGAGATTCATTGTTCTCCTTCGAGTAGACCAGACTGCAGGACACCATACATTTATTGTTAACAGTCACATTTATTATCTAAAATAAATTAAATGAAATTTAAAATCCCCCCCCCCCCCCCCCCACACACACAATCGAGACATTCTTTTTTTTTCCCTTCTCTTTCTTCCTTTCTTTTTACATATTGAACATATGATACTTCACTGTGTGCCAGGCTTGACATGCTTGTTTTAGAGAGAGGCCTTTAGCCAGCTGTCTGAAAGCCAGTTAGGGAAACATTAGAGCTTAAATATTAATGCAGTAATATGGCATTGTTGGAATGCTTACTGAGCTGTGGGCTCCAGGCCTGCTGGGTTATTTGTCACACTCCAGAAAGCTCACAGCAGCCAGAAAAGAAACCTCCATGAAAGGGGGACAGGGAGCGTAAAAAAAAAAAAAAAAAAGAACAGAGCGTAACTTTTTCAGCTGATTAACACAAAAATAGAAATAAAGCACATTTAACTACTACATCGCAATCACATGGTTTAATCACTTGAATATTCCCTGATAATATTTCCGCTTTTAAGTCTTAACTTCAACCAAAACACTGATGAAATGTGGGTATTTATTGCAAATCTACAAGAGATTTTCACAGAAGCAGGTACAAAAGTAATTAAGTTCAGTAGTCCAAGCAGCCCTCCCCGCATCTTTCGCTCTCTCTGTGTGAATCTTCCAGCAACAGATGGCAGATGGAGAAATCAGCAACACGTTTATTTTCTCTCTCCTTTATTTTAACAGAAATGTGTCATAATTGGACGATTACCCGAACTCATATTTTAGTATATATTGATTCCGTTCCAGCAGAGATATTTTCATCCTGAAACCGTCCATTGCCTGCCTTTGGGAATAAGTCACTCTCCACCAGCAACAGTTTTGTAAGATTACATTTCTGTGCGAACAAAAATACACAGATATGCATAAGACGCGATGCATAATCACCACACACGCCCTCTGTGCTCTGTGCTTTACTGCTTTCCATGTATTAAATTAACCTTGGAGACAAACCCCTATAATGAGAGACAGCATGAGAAAACAGGAAGTTAAAAAAAGATGTGACGACACCTAGAGTTTAACTTTTCAGAGAGACTGAGATCATTTTTTTTGAGTTCCAGATCTCACGTGTGCGTTTCCAGTTTTATTGGCGCTCGGTATTTGCATATGCAAAAATACAGAACCAGTGATGAGATGTAGGCACAGGCAGATAAAGCCGTGCTGTGGTGGGGAAAGGTCGCGGACATAGGGGTGGGTTAGGGGGCAAATGTGATGGTGGGGTGTGTGTATTGGGGTCAGTGTTTTGAATTCCATCGATCGCAGGCTTCCTGACAAGTGTTCAGTGATTTCCTGTCCCTGGCAGAAATATTGTGCTTGTTAATCCATTTGAGTCAGAGCAGCAAGGGGGCTCAGTGGAAGAGGCAGAGAGTGTGCGTGTCTGTGTGTGTGCCTGTGTCTGTGTGTGTATATGCTGGTGCTGCTTGGAAACGGTGGAGTGGTCAACGCAAACAGGATGCTAATGAGCCTGCGCTAATCAATATGTGCTTAATCAGCTATTCAGCTCTCAGTGGCCACGGGAAGCATAGAGGCCGGGGGGGATGGGGTGGGGTGTGGTGGTGCGTTGGGGGGGGGGGGGGGGGGGGGGGGTGTAGTTCATGGGAGGAGTTCATGAGAAAGTGCAGGCCCAACCTCTGATTCACTCCCTTTGTTGAGAACATCAGTTCTCAGAAGGTCCGTGGTGAATGCAGAATCTCTTTTCTCAAGACAGCAGACAGTAGAGCAGCCAGAGTTCTGCTGGGTCTCTGAATGACCAGAGCTGCTCTGTCACGCTGCTCTGGAAAGTACAGTAACTCAATCATATGCAGATTGTAAATGTGCAAAATGTAATCTAATACAGCGATTTTCGAAATCTAAAAATGTATCTGAAAGGTCCATTTACACACTGATATCATGCTACTGATGTTCATGACAAACAGCTCAATGCCACTTTTTCTGTGTCCAATATGATACTTATATCACGACCGTGAGTCAAGGTACTAACCAAATAACCAAAACTAAAATTAAAATTAAAAAAAATAAATAAATAAACTAACTGAAACTGAATTGTGGGTTAATAAAACTGAAACTAGCTAAAATTGTTTTCATCTTTGTTGATTCATTTTATACATAATCCTTTTGGTTTCTTATGATGTGTATTTATTTTTGAAAGGCTGTATTTGAGACACAATACTTATTATTACCTTGTTGAATCTTGCACTTGGCAAATACTCCATATTACAAAAAACTAAAACTAATAAAAAAATTTAAAATAATCACATTTTAAAAACAAAAAGTCAATGAAATAAAAACTAAAATTAATGAAAAATCCAAAACTATTATAACCTTGCCTTGAGTACCAATATTGACATCAGTTTGAAACAGTCTTTTACCTCTTTTAAACAGCTTAGCTGGACATTTGTACTAACTTGAGCTGTCACTGAATAGTACATGACATTTTCCCATCAAAGATATTTGGATACTCCTAAAGTATGAATCATATTGGCAGATTTTTTTCCAAAACGCAGCCTCGTGTACAACTACACAAACATTCACACGCTGCTTTTCATATGCGTCAGTGTCTCGATTGTCTGTTCAGGAGGACATTTTAGCTTGTTTTTGTCCTCCATTGTCACCACAAAAAAAAGCAACATCGCTGTTGTCTTTTTCTGATGAGCAAAAGGGGAAATGTGGATTCAGGCTAAGCTGCATAGCTCATAGTGTGTCTGAACCTTGACCCCCAAGTTTATCCAAGGATATCCAAATGTCAGACACAGAGGGACAGCCAAGGTGCTGATGCATTTACCACCCAGCTATAACCAGACATTTCAAAAACATAATGCTCAAACTGTGTGGCAGACATTTGGAGCTCTGAGCCGCGTCCTGGTCGTATGATGGTGGAGTGCATTTCCTTTTGTTTACAGATCAAATCAGATAGGGAATATTAATATTAATGTGGCATGGCTCAAACAAATACCCCCTGTTGTATATACATAAGTGTTGCAACTGTAGATGCCTTAAGTGATGGTTAACCTTCACTTATCGCCATTAAAATATATTATTTTTGCAATGCATCCAAGGCTTTCCATTTTCAGTTAAGTTACTTCTTATGGTATCTATGTTTTCTAAAAAAAAAATGTCATAATGTGGGCTTTAACCATAATTTCAACTGCTTCACGACAGACTGTACAGAACCAGACTGTGTTTTGGTTTTTTTTTAGGCTCAATGTACAGCTAAGAAGTTTAAATACATTTGCTTAGATGAATATTTAAGTAGAGTTCAAGAATATATAGTGCTTGAATTAATATTTAAGCACTTATTTATACAAACGCTGTTCCAATGATCATTCATCGACTTTATACGGTTGCTTCACATCCACGCCACTTGCCAAAAGTAGTTGTTTTCATGCAGCCACATTAAGCCACATCTATCATAAAGAATTAATAACACGCTATACAATGCTCTTGTTCATAAACTTTCATTATTTAACCCTCCCCCATTGGACATTTTCTCCTTCTTTTGTTTTCCCCCCAACATGTTGGTTTCAAGACTTGCACATTAATCCTGTTCTTTACCCACTCAGAAAAAGGCCGCTACTCAATCAGTCTCTTGTCCTCAGGAACGGCGGCCTTTAAGAAATGACTCCATACCCTGAGTTGACAGCCCAAAGATGGGAAGAAAGGAATTAATCTCACAGAAATAGCCAGAAAAAAAGAGTGGAGGAAGGGGAGGGGGGGTTAACTGAAAGAGAAGGTTGTGGAGGGTGCAAAAACAAGGTTGTGTGTTCGGTGAATGCGGGAGCAGCTGGGGTCCGCTCACAAATTGTACACAAATTCTGCAGCTCGCAGCGTATGCGCACACACATTCGCACACCCACACGTATGTGTGAAGATGAGAGGTGGCAGAGAGAGAGGGAGCAGGAATCAATCCATATTACGGTCTAATCTGTATCGCTCCGGGGCTGCTGCAGAAGCGGGGTTTTGGGGGGGACTTTATGAAGTGTTGTCAACATGTTGTGTGATTCCAGCCGGAGCTGGCCGAGGAAAAATAGGGCCACTCTATTTGGTTGTTAATATTCCATAACAAGCCAGGTCAGTGCAGGGACTCAATTGGAGACGTCTTCTCCCAAACAGAAGACGCCTTCTTCTTCAAACCGGATGTGACCTGTAGATAACGCATATAGGAGAGGGTAAAGCAAGAAAGAAGGAGGAAGGGGATGCTTCCTGGCAGTGGTCCACATTGATTCTCATGGAGTGTGTTAAGTGAGTTTGTGTTGGTGTTCAAACTGTAGCAGTATTTGGATAAAGAACAGAGGCGAAAAAGGGAGGCAGAGATAAATGGAACGGAAAGATGGATCGGAGTGGACCGTGCCAGAATCTTAAACCCTGTGAGGACGGCTCCTTTCTGAGGCTGTCCACTGTGACTCGGGCCTGCCAGTAAATTTATCACATCACAGCATACAACACTCCTCATTCTATTTCATTGCTCCTCTTGATCATTCTGACCATTCATCCTGTGAGACACGGGCGTCCATATGGTGAGGTCCCATTGATTTACTGCTCAGAAAAATGCACATTAACATACCTCGCAATTGTCACATGCTAAGTCCGTGACTGTGATTTAAATGGCTCGAGTGTGATGTCATGTCATTTGGCTTGTGCTGGAGAATATTTGATGGGGCTACATTCCCCCCCCCCCTCCCCCAGTCCATCTATGTATCCCTTCAGCAAAAATGAGCAACGGCTCTGATTTGAGCCGAAAAGCCAGGCTGTCGTTACGTCTTTCTCCGAATACTCCCACCAGATCTAATGATGCACAAACATGCCTGGCTATGTCTGAGTGGTTTGAAAAGCATGGGTTAAAATAAAAAAGAAAAGAAAGAAGAACACGAAGAAATAAAAAGATATTTGAAGAAAGATGGATGTAACTGTGTCTCTGTCTCACAGCGGAGAGATGGGGTAGTGTGTGTGCACGTGTGTGTGTGTGTGTGTGTGTGTGTGTTGCGGTTTTATTTTCACTTTTAAAAGAAATGTGCTTTTAACATGCAACTCCGAATCTGTCTGTCAGCCACTCTTTGATGTCCTGCTGCTTCTATAGCCTTTGAGAAGGCTTGGGTATCATTAAACACTGCCTGTGAGTCCCACACAGAAAGATGACTCGATCCCTGAAGGTTTTTCATCATCAATAAAAAGGAGCCTGATGCTTATTTAACTGGGAACTTCAGTCAACTGTAATTCATTTATTTGTCCATAAATAACTTGCTTGGCCAAATGGCGTTCTTTTAGCGTCGTTCGAATTTCTCCGGCTGCCCTCTATTTCTTTCACAGCGACTTCATCGTAGTTATGCCTGGTATTATGTCTGTAATGATGTGTCGCTATCTGTGCGTGCTATGTGAGTGATATGAAGCTAATATGCAGAGAGCAAATATGCGCCTGTCACCAGTATGGGTGAGCACGAGCACTGCAGAGTGCACTGCATGCTAAATTCAAAAGGAGGGGGAAGACATTAAATATTCTTTTTGATTGCATATCCAGCTGCATATTCTCACAGAGGGATTTTGCTTTTAAGTGAATGTGCTGTACACAAGCACTTTGCAGTTTAACAAATATTTTTCCCCTGGCAGTGTCTCAGCCCACCGGTGCTTTAGTACTTAATCCTTCCCAACAAATCCAACCACTAGATTCACCCAGCGGTGGGCGGGGGAGCCGCCATCTCTACAAAGGGAATTATTGACATTATTAAGCTATGTGTTTACAGTAGAAAAAAGAAAAAAAAGCATTTTGTATCATGAAAATAAATGTATGGTTCCAATCCCCTGTCTGTAGGATGTAATTTAGCTCATAATGATGAAAGTGACCTTGCTCGGGAGAGTTGGGTGGGCAGGTTTTACTAATGTAGCTGGGAATACTTACGGGAATACTGATGTCAGTTGAGGCCTGCTTCTAGCAAGTCTTACCCCAGGTCTCGCCCAGAATCAAGGGTCTTTTTGAAAAAGCCCGTCTTCTCATCTCTGGCTCTGTTCTGAAAGCTCATTAGGACCAAGAGATCAAAGAGCCGGGGCAGGCGGCCTGTGAACTGGACACTGTAGGGCTATTTCCATCTACTTAGCACTTATATGGCTATTTTGGCTGTCACTGGAGGTGATCTGCATCCAGATCGCACCACAGTTTTCCTCTTTAATTATGCCATTTTGGTGACATCCAGCCACAGCCATGCACTCGGCTCTCCCCGCGCTGACAGCGTGCTTCCAGCAAATGCCGGCCTGTTCATTAAAGCTCACACGCACATTTTAGGAGCAATTTGCTTTAACCTCATCTTTATTAGATTTGATAGAATCATCCTAGTTTCATAATATCTAATATTGAAATTTTAAAAAAAAGAGGATTCATCCTAAAGGTTGTCAGTGCATCCCAGATTTATTTATTTTTTTTAATACCCCATGTTTTTTCCACTGTCTGTATTTAAATTTGTACGATCCCTGTCCTGTGATAAACTGCCTTATGCAACATTTATGACATTACACACACCAGAAAATCTTCTTATCTGGTAAACAATAGACATTTTGAAGGAAGGTCATCCAGATTAAGAAATAGCAGTGTTTACTGTGCCTTGATTTTTCATGCGTTTTCTATGTTTCTTACTTGATTTTGAGCAACAATTCTATACTATGCCTTTCTGCATGGAGTTTGCATGTTCTCGCTGGGTGTGCGTGGGTTTTCTGCGGGTTTACCGGGTTTCCTCCCACAGTCCAAAATCATGCAGATTTGGGCATTAGGCATGGATTATGTGTGAGAGTGGATGGTTGTGTGTCTCTATGTGGCCCAGTGGTGGACTGGCGGCCTGTCAAGGGTGTACCCCGCCACTCACATTATGTCAGCTGAGATTTGCACCAACACCCCCCGCAACCCTTCATGTAGAAGATGGATGGAATTTCATATTATATCTCAATCAAGAGATGTTGTTGTTGTTGTTGTTGTTGTTCTTTCTTGCTCAGACTAGCTACATGCCGATGTGTCCTTGGGCAAGACACTGAATCCCATGGTGCTCCTGACAGCTGTGCTGGCAGCTTGTGAATGGGTATGAAATATGTGTGGTAGAAAATGCACATAGATGCACTGTATTAATGAGTGTGAATGGGAAGACTATCAAGACTGGAAACGTGCTATATGCATGCAGACCATAAAGAGGGGTCTCTTAATCAAAACAATAACAAAAGATCTAGTTTGATAAGTCGAGAAGTAGCGCATAATCGAGGGAATTGTCTTGTCTTGTTTGGTTCCCCTGTGTGTTAGAGCTTTACAGGGAGAGTGACAGGATGAGCAGCAAACAGCGATGAGCTGTCGTGATTTATTAACGAAGGAAAGGAAAGGAAATCGTCTTTATTGTCATTATACAACCGAAACTGCACAATGAAAGTTCGAGGTCAGATGGAGGGCCGATCAGAGCCACTGCGACTGAGCGCACCGCCACAAGGGACCAACCCAACCGAATGGTGGTAACATTCTAACGTGTTTTGAGTATGTATTAGTAAGAAATAAAAATGTTTAACCAAATATTTCCTTCCTCACTCGGACGTGGATGATGTCATTAAATGGAGACCCCTTCTGCAGCTGCATCCACAGCTCGTTTCCGCTTATTCTCCTGAGACTTAATCCTGCCTTTCTGTTGTGTATTATTACACTGTGAGGTGCCCCAATTCTATTTTTGGCTAATTACTCAACAAAATATGTAATTATAAATAATAAATGTTACTGTGTAGCTGTGACATATATCTTAAATGGGAGTTACATTTTTAAACATTATACAGCCGTTTTGTAACAAAGGATTTAAGTGAAAAGTCATGTGTGCCTCCTCCAGCTACTGTATATGGATGCCAGTGTCCTCAGTAGATACTGAGGGGGCACTTGATCAGCTGGGGAAGAGGAGGCCTGGACTAATAATGCACTTCCTGTCCCACTTTTTGTTATGCTTTATAGTCTGCAGACAAACACACCTGCAAGTGCATACAGGTTTAAACACACACACGCTTATTCAACTGTCATCAGTGAACGACCTCAGAGAGCCCAAAGCAGGTGATGAACAGGACGAGTCATTGTCAACCATCTGTCCGTCTGCATTTATAACTGCTCCCCACTGACACTGTACGTGCAAGTCAAACAGTACCGTGACGACAGGTGAACTTCCGATCTCTGCACCCTCTTCTTCTTCATTGTGTAATCTCTGCACTGTGTTGCGCTGCTGTGACGTCACGCTATTTATGTAGATGATGCAGCTGTCACCATGTGGCCCGCACACTCCACGGTGGAAACACAAGCGGGTTCAGGGCGTACCGTTCCAAAACTGTACTGTGCCGTGCTGCCGCAGTGTCCGAGTGAAAGTGTGAGAAGATGAACAAAACAGACGCATGAATCGTGAGGGGGAGACGTCACACTCTATGTACACACTGACCACATGTAAATACTTTGCTTTCTGCTCCTACACAATCCCCCATTTGTGTCATAAACACACCAGAGCCGTGCAGTGACCCATTCCTTGGAGCAAGCCACTTCAGCTGTCCCAAGCTGTCCAAACAGTTCTGCCTGAGACGGCCCATCACAGGCTTTTCTGCCTTTGCATTAAACACGGCCTCCTCTCACTGCTGATTTATACTTCAGAGAGCCTGAGCCTGAGTCTGAGTGAACAAGAGTATGTGTCTCTCTGACTCTGGTGTGCTCCCATGTGCTTCCACTGCTTGTCCTCTTTGCTGCAGGAGACCAGGATGTTTCATTGCAGAGTTTGTTTCTTCACCAATTAAACAGCAATAATATCCATCACGCCGCCTGAGCTGAGGAGCTCCAGGGTTGTCTTAGCAGTGTGTGTAGAGCAAACTAGGTTACTCTGTCTACATAAAAAAAATAAAAAATCTTGATTGCACCACATCAGAGCTAAAGCTGCCTGAACAACACAATGGCTGTCGTTGGAGCTCGACAGATGTAGCTTCCTTTGCTAAATCGGCTCCTGGAAAGTTGTCAACACGGCTCCGTCAGAACAGCCGCTTCTTTTTTCTTGTCTTCTATTGTAGCTCTCTCTTTGCCGTGGTGTTTAATGCTCGCTGACTGACTCTGGGAGAGATAATGAGGAGGGTGTTCAGTTTTTTCTTTTTTGTCTCCTCGTCCATGTCCTCCTTTTGCAATGCAGTAAAAAAAAAAAAAATCATACCTCTTAGAGACGCAGTACAGTTGTATCATGGACGTGTGAGTGTGTGGGACGGTGTGTGTAATGAACAGTATAAAAAAAAAAAACCCAAGTGATTTTCCTCTTTATTTTTATTCATGTATACAAATCATATTTACTCACACAATGAGTGCATAATATATGCACCAAAACAGACAACAAATAAAACAGAATACTATTAGAAAACTAAACATCAACATGCAAAACAAAAACCAAACAGCAACAACATAATATCCAGAATTCAACAAGCATTATAAATCATAAAGGCCTATAAATGTATGGAAAAACAATAGTTGCCCGCTGCCATATTTATCATGAGTCAACCTTTATAATGGCAAAACTTATATTATTTTGATTCCAAAAATACCGTTAAATTAGGTGGTGATTCATTTTTCCAAAAGAGGAAAAACTCATTTCTTATGATATGGTGCATTATGATAAATGATATGATAGTTAAATGTCGGCATTTTTGTTATCTATATAAAGAATGTGGCATATTGTTTAATGGATACAATCCATAATCCAATGAACATCGATTTAAATAAAATTAAATCAGTTATTCTGATTTTGTAAATGAATTAAGAAGCAAAAGAAATCCAGGCGTTCTTTAACTGGTCACAAATGTTCCATCTTCTGTTTTACATCAGGGGCACTGTGGTGAATGATCTTGGGAAATCTCTCCATGAGTGAGATAGAATTTGAGCAAACATTTTAAATTTGAGTCTTTAATTTTGTTTCTTTTAAATTTTACGGTGAGGAAAATAAATGACCTGTTTTAGACAAAAAAATGGCATATGTTTCCTTTGACTGATGATGATATCAGTAAATAATCCACATTATAAGGTGAGAGCACCCTCCGTAATTGCTGTTCTGATGGTATATGCAATTTTGTGAGAAAACTCACGTTCACAGCTACTTTTTTTAATGGCCCACTGAGTCAAGTTATTCATAAAATTTCAGATTCACATTCAGAAAACTGTATTGGTCCCAGAAGGGCAATTCATCTGTAGCTTCCCATCATCGGTTCACACATACACAATGCAAACATACAGACATTGAGTGTCAAACAACAGGGGGATAGGAAAGAAGGGAGAAAAAAAGAAAATGAATAAATAAAGTTAATAAAAAAGTAAAATTGACCCCACAGATCATCAAGTTATTCATAAAATTTTATTTTAAAACATACCAAATTTAACGATGTGTTACAAACACTTTCTTAAATCAGAAGACATGTTTTTACCACTAGGTGGCAGCAGAACAAACAGAAAATCTCTGTTTTATTAGCTTTTAACTGCCTCACTGTCTTTATTTGTTTGCCACTAGCTATGTTTGGTGTTTGGTGCAGGTAGTGTGTGGTGTGGCCTACAGTTGCTTCATTGAACGCTGTAGTATTCTTTTGCTGGAAAACAAAGTCAATGAAAACAGTGAACCAGTACAATAAAGTTATAAACCATAAAAACCAAACTGCTCTGTGGAGAGAGGCTCAATGGAGCTGCAGGGAACGTGCAGAACTGGATGATTATTCTCCGTGGAATACACGGAATAGCTTTCGCATTGCAATCATCATTTCACAAATTGATAATATAAAAATGTTGTTAAGTGCTGTTTTATACTAAGTTAAAATGTGTGTGTGGGGGGGGGGTTGTATTCATACTGAAGGCACTTTCTGTGCTCAAGATGCATTAAGATCGTGATAAAAATCAATACATGCAGAACATGCTGCCTTAATATAAGTATATTAGGATAAAAAATGTCACACCTCACAAACTGATTCACTTGTCCTTCAAGGAACACGTGATGTATATGTTTATGTATTAATTTATTGAAAAAAAATCATTTATTTTCCTCTGATAAGGTGTTGCACATATTCAGGACTGGGTGTTGTATGTAAAATAAAAGAAAACAACAACAATAGTAATCATTTACAGCCATATTATCATTCTGCTTTTGCCTTGAGTGTGTGACTGGTATAGGGATGCTGTTAGAAATTATTAAACACTGAGACTGACAGGGTCGGCCCGGAGGTTAAAGGAGGTCAAGTGAAAAGATGCTTTGACCTCTAGGAATCAATGACGGTGCATGTGCGACACGTTCACCTCACAGCTGAAAGGTTCCAGTGTGGTTCAACTGTGTTTGTGCTGCCTCTGTTCATGTCTGTTTCTTCTCCATACGTCGACTTCCTCCCAGCCCACAGTCAGGTGGATCAGAGATTCTAAATTTCCCACAGGAGGGAACAGGAGTGTGTGTGTGTTTATCTGTCAATCTGTGTTAGCTCTGTGATAGACTAGCAGTATGTCCAAGGCTTTCACTGCCTTCTGCAAAGTGTGCAGAAATCAGCATGGAAACAAAGCACTTTCTTTCTTTCTTTCTTTCTTTCTTTGGTTTTCTGTTTTTTTTCCCTGTGAAACAAAATTACCAAGTTACTGAGTGTTGTGCTAAGACTGCCAGCAAGTGCTGTGCTACAAGCAGTAGATCCATGCTTCAGTGTGTTTCTGCATGTGTGTGTAGGTAAGTAGGGCAGCTCTACATTAATAATGGCCTGTCATAATGTATTTTCTCAAGGAAGAGCGAGCGATTAGAGTCAGCGTTAACTGCTTCTATACTATTCACTTACACAGTTTTCACTACACTGCATTTCGTAGCCGGTAAATGTTATTAACTGTTGTTGCTGTAGTTAATGTTGAAAGAAAAAAAAATACTGTTTTATACAATCAATATAAGACCTGTGCGTGCAACATCAGTCCAACACCGCTGCAAACGTAGTAAGGCTGTCTCACCATCATGCACACTTAATGAGTGGATTCAGTATTTATACTGACATGAGTGTAATTTTATCACTTTTCCCTTGTGAATGCTCTGTACACACAACTCAAACCCCAGCCAGAAATAATACGTATCATAGAACTGGGACACAGCTTTACTCTCAATATGTAAATGACTGGGTGTCTTGTGAAATGAGGCGAAGAAGAAGACCTGCTTTCATATTCCTTTTTCCCAACACCCTTTATTTTTATGAATGAGCACAGTTTCTGGACCAAAACACATGCTGTACATGCAGCATACTCTACTCTGTAAATGTCTCTTTTGTAGACACGCGCACGCACATACAAACACACACACACACACACACACACACACAGGTTCAAGTACCTATCTTTTTAAGGACACTGCATTGACTTCCATTAATTTGCACAGCCTAAACAAAGTGTTTTCATAACCAGTTAATGTGTAACCCGAACCTTAATCCAACCATGGTCCCAATTAGCTTTATTAGCCCTTAACTTAACCAGTTTGTTAGAAATTAGGTTCTGCCTCATTAGGACCAGGTTTGGTCTCTATTGGAACTTTTCCACTATGCAGTTCCAGCATGGCACGGCTCGACTCTACACGGCTTGTTATGGTTTTCCATTACTATAGTACCTCAACTATGGGCAGAGTCATCATAGCACGGCTGCATGAAACTGCCGTGACTTTGTTTTACATGCAACACACACAAAGTAGTGACTAGTGACTTGTAAAGCAGTTGTTTGTGGTGTACTTAATCATTAGAATCAGTTCATTAAAAAGATTTGTTCGCAGAATCATTCAGTACTTCCTGCATGACCGGGGCACAGACTCCGTCTGACGCGGTCACTGAACTGAAATATAGTGGAAGGGGTTGTGATGCAGCTCACTGCTCATAATCGCCACTTTCGGCTCCTCTGTTAATTAAATTAAATATTGAGATTTTAGACATTTCTTTGCTAAATGTTGGAGATTAACGCATGTCTTCAGGATTTTTAAGTCATTTTAACTGATCTACAGTTTGATTCTTGTGTTGCACTTCGCGCTCATGACTCTTCCAGTGACAACAGTCTCTGACCAATCAGTGGCCGGCAGTCTGTCGAAGTCACATATAGTATCGGCTCAGCTCATTCAGAAGCTTGTCAGAGCAGGTGCTAAAAAAAGAACCAGTAAAGTACTATTTCCAAATGGAAAAGCAACAAAAAATTAGCCGTGTTGAGCCGCGTAAAGTCGAGCCGTGCCAGAACTGTGTGGTGGAAAAGTGCCACATGAGGACTACTGGTTTTGATAAGGTCAGTGGTTATGACAGAAACATACACAAACACCTGTTGAGGTGCAATCTTGCGATTTGACTGTTTAAATACATACAGTGCATAAACAAACAGTTTTACATAATTTTATGGTGTATGAGTGTTCATTGAATGACTCGTTGACTCAAATCTGTAATCATTGCATATGGTCTGAATAATGTGTGGGCTCTGCTCACCTCTTACACCCCTGCCCACAAACTTCCTCATCGTTTTCAGTCCAAGTCTCCTTTGAGCAGAATTAGCGTTGGGCCATGTAATCCTAATTCAATTAGTCACCGCGTTAATTACTCATCCAAGGCAATGACCCTTGTGTGGCTTGAAAGTTTGATAGGTATGCAGCCACACCATGTTACAGTACTTGTCTCCGGCGGTGCTGTAACCCCTCACCCGGGAAACTGGCACTAACCTAAGTATGACACCCACGGACCAGACTGTTTCATTCCACACTTGGTTCAAAATAAAATGCTCCTGGCAAAAGTGGGCTGGACCACTGTGAAGACAAAGTGACTCACACGGATTGTATATAAAAATGGACATGGTCTACCAGTTGCAAAATGAAACACCCACTGTGACGCCTCAAGATTTGTGATTTGAAACAGGAAATTCACAGATGATAACAACTTTCAATCCACTTTTATATGCCATCATTTATCATCTGTTTTCCTCTAAATGTGAACAGAGTTTACAAAATTGGCATCACATTCTATTGTAGGAGACCTGAAACCTGTGATAGAGATCACTAACTCCTCAGGAAAATGTTGATGGATATTACAAATCAAGTGAGAATTAGGCGTCCATTCAAATGGACTTCTGTTTGCAACCAGCAGTACTGCCCCCTGGTGGCTAACTGCTATTTCCATCACACTTAATAGGCATCCATCCATCTCTCCGTCTTATACCGTGGGGGCCGATCTCAGCTGACATAGGGCGAAAAGCGGGGTACACCCTGGACAGATCTCCAGTCCATCACAGGGCCACATAGAGACAAACAACCATCCACTCTCACACTCACACCTATGGTCAACTTAGATTGTCCAATTTACGTAATACTTAGTTTTAAATCAGTAGACTACATACATTTTTATATACTGTACAGTCTACGGTGAGGCCCTGCGATGGACTAGCGACCTGTTCGCGGTGTACCCGCCTTTCACCCTGTGTCAGCTGGGATTGGCTCCAGCTCCATTGTGACCCTCATGTGGAGGATAAATCAGTAGACAATGAGTGAGTGAGTGGATGTAAATTAATCCTGGTCAACTGCTGTCCCCGCTGATGGCACCTACTAACAAAACTGAGGTAGTGCAATGAAGAGACCCGCCACCAAGTGGGAAGATTTTGAGTGGTACAATGTAAATGTTGCTTAAACAGTAAATGATGACCATGGGGGACAATGAAAGTACCTAAAGAAGAACAAACACAAGCATAATATTAAACAACATTGGTATAATAAAAAGAACATAAGTGACACTGAAGCAAAACCCTCAGACACACATTAAATGCCTCCAACCTGCTGAGCAGAATGAAGTGTAAGATGAGCACTGACATTTAGCCCTCTAAAGTGGAAAGCGAAGAGTGTAGAAGGAAGCTGAGGCTTCCTGCTAAGATGGTAATCTAATGAAGTGTAACTGTTCTCTGTGTCTCCACATCACAGCGTTGGCCCATACTCTCCCGTTCTCTTTGTGCTCCTACATCCACAGCCGTGCGCTCATCTCCCAAGAGGAGGGCGTCTGCACACCCTTGGGACTCCAGCAGCTAATGGAGGTGGAGGTGCGAGATAGGGAATGGTCAGGTGCACTGAGCACCCCGTGGTCAGCCTTATTTCAGGCTCTTTGGCCATTTTTACCCTGGCCTCTGAGTTAAATGTCAATCAGTAGCAGCGGAGGAACTGGCACAGTGGAGCGGAGGGTCTACCACGAGGACAGGTTGACCCCACTGTTTGAAACCGCCATTAGAAATTGAGAGGGGAGGAAGAAAGAGGCAGAGGAGGGAGTTTAGAGAGCGAGACCTTTACTGCCATGATGATAGGACGGAGCAGTCTTGAAAGGCAAGCGCTGCACTTTCCAAAAGCCAGGTCTGCCACCCTGTAGTGCTCCAAAGAGCAGCACAACAATGCCTGTCTCAGCACATAAATAATTCCTATGGGTTAGAGTGCATATGCATTGTTGAATGTGTACAACCATTTACAATAAGCGTGTGCCCTTTCTTATACACTAACCGGCCACTTTATTAGGTACATCTAGGGGCTGGAAAATATATAAATATTTATTGATATTGTGACAAGATATTATCCCGGATTTTGGATGTTTTGTTTTTCCTGGTTTAAATGATGTGGTATTGATATTAAAGCATTTAGTCACATTTTGTGGTTTTTATGACGTTGCATTAGATAATGATAAAGACATATTATGGTTAACAATTTTATTGTTTCTTACACATTTGAATATGCTTTATTAAACATTATAAAGCCAAAGAAATATACTAGATATACTAGCTAAAACAACGTGCTGTACATCAGAGATAAATAAAATAAATAAAACCATCTAAAATAGCAAGAACAGCAAGAACACAGAAATGGCTGTATTTTTTTAAGGAAAAATAAATCTTTTCATGAGCTTCGAGCTTGTGTACAACTTTATTTTTTTTTTACTTTATTTTTTGAGATATCAGTAGTGTATCAGGACATTAAAATATCAATATCAAGATATCATTTATAAGCCTAAGATACATCTGCAAATATCCAATCATTCGATCTCATGGCAGCAACTTTGTATATTTAGAAATGTAGACATGGTCCAGATGACCTGCTGAAGTTCAAACCGAGCATCAGAATGAGTAAGAAAGGAGATTGAAGTGACTTTGAATGTGGCGTATTTGTGATGGCAGATGGGTTGGTCGGAGTATTTCAGAAACTGCTGACCTCCTGGGATTTTCATGCACAACCAATCTCTGGGGCTTAAAGAGAATGGTTTGGAAAAGAGAAAATATCCAGTGAGCATCAGTGTTCTCTGAGCCAAAATGCCTTGTTGATGCCAGAGGTCAGAGGAGAATGACAAGACTGGATTGAAATGACTTCTGCATACTTCGTTACAACTGAAGTATGCGGAGGACCATCTCTGAATGCATAACACATTGACCCTTAAAGCAGGTGGACTACAGACCACTCCTCTCACTTTATTATACAGGTATAACCTGCCTTAATGATTACAGGCCTGTGGCATTGAAACCAGTAATTATGAAGTACCTGGAAAGACTGTTGCTTTAACCCTTTAACACTTAAGCCTCAAAATGTCCATCTGGACTTAACATGGACTTTAAACACACACTCACTGGTTAAAAAGACACAACAAAGACAGTACTTCAGTCAGTCTGCTGGTGACTTTTTACCGGTGTTCAGTCGAGAGTATCCTGACACATAGAACTCTCGTATGGTATGAAAACACTTTGGCAGCAAAGAAAAAAGTTCTGAAAAGAGGCACAAAAACTGCAGGAAAAAAATTATAAACACACAGCTGTTGGATCTAAAATGCATTTACACCTCTCTATGCCTGAAGAAAGCATCCAATGTTTTGAAGGACTCATACCACCCTGCACACTGTCTGAACACGTCCATCAGACCACAAGCACCACAAGACTGAAGAACAGTTTTTATCCTAAAGCATAGCCAGCAGACATCGACTTATCAATACACTCTGTCCATGTGCAAAAATGTAATATTAAATGTGTGGGGTTTTCTCCTATTATGTCCCCTGTGTAAAATGACCAGTGAGTGTAGAAAGCCTGATTAAAATCATTTTATACTGTACTGATCTGTTTTTCCCAATAATTTTTTTATTTAAACCTCTTTAACTTAGGATCCTCTCGACATGCTTTATTTTATTAAACAAACCGTCTTGAGAGCTGTTATATCTTGGTCAAACAGCATGCTGCTTGCTTATTGGTTCACTGACGCTGATGATATTAACTCCTTAACTCCTTAACTAATGTTTGATATTAGGTGACACAGAGGAAGTTTGATAGACAACTGATACTACAAAATGATAAAATTTCAAAAACCAAGGCCATGGTTTTCGTCGGTTTGATCTAAATATTAAACTTGGATATTCAGCAGTATACCTTTGACACTCTGGGTTTTAATGTGTACGAATGGTATTCAAAAGTTTCTTTTGCATATTAGAAAAACGTCCAGCTCTGTTTGTGTTACCTGTTCCTGTCACCAACCAACCACCCCCCCCCCGGTCTAAATTTGCCAACCTTGTCAATATATGTCTCAGTGTGTTTGCTAGTGACAGAGAGATCTATTCTCATGCAGTATTGAGTAGGTTACGACCTAGACATCTTGTCCTCTTCGTCTAACACCTCCTCATATTCATTCGCCGTTGACTTGTGGCTAACCCCCACACTGATGTCACTGGTCGTCCATATTAATTCCACCAAAAAAAGCTCCCTAAAAATCACACTATTGTTCAATCAGTGTGACAGAAGGGCCAGAGATGGAGGATCCAGATTGTTGTGGAAGTGGAGTCTCAGTCAAATGTATTCAGTGGCTTTTTAAGCCTTCCTGATCTCTCTCCTTCTCCAACTCTCAGATGTGAGACAGACAGAGGGGCCTGACCGCTGGCCAAGGTTAACAGAGCCTTAAACTGTGTTTGAGCTCTGCATCACACGCCCACCACCACAGAGATCAAATACTGTTCTACTCCCAGCTCCCACTGACAACTCTCAGCTAACTAAACTGTCTCACTTCTCCTTTCTTTGCCCTGTCTGCCATGAATCATCCGGCCCACAGCTGACCTGATCAGTCTGTACGCCCAGTATGAAACTTCCCAGTATTTGATTCTGAATATTTGAGCGTGGTGACTGACTGACTGATGCGGAGCTGCTGTTTACATGATCTGTTTCACTGAATGAAAACAGGCAGTGTTCATTTATTATGACAACTTTTAAACTTAAAGTGTTTTTCTATTCATGTTTCTTGTAAACACTGTCTAATCTGGTCCAGTCCACATAAAAAAACACCCAGCTGTTTCATCATCATTGTAATGCCAGATCCTGTTTCATTAGGCTTATCCTTCTCAAGATGCATTTCATCAGCTCTCCTGCTACCTGCCTGCCTGCATGATGCATAAAGCTGAGCCTCAAATGCCGACACGGACAGCAGTTCATGAGCACCACTGTGTGGCTCTGAGTGGTACAGCAGCACTGCACTACGTACAAAGACCTATGCTGCATGGACATGATGCATGAGTGATTTGAGTGACCAAGTCCACTTTGGCTTGACGGATGTCAATAAAAATGCAGGTGAGTACTGCAGACATGTACCTGCACAAATTGCCTCTGAGTGACTAAGTTCATGCCACTTCCTTATCGTCGCTGACACGCCCTCGGCTCTGCCTCGTGAAGACAGTATTTTGACGCCTGTGACCTTTGTTGTTTTCGTGAATGACATTTAAGTCAGACAACCGCGAGGCTGATTCACGTTACATCACTCACGGATTGAATATAATCTGTCAAGGAAAGCTGAGACTGCCACAGCAGACCTGTGTTCTGATTGTGCTGCGAGGCCTCGCCTCTCCCGACATGTCTGCCGCCACTGCTGTAGGAGCCTGTTGCCTTCCTTCTATGACTTTATCATAGCCTTGGGGAAGGTATTTCACTCCTTCCACTCCCTCCACTCCTTCACCTCCTCCACTGTACACACACCCACGCACTCTCACTAGTGCACACACTGGTGCAAGCACTTCGCACTTGCTCTATGGGTGTGGTTTCTGCTGTGCAAGCAAGAGCTCAAGGGAGGAGGCATAATGACAGCCAGTGTAAAAATGAACCCTTGACTCTCAAGACTCTGTACGATTTGTGATTTAATACAGTTGAAGATGAGGTTGGTGCGTGAAAGACTTGTGCAACAATACACAATGAACCCAATGAATTAAAATACTAAGACGGCGGTCTTAGTATTTTAATTCATCTTGGCTTTTATGAGTGCATTGCAAGCACGTAAGATGACCCAAATCACTCACACAATGTAGATAAATCTGTCTGTCAGATCAATTATTTATAACAATAAAAAATTAAAAATAAAAAAAAAGATGACAAGGCTTACTTGCTTTGTCTTGTGATCCTGGAGACATAATCTGCGTGGTTGCTCCTTAATGGCTGAGATAATGTGCAAGCACTAAATAGACAGAAGCTACAGTCAGCAGTTTAGTAAATGAGAAGCCATCCTATCCCATCCCTTCTGTCATTCCTTTTATTTATTTATTTATGTATGTATGTATGAAAAAAAGAAGAAAAAAAGTTAAAACAGCTGCCTCTGATGAATGCAGTTATGTTTTCACTATGCCCACCAGGGGGCTCTGTGCTTCATCAAAGTGTATTCATCAAAATCAAATTAAACTTTAAACTAACCCTTATTTTACCCAATAATATGTTTAGATTTTAACAAAAGATGGGTATTTTTCAGCATTTTCCATTACAACTAAATGATAAGGGTGTTCGTCAGAACACAGAGCATTTAGGCTGCTTTTTTCAATTACTATGTTAAGGTGTATATACAGTGGCAATAAGACTGTGCAATATAGAGTTTCTTATATCCTTTTTTTTTCAGCACAACCTATAGGCAATATGATTTTTTTTCATTTTCACCAACTATTAAACACACCTAAGCAAAAAGTACTAGATTTTGTTTGATTTATCTTCCTATCACGTACACAAAAACAGAGATCAAACAGATTTCAAAACTTAAATTGTAAAAACCTTTATTCTGACCCTGTAAACTCAAAGAAGTATATTATAAAACTGTCTAAAAACCATATTAAAAAAGACACAAATAACTTTACAGAAGCATGCCATACCACAAAAGTCTCTGACTCTGACAAAGAAAATCCTGTCTAGGGTAAACAAAGGGTCAGTTTGCCAAGGGTATGCGAGTAGTATGTGAGAACTAAGGGTTAATAAGTTGATTTAAGTTCAAGATTTATCACATTTTATGGAGAATACTTAATTGCTGATCTTTTTCAGAGGATTGACTTCAAAAATATAATCATGAGGGAAAATGCACGCTGCTCTATTTTCAACTGCAATACTTAAGCTGAAGCCTGAGCTAATGATTCTTCAGGATTTGCACTAGAGCTTTACAGTGGAGGTGGATCACCTCCACAAACATCATAAAATTTGTATCACTTAAACTGGGTTAAACATTTATGGAAGCAGTAAGAGGAAACACTGCACCAAACTAAATGGGTCTGCTGTGTTTCTTGTTGTCTTCTCCATGAGATGAGATGAGCCGTGGCCCAAGTTATGATTGTTTTTTTTTTAGTTTCCCTGGGGACACTGGAGATATTGAAAATTAAGATATGCAAAGTACAAAATTCTAAGCTAATTATATAGAATCATAGTAAAGAAAGGTCGAAAGAGTCTTGTGCTGTGATACATACTAACATGTGGAAGACTAAAACAATATCATTAGAAAGATGATTTTTTCCTCACTTTACTGAAGCAGGGTAAAATAAATCTCTTGTATGCAGATAGTTAATTTAGAAAAACTGCTTTAATGTATCAAGAACAACCTAATATTCAGGATGTTAAAGGTCTGGAGCTGCAATATGTGGCGGCCTAATATCCTCATGTACTGTAAACTGTAAACGAAGATGATGCTGAGTTTGATGAGACAAGCAAATGAACTGTAAGCCATCTGTGAGTATGTGTCTGTGTTTGAGTTCAGTGTTAAGGTTGAACAAGTGAGTGAATCCTTTGTCAAACTATGAACTAACTCTTAATAAGTAAAGTCAAATATTGGTACGTCTTTGATACCAGATCGAACTGAAACAATAACACGTAATTTTATAGATGTGAGGAGTTGTACTGGGTAACAACCACCATCTCTGGAGCTCTCTGTTGTTGTATTCTATGTTATAGAACATTTATGGCAAACATGCATTTTAGATTTTGTATATACATATCATTTTATTGTCCTCTGTATATACATATATTTATTTTTTATTTTTGCATGCCTTATCTTGTTTTCATTTTGTCACAATAGATAGATAGATAGATAGATAGATAGATAGAGTTAATTATCAGTGTGAAACACTTGCAAGTTCTCTGTAAGTCGATGAGCCTAATCAAAGCACCACACACACACACACACACACACACACACACACACACAAACCTCGAGTTTTTGAAAACTCAGAATACAAACTGCAACACGCCCATCCCCTTGTTGACAGATTGATATGACTAATTCCTGACGCCAGGGGGCGGTGTTATACTGACTGTGAAGGCTCCCTTCCAGAGTCTGGGTTCAAGACATTAGCCAGTGTGTGTGTATGTGTGTGTGAGAGAGAGAGAGGCAGAGAGAGGCGTGAGTGTGTGAATGTGTGTGTATCCAGTGAAAATCACCCGGAGACTGACCGAGACAGTTTTTGACCGTGCCAATGTGTGTGGCCTGTAAATATATGGCACTAACCCCGGTGGAATCGTCTCATGGACACTACAGTACATCGAAAATGAGGGAATAATCGGGAGGAGACGCACGGCGAGGCTCGTCTGTAGCTAACGTTTTTGTTGAACTGCGAGTGGGATCACAGCTGCTGGCTACGAAAATGTCGGGGAAAATAGAGAGCAAGCAAGGTAAGTGCTGCACGGCTACACGTCGGGACACCGTGTAACGGTATTCCTCATATCGAAGCACGGACAGATGAAAACGAGCGTCCGTGCCCCGACACATGCACAGAAATGATGGGTCCACACAACGAACGTGGTCAGTGTGAATGGTTGGTTAATTGGGCCTCATATGGTTGTTCTTTTTCTCGGCTATTCACTTAAAACCAAGCGTCACTGTATCGGCTAGCCTGTATTAGCTGAAGAAAATGGCTTTTACTGTGCCTTTTCAGCCATATGTAGACAACAATGAAGTGTTAGTGATATTACAATCCCGGCAGTTTGGCGAGATAAATATCGAAGGTTAGCCACTGCTAAAAATACAATTAAAACCTATCACAATTCCACATCTTCAGCCCACCGGCTTTTCCCCGTTCTCCCTCAGCGTAAATACACCAATGGTTTGATTGTTTGAAAGCATCACAAACACTTATGAATAACTTTGGATTTTTTTTTCGTTCGAAAAGAGTAGTGTCAATAGAGATAATTAAACGATGTTGTCTGTTGCTGGTTTTTTGTGTGTATCATAGTTGGCCGTAAAAGGTGTTTATTTTTAACGGTGGCTAACAGCAGCTAAATGTTAGCTTTTCAGGAGCTAACGCTAGCTGCGTTGTTACCAAGCAGTGCGCTGGAGTTGCGTTGCGTTCACGCCCATGACTCTGCTGTATGTTTGTGTTGTGTTGATTTTTTAACTTTGTGCACGTGGCATCTTTTTTGTTGTGTCCTCCGGCGCCGTTCATCATATCACGCAACTTCAAAGGGAAATTAAAAAAAACAACAACTGCGCGGCGCGCTGGTGCAGAGTGGAGTGGTGGGGGGACACGGGGTGGTCTCCGGTATGCTTTTGGAAAGGAAACTTTATACCCGCCTGCTACACACGCATCCTACCCCGCCAGCTGTCTCCTTCATATACAGTCGTGTCCAGTGATGTCTGCAGTAAATGGACACACGTACTCTCGGCTCCCAGTGCAGAGGCGGGGAGGGTGTCATCCACCAGTAGCTCACCCATTCTTCACAGGCGTAAAAGTTTCCGATTCCTTTCGTGACTTGCAGACAGATGATGACTACATATGGTCACAGCTAAATAAGAGGCAGTGTTGAGGATTCTGGTTCAAAATTAAATTCAGGGTTTCTGGATAACAGCCACCATTGGTGGATGAAGTACTGAGACAATTTACTTCAGTGAGTGCTTAAAAAAAATAAAATGTCCTCACGAATAAAGAATAAAAGTATTTACTGTAAAAAATACTTTCAGATTGTATCCATGCAACAGTGTACTACATAATCAGCTTTGCCTACTGTACATGTTTAATAGAAAAGTAAAAATGCTGTTGATGATGCTTCTGAAAACACACTATAATACATAATCATTTTAAAATATTTTATAGGGTCTTGTTCTTATTGTTGCCATTAGGCAAAACTATCAAAGACTTAAACTCTTAAAAATGTTTTGGTAGGGAGTTTAAATGCCAGATAATTAAAGACAAATAATATTTCTGTGTTAAAGTTGAAGACAAAATCAGAGAAATATTTCACAAATCTGAGGCAAATCATTCACAGCATGTGTGCTCTGTTTCAAAGTTTGTTTTCACAGGGCACAGATAATATTGATATATGTCGAACCTTTGTTACATATTTGTTACACTAATAGTATGTTAGCTGTAATTATTACCAAATGAAATCATGAATTCTGGAACTTAACCTTTAGTTTTGTTTAAGTTTTGTGTAGTATTTATTTTCACCCGTGATGTTCTCTTCCTGCAGTTGGCTGGATCAGTGGATCTCACTGTTGATTACTCCGAAAAATATATAAATAAAAAACTGTTGACAAGTTACATTAAGTACTTTATAAATACAGTAGAGTAATATGTTTTTGCTAATAAAGTAGTGGAGTTCTGATTAAAAAAAGTACCTGAAAATAAGTACTAAACAGAGAGTAGATGTAAAGCAAATGTATTGGTTAGAACCTGCACCCTTCCTCATATGGACTTCTTCCCCTTTCCAGCTGTATTTACTGTTTCACTTGTTGCTTATCTCATCCTGATCAATGCCTTTAGAAGAAAACATTGCTGGCTGAAAATAGCCACAATATCATGGCTACTTCAGTGTCACCCTATTAAGCCTTTTCCTTGGAGAGATAGAGAGTGAGCAGAAGGAGTTGTGGCAATAGATGTTAATTAAAAGTTAAAAGTGGGCTTAGGCTGTGGAGAGTCCACAGAAAAGGGAACAGGTTTAGCCTTTGACAGAAAGAGATTAATTCACTCTTGACTCCTGGAGCAAATTTAAATGGAAATGATTTGTAGAAAGTGAAATTAGGTGTCACTGCCACTGTTTACAAGTGTTGATTCCTGAACTTCAGTGTAGGTTTAAACTTTGCATAGTAATGTGATTTTCCAGTCGAGCAATCTAAGTAGATGGCATAGCACACAGACCAAGTAGATCTATAAGTACACTTGGAGACACCAAGTTCCACATGGAGACTTGGATGGTGTATCTTCCAGAGTCATTAGCTGCATCAACATCCCCTATCACCATGGATACAATGTCCTGCTGTCAATGACCTGACGCAGTGTTACTGTTTTGAGTTGCTGCTGCTACACCCCGTTGTGTGGTGCTCGTTGAGGATGTCACCTCCCTGGGAAATCAAGTGGGTGGTTCTTGTGTCTGTTGCAACACTGAACCCCAATCTGTGTGTATGCACCCGCATGACTTCATTGTTCAAGCAGCTGAAATTCTCTGATACAGATTCAATGTCTCTGCTGCTCAACCCCCCCCACCCCCCCACCCCCAAAGCCTAACAAGAGAAAAGGAACAGGGCGGAAAAGTCTTAAAACACTTACACACTTGCATTGTGATTTACTCAGCTGCCGGAGTATCTAAACTGAAAAATTACATTAATCTAACCAGATCTTTACAAGCAGTTAATGTGTGTTAAATAAGAGTTTTGTTAGGTCCAGGTCAGCATATAGTAATACCATGTACAATTTAGGGACTCTTTCTCTGTACATGAAAACATTAAATTGGGTAAAACCTGTGCTAAACCAGCTGATAATGACCGTTGTTAAAAAGAATGGATGTGCTTATTTTGAATGCAAATATGACCCAATTAGATGGTTTGGAATTGTACCACAGGTGCAGTGACACATCTAATGCCACCCCCTTTCAATGGACGGTGTTATTGTGACATGGTTGGTTTCAGTTAAAGTGACTCAGAATCTGAGTAAAGCAAGCGACTTAAGCTTCATTTAACAAATGAAACCTTGCACCCTCTTCAGTGTAGGAAAGAAAAGTACTGTGAAGATGGACAGCTTTATTGGTATAAATAATTATAAAATCACTGGTGCTTTGTGTTAATTTTTAATAGGTTTTATTTTGAGGATAAATGCAAGCATTGGGTTACCTTTCTAACATGGAGAAACAGCCCACCGACTTAAAGAAACCTGCATTAATTGAGGCTTTATATTTGGATTATTGCTGTTGCAAAATTCATATGCTCTTACTCCCCGCATGGATTGTGACACAAAGGTTTTGGCACATTTGTGTTTGTGTCAAAGCTGTGTGACTAGTACATTGTTTTATAATTAGCACTGTTGACTAGGCAGTGTTTGGTAGAAGCAGCCTTATTTTAGATCCATAGTCAGGGACTGTGCATCTTCGTATCAAGCTTTCCTTGAGTTACACAGATATGCAAGTCAAGTTCTTGGCTTTGCTAAGTGGTTGCTGCATCACTTCAGACTGAAATATCTATTTGTCTGATGTACAGAAATAGTAAGCCCCACATGCCTGAGTCACAGAGTTTCTGAGCAAGAGCTAAAGAAGTCATTATTACAAAAGGGTTTCCTAGACGATTAGATGTGTGCACATTGCTGATGAGGGATCCCACTGCCACAGCATAAGCTATGGGTCTTGGTCTGACATGCTGCAATTTTGAGGTTTGGTGGCAGCAAGCATTTTACCCTCCCTCTCCCACAGAATGAGAGGCTTGCTGTTCTCATATAGGTTTCGCTGTGTTGTAATTACTTTTTTGTATGTGCTGTGTATGGGAAAGCAAAAAGAGGCAGGGAATAGAGCTTAGGAAGGGAGAGAAAGAGGGTGGAGAAAGGTAGTGCACTGATGGGAAACAAGTCTGAACACAGATGAAGAACTGTAGAGAATTGGATGGATTATACCTTGAGTAATCACTGTACTGAGGCTATTGATGATGACCAATGGAAGGCTGTCTATAAAGGCAATAACAGGAATGTTTTCAGAGCCATTCCACCCTTAACATCTTCTACAGAGATTGTTTTTGGGGATTTTATTTGTAATTCAATCTGACTTCCATTTATGGGTCACGTTTATTTCTCTGCTTCCATCTCCAGCTCTTGAGACTTTTTTTCCTTGGGGGCGATCATCTTAAAAGATGATGCTTCACTTGATTTCACTGCTGTGTGTTGACCTACATGCCAGAGAGCAGATCATTTATTCCTGCAGGTGGCCTGCTCACTTCCCTGAGACTGTTCAGTGCATCTCCACTCCAGACAATTGTGGGTTGGACCCTCTACAGGACCATTGATGACAGCTTAGAAAGCGTCACCATTCTATCCAGGATTCTTTGACACTAGCTGCATTTAAACAGCTTTTGCAAGATTAATTATTTTTGAAATGATGAACTTTTAACTTTTTTACTACCTCTTGCCTGCTTTTGGAGCTATTTGTGGATCTTTCCTCTGAAGTGCAGTGTAACGTGGCTGAGTCAAGCAAGGATGATCATGAGGACCAGTAAGTTTGTGACTAACTCTCAGGAGTGCTACTGAGTGATAGTTAGATTTTTTTTGTACAATGAGGACCTGTTGGTCAGACGAGTATATTTCAAAGCTGTCAGTATCACCTCTGGATTCATAGCTTGTGTGGATACTGGCCTCTGGGATGGGCAACATAAGCTGGAGGAGCCAGGCCTCCTCAGAGGACACAGACTCCTCTCTACAGGGGGATCTAGATGAAGACACAGGTAGACACACAAATATGGCAGAACTTATCCTGATTCATGAATGCAAACCAGTAATATTGATGCTAGCTGTCATTGCAATGCTTCCTGCTTTCTTTTTAATTCAAAAATCAATTCATTGTAATAAACTGAACTGGGTAGAAAATCACATATTTTAATAGCTTTTTGATTGATTTTAATTGTTTTCTCCACACTTTATAGAACGCTTTTTTTGTAAAAAAAAATGGAAGCAGTCTTGCATTGATTTTGGGGGAGGTGTACTTCTTTGTTTAGTGCTGTTGTCGCCGGTTTTGGAGCTTTAATGTAACTTACTGGCAGAATGAAATGCAGGGGACATTCCTTGCCGTGTGGCTTTATGGAAAGTGCTCATTTGCTCTGCTGAAATTTGGGTGGACCCAGCCGGAGGAGGCTGCTCTGCGGGGCAGCAGCCTTCCCTCACAGGCTGCCTTTCTGCCTCATCACCATGTAGACAGAGACCATTGCCACTCTCGTCTCACCTCATCAGGAGATGCCAGTTTCCCTAGATGCTGCTGTCTTAATCCAGTTACACAATACAAACATTGGTGTTGGTTACATACCATGCAGCTGTAATCTTGGCTTCTTAAATCCAGACTGCCTACCTTGCATCACAATGGTAGCCGAGTCTGTTTGTTGACCCACTGTGTTGGGGTTAATGCAACTTGATTTATTAAGGTTTGTAGGGAACCCGTGCTTGTCCTGTTAATCTGTGTGAACACATCCGCCCTGGTGAGCCAGTACCACATAGAGACTCCATAATTAAGGTATTTGAGAGTCTATCATTGTGTAATTACACACAGCCAAGTGCTATAATACTCTGTATAATAATCTGTGCATTTCAGACCAGCGGGCAGGAAGTGTCTTTGTTGTCTGATTAGACAGACGGTCGAGGTCTTTCCCTAGGTCTAAGTACCCTCTCCACAGTAGGTTTACATTTTGATCATTAAAGAATGAACCCAAGTAAAAACTCAAAATGTAACTAAGTCCTGGACCAAAGTTCTTCTGTCCTTTTAATTAAGGCCTTACGAATGAAGGAATTAGTTCTTAATTAGATGATGGCACCAAAAGAAACAAGATGGAGAACCACTGCTGAAAACTTTCAGTTCTTCTTTTACAATGAGCATACTCAGATTATTTTTTTGCTGCATTAGATTTAAAAAGAGGTAGTTATATTTGATTGTCCATTGAAAAGAATATTAAATGGCTGACAAGAGCACATGCATGTCAGACTGACACCACAATTACCCAGCCATTAAGAATAATGTAAAATAAGTGCCTGTCTGTCTGAATGTAGAGCATTTTTTAGCAACCAAAGAAGTATAATTGTTAAAAGCGTTGTCTGGGTGAAAATGTGGAGATAAAAAAAAAAAAGCTTTATGTCAAATGTGCATGTCAGTCAAACCCCTGGGTGGCATGGCTGTGTCAGAGAGCTGGCACACAATGAAGGGGATGTCCCACAGTCTCTGCCAGTTTCCGATTCCAGTCTAAATCAGGAATAAAGAGAGAAGTTGACATTGCTTGCAAACGAGTCATCGTTGTTGTCAAGGCAGATGTGGGTGTGTATTTGTGCGTATTCATGGCTTTATGTTTGAATAAATGGATAATTCCAAATCTTTCGTTTGATATCCTGATATCATACCCAAATAGTATCTGACATACTTGCAAGTAGACAATGTTTAATCTGTCAGACTCTGGCTCAGCCTGTAACCCTGTGGGCAGAATGTTGACATTATGTTAGTGTTTGCGTGCATCAGTGTCCACTGACCCACTTCCTCTTGGATGTTCCTATTCTCACAACCTGAATGAGAAAATGTGTTTAAAAAAATACTGTTTTATGAGGTTCCTCCAATGGCATTGAGCAATACTGAAGTCATAAAGAAGTAGGGTGGCTCCTGCCATCACTGAACTTAAGTCTGCGGAGGTCAAACTTAAAACATATCTTTAATTCAACACACATCTATAGTTCTTTGAGAAGTCCTTTAACAGTGGCATGTTTTCTTGTCTACTCAGCTGTAGCTGGAGCATAGGCGTTTAACAATTATGGCAAATATGGCGTTTAACAATTACTTCATCGTGCAAAATTGCAATTACTTCATCATGAAAGATGTTTTTAATGTTTTTTTTCTGACTCTACTTGCATCATTTAAAAAACAACATTCAAACAATGATGTTTGAATTAATCAACAGTATTTTTTCCAATGCTGGATGTGTGTTATATTGTTCACTGTAATTGGGTGTTGTAGGGTTGCCTTTTTCCAGATGAGATAAAAATACAGGCTTTTGTTTAGTACGCCTGCTGCACTGTGACTGCTTGCAGAAGAAAAACATCAGTTAATCAATAATTTGTTGGAAGATGATAAGCAACTTTTTACATTCATTTTCTTTTTCACAGTAAGATTGCCACACAATATGCAGCCTTTCCAGATTACTGCAGCCATATTTGAATACATCTAAACTTATTATCAAGACATGATTCCAAGTCATCTTGAACAACAGAGACACTGCAGTCTTTGTTCTGCCTTCTTTAGTTCAAGTTCCTTCTGATTTAAGCTGTTTCCCATTTCATAAGCCCCATTCCTCCAAGGACATGGTTGCTGTGTTGACTGAGCAAAACAAGAAAGCTGAAACAGAATGTTGAGGACCTTGTTTACAGTGTATTTTTTTGTACCCGTTTGTCTCGCCCTTATATTGCCATATTACCTTTATTTTCAGATACTGCATTCACTGTTGTTTCTTTGTTCAAATTGTTTGTTAGTTGTGTCACTGGCTCGCAGTGTCTCTCTCAATAGTTTGATCTGATCAAAAATGACAGATGTATGTAGTTTAGTTTTACGTGTTCTTACAGGTGCTTGAAAATCCACTTTTTAATGTTGTTACCAAGGTTTTAAACGTGGATAAAGGGCTTGAAATGTAACTGCATTTGTTTTGCGACAAATTGCTTTTTGAAAGAGTTAGTTCATGTTAGTTAGATGAGAAATTAGAATTTAGTTCCACTTATCCTTCTGCTATTTAAATGTGATTAGGAAAAAAAACTTTTTGAGTATGTACATATAGATTTTAAATATTTAATTAACCATGGAACACCTATAAGCCATCTAGAAATCAAGGAACAAGCAGTGTACAGATTTAAATAAGGTTTTCTTTGAGCATAATTAAAAAAATAATTGTTTTGTGTGTGGTTGGTTATTCATCACTGACATAGTTTAAACTGCCTAATTAGTAGTGACTTTGCGAGGGCAAGTCTTGTTCTTTGTATGGACACATCTGGCATCTAAGCCTTTTTTTAAGAAGCTGTGAAGCAATATAAATGCAAAGAGTTTGGTTTGCCACAGAGTATTTGAACTCCAAGATGTATTATGGTGCTGGTGCATGTGTTTGTCAGTCTTGTTGAATGCTGTGTGTTTGAACAAAATGTTGAGAAGATGACAAGTAGCCAGCTGTACTGACAAGATCAGCTTTGTGTAGCACTCAAACAGGGGGAGAGTGGTACCACTCCCCGCTTCTTGAGGCCATTTACTCACAAGAACACTGTTGCTTATGCTACTCTCTCTCTGTATCTGACTCCGACTTGTACTCGGACAGTGAAGTGATCGGTTCTCTTGAGGCTGTTTGTCTATGCGTGGGATCAGTCTCCTATCTCAAGTGCTTTATAGCGCCCGTTTGCCTCATGCTCTCATGCCAAACAGCTGCTGTTCAGAAAGTGCTGCAGGGATGACGTATTTCTGTACACCAACCAGTTAGTGTCACCCTGGTTTCCTTGCCTAAAGGTTAATGGGATTCTTCCACTGGCTTTTGGATTAATTTAGTAAACAAACACTGTGGCAAACAAACGTTTATGATACTTGCACATTTTATTCAGGGATATACTCTTTAGATGTTTCTGAAGCCTGCATACAAATGCCAGAAGTTATAAGCAAATGCTATGCTATTAATGAACTACATCACTGTCAAATGGCTACTTCACCACCATTATGCATCCAACTGCTTTTAACTTATAATTTGGTTTGCGGCACTTACCTCCTCTGCAAAAGCTTTTCCTCTAAGAAAGTCATAGTTTCCAAGAGCATGAGTCTGAGCACAACAAAGCAATAGAGATGTACTAGTGAGTCCATCAGCTTTGTCCACAACAAACTCCGTAGTCTCATGACACTAGACGGCCTTCTTTTTGAAGATATGCAAAAACTTGAGAAAATCATGAATGGTCTGTTTTGATATAGCGCCTCATATCCATTCAGCGATGCCGCACTTTTTCTGTCACATTTATCACACCTATTTACACACTGCCAGCCCGGGAGGAATTTGGAGTTAAGTGTCTTGCCCAGAGACACGTCAGCATGTAGATTAGTGAAGCCGAAGTTTGAGCCCCAACTTTCCACTTTAAAAGTAGAAGGCAAAAGAGGGAACTGGAAGTGCCAAAATGCTAATTTCCACTTTTAGGACTCGGTCATGCAGTATTCTCCTCTGAAATCATCCCAGTAAGATCACAGGGTTTGTAGCTGTCGCCTTGTCTCTGTTATTCTTCTTCTTGATGCCAGAGATACTGACAAGCTGCGTATTTATAGCACTTTATGGTTCTTTATTCTATCTGTTTCACCCAGTGTGAACCTGCTCCGTGCTTGTATCTGCTCTCACTTTGCTGAGGCATTCATATAGAAAGTGAGCTTTAAATGGAATGCTAAAAAAATGCAGTATGACTGTAGCCAGAAGGTCATATGAAGTTACAGACTGCTTAGAGCATTGTTTGTGTTGAGTTGTTATGTATGGCACAGTGGTGCTTCTGGTCTTTTTGTGTGCGTGTGTGAGTGAGGTCTGTGCCTGTTTAGCTGAGTAAAGTTGTTATACAGGGAAGCTGCATATACAGATGTGCTGCGCCCAGGCTGCTGTGGTCTGTGAGTTTTGTTCAGAAAAGAGGGAGCGGCCTTCAATGATGGAGACAAGGGACAGGAAATCGTGCCAGTGACCTTGGCGTCAGGGTGGAAGGAACAGGAGGGGTACCCAGGATGCCGTGTTTGTGTTGTATGATTTCTTGCACTGCCCTCCAGTATAACACTATAAATTCACCGTCTGTAGCCTCTCTCATTTATGTCATATCAGCAGAATCATGAAACTAACTGGAGTCTAACTAGGGCTGCCACAAACGATTATTTCAATAATCGACTAGTCACCAATTATTTTTGCGATTAGTCAACTAATCGGGTCATATGTAAATTGCAGCTTATCGCACCAGCAAGCGGCTGCACTTGTATAACCATCATTAGCTTCCAGCTTAAAGTGTTTAAGGTATGTGCTAACTAAAAATAAAGATAATTAAGATGATAGTTGATTCAACTTTTAATGAACTTTGCAGCTTGTAGCAGCATGTCTGACATGTTTTAATGTGATAAATAAAATAAAAAACACGCAAAACTCTGGCCTTTAACATTTTTTTGCTGTAAATGTTTAGTGCATTGTAAAATGGAACCAAAAACTATGCACTATGAATATATATTATAAAACATTAGTGTTATCACATTTCCTATTCAAATATGACATCGCTGTTATAACATTACAGCAAACACATAACATATGTGGTAAGACTAATGAAATCGTCATCATTAATATTAACATTTACAGCTATAAGTAAGTAGCTCACTGTTGACGTTAATTTGACCAGCTAACTAGCCAATTAGCTTACCGAGATGCCTGTCCCTCTTCATCAGAAAATGTAATCAGCCACAACATGCTTCCTTTTCAGATGCTCGTGCATTACTGTCGTGCTATTGCTATCACGGCTGACCCACATTACCACTATTGCGCAAGTGTGTCAAGGACCGAAAGGCAGTTTTGATAGAAAAACATAGCTTCGAAAAAAAAAGGTTATGTCGATTATTAAATTCATCGTCGGCGAAAATAGTATTGCCTTGACTTATTGAGAAGATTAAACATTTGGCATATTTGTGTCTGCCAAAATGTCTAATTAATAGTTATTCATCAGTGATCAAGAGTTACAGATTCTCTACTGATTAATTAAACTAGAGATTGAAACCTTGGCCAAGGCTGCACAGACAAACGTGACAGAAAAAACAACAGCAACAAAAACACGATTTGAAGAGATAATCACCGCACCAATCGTCAAAGGTAGACTAGGTAATTATGGCAAGTAATTTTGTAAGTTAGTGTCTTATTTTAGCATAAGTTAACCTCTGAACCTTTACTACTTTACATTATTGTTTAACTACTTCTCTCTATATGTTTTTTTATCTTACAATTGGACCATCTAAATCTTCCTACTTGTGTGTTATAGACTATATTATGCATTTTTTTCTGATTCTGTAAAACAGGGCATTCCGTGTGAAATCTGTTGCTCGCAGCTGAATAGTTCACTGGGATTTCTTTGTGCGCTCATTTCTTACTGTCTGGAGATGTGGATGCTTGTGTGTTACTGTTGTGTAAAGGACAATTGAGTGACCTAGACCTCGGGGCTCCCTCTATAGCTTTCAATACAATCTAACTGAACCACTGTGCCAAGTGCTCCCATTAACTAGTTCCATTAGTCCACCCACCATGAGACCTCAACCCATATTAAATCTATTCAACTGGAGTTCCAGCTACTGGCATTGGAAAGGGGATAATTTGAATATTCATAATATTCATACTTAAATGTCAGTCACAGCCTGCAGCTGATGTAGTGTGGTCAAAAAGCAATGCCGTACTGTATGTTGTCATTGTATCACTAAAGCTGCCACTTGAGTAGTGCCTTGCTGATGATTTAAGTTACTCACAGACATGAAGAAAGGGAGATTGTGAATGAGTGCCAATCAAAAGAAGTCAATTTGAGGGATAAATGAGTATATAACAATACAAGTAGTTAATATGTGTTAATCCGACTAAAATTTTACTTAAATACACGTAACATGTCGGTCTGACTGGTATTGTACTAAATCGGAAATTCTAAAGGCACATGGGGCTTGACATGCTAAGAACTAGCAGCCAGTGAAGCCAGAAACTGCCTATTATCAACAAGCTGAGAGGGGGCATTCTGTATCAGCACCTAGTGTAGCGGAGGCGGACACAATTCATTCATTAAATTGATTCCACACTAGTGCTCGTGTACTGGCACAAGGGTAGGAGTCCAATTAAAAAGCGGCATCGAGCCACAACTGTAGCTCAAATGAACTGTGCATGGAAATGTATTGAATACATGTGGTAATACTAGTAAGAACGACCCACCAGACTGAGCCACAGTACCAGTTGGAAGGTACAGAGGGGCAAAGAGGAATTCAGAAGGGAGAAATGATGGTGTTAACTCTGGACAAATAGAGCCTTGGACGAAGGAGTTTTGTTGGCCTCATATTTAAACAGAGGAGGCCATTGAGGCTACAGACTTGTAAATGTTTATGCCACCACACAATACACGGGTCTTTTAGTCCTATCCACATCCAAACCCTCCTTCCAAGCAACTGGCCTATATTTGACATACGCTAGAATTGTGTGTGAAAGTCATACAATACCACATATACGCAATACCGCAAGTACGTGATTAAAACTCTTAATTTCACTGGAAATTGGGGAAAATCTGCTGATATGATCTGATGGTTTAATTCCAGAGAAGTGTCACATTTTCTTCAGTGGTATTTAACCAATAACTGAACAGTCTGTGTAATACATCGATGTGAACTTATAACCTTAGCTTATGTGGCCTACTGTAACTTTGAACAAAGTTCCTGCCAAGATTTACTGTTTGTTTCCACATTTCTGTTTATTTTTCTATAGTGTACATTGTTATTAAACGCACCTCCTCATTGACAGTAGTTTAATCATTAATTAAACATGATGTTTAAGGATTATTAAACTCAAAACGCAGTAAAAAGACAGCTCCCAATATTGAAAACCTTTTTAATATGTCAGATCTTAAGGTTTGTACTACTGTAAAGCTACTGTATATACTAATAGTCACTTTGAGAATGCCCTCATTTTTCCAGATCGTTCTAAATATTGACATTGTGTGTTTGATGTGTCACTGTCACACAATTTTTAGCATAGAACAAATAAAAGGAACATAAACAGAATAATGGCATAATTATGGAATCTTGCATCTAAATGATGATTTTGATAGTATCATGAAAAATATCCAGAAGGGTCCACTAGATTTCTCCCTTTTGTTTGATGAAACTCATTGTTGTATAATAGTTCAACAACAACAATTTTATTTATTTTTTACTGTGTACAATATATCGCATGTCTTCTTCTATACGGTGTTTACAGGAAAGGCACAGACGAAAAGTTATTAGTAATACCACTGCTTAGGCAGATTCAGTTTGAGTCACACAGCTTTACACAGACCCACTCACCTCAATATCGACATACCATCTACATGCTGTGTAATAGTAGAACTGTCCACCGTCTGCTTTAACCTCAGTAGCCTTGTGTTCACACATTGTTGTTCATTACAGTAAATTGTTTTGCTTTACTGAGCTTTCACTTCACCCCTCACTTTTTGTTTCACGGTGCTCAGTCGAAACCTTGTGACTTTGTGTTTGAAAAATACAGTTGTATAAGTCTGCTGCAGGCTGCTGTTTAAATGCAGGAAATGCCGCAACTTGCTGATTATAGATTGTGCAAGGTCAGATCAATGTATGTTTCCCAAAGTGCAATGAAAAAAAGTGTGCTCTCACTGACCCTTCTTTTGCATGTTGCTGAATAACGGATTTGTCTCATTAAAGTACACCGTGGTTGTGAAAATATTGACTGACGTATGAGAAAGCAACACCTAAGGAATTAATAGACACAAGAATGACGTATGTGTTACCAAGTCATAAGGAAAGGTTTTATTTTGTGTCCCAGTAACGGCTTGTTTTTTTAGGGTTCCTTTTTAAATTATGGTTTAACTTAATACTTTTTCCTCCACACTGATGAGTGGTTTTAAAGCCCCTGCTTTTCACACATTTATTAAATGTGGCATTATTCGTTTGAATCATGTCAAATTTAAATTTTGGAGGATAATGTACAATTCTTAGAGGTTTTTATGCTAAACTAAATCCTGAGAAGTGACAAACCACAAAAAGACGGTGAGGGTTTTTTTTATCACTCTTTGATCTCATGGTTTATAGTGAGTGATGACTTTCCCAGAGCAGGAGTTTCCCCAGAAAGATGTAGTCTCAATCACCAGTCTACTGTGGCATGTCTGTGGTTACATTTGAGAGCAGATGGCACAAACACTCTCAAGGAAAGAGTTTTTCTTCTTGCAGATGTTCATTTGTTCACTTTCACATCTTCACATCACATAAAAACTCAACGCACAGACAACCGAACACAGCTACTCTTAGCCGTTAAGGATCTAGTTAGTAACTCTCAAAGCAGAATTGTTCTTTGTTACTGGTGGCCTGTATTACTGTGGCTATGCTCTGTTAGCCACGGTTGAACAGATGTCTGTTCCCATGCAACCCAGCATGCAGATCGCCTTCATCACCACTTTCATATTTGCTCCTGATCATTTACTCATGGCTGAGGAGGCTGGTTGGCTAGTCATTGACAGAGATACGAAAGGGCATATTTGTGTGCGCTGTTAATCACTTAAAATAGGAGGTATATATAAAATATGTGATTTCAGTCAAATATTATAAATATTTTTTTTGTTAAATTAAGTAGATATTGTATCCAAGTATTTGAAATAGTCATTTACATAAAAATGAACCCAAATGTAGCAAGACCATTGTAGTCCTTGATGTAGTTTCTCAGTGACAACTCAACAGTCATTCACCAGTTATGTTTATTTATTTTTAAATTCATTTGGAATTTTAATATTTTGATCAGCTTGTTCTAGAAATTAGATTTTCTATTTTACTCATTTGTTAAGTTGAAATATACACTGCTGTAAGTGGGCTGAGCACTTAAAATCTCCTTTACTCTCTCAGTAAATGGACTGGATGCTAGATCTCAGACAGTAGGTTCCATGCTCAATTAAGTTATGCTCAACTACGCCATTTAACTGGACTACTACTACTACCGTCCTTGTCCCAGTATGCAAGCTCAAGCAGGGACTTTATTAACGTCCTTTCTGTGTGGAGTTTGCGTGTTCTCCCCCATGTGCACGTGGCTTTTCTCTCCAGAGCTAATGGAGTCCACGGAGGCATCACACACAAACATCTGTCTTCCTCTGTGTTTGCGTGTGTGTAACTCAGCAGAGATGGACAGAAAGCAAGATGACTCACTCTGTTAAAAAGAAACAACAAAGTTGTTAAGCTCAAAAAAGACAATTGTTGACAATTAAATTTGCCGATAACAAATGTAGTAATTTTCAGTCAAACTAACATGTTTACATATATGAAAGAAATCCAGTTTTAGTTGAACTAACACAATCCTTTTTTTTTCTAAACCCACTGCATTTGCTACACCCATACAGAACAGCTGGAAAACTTAGCACTGAATTTCTTCCCCCATTGCCTCTCCAATCAGCCATTTACCAGGGACTACCTCCATACCTTTCTTCCTTGCCACACATTGATAACTGATGATGTAAAAAGGATTTCTATTGAAAACTGAAAACAGTCAGCAGTAAGCCAATGGAGAGAATAAATAATTAACTAAGCACCAAACTATTTCCTGTTGAAAATGTCTTTCTTTCCTGTCCATTTTTCTTCCCACTGTTCATCTTGCGTGTCTCCAGCTTGCATTCCACTCTGTTGCATCACTGCCTGTCTTGCCTGTGGAGATGCAGTACTTCTTACACTGCTTCTCTGAGGTTTTCTTTACAGTGAACAAACAGTAATTCAACCACTATGGTGTTGTTTTTATGGACAAATACCGCCCCACTCTGAAGTCACTTGTAAATAATTACCCGTCTGTTTACATGTATCATAGGAACGTGTTGTTTTCCCGTTTCTATTAAGTGTACAAAGAATTAATTTATGTACAGTATCTTTTAAAAGGATATATGTATTAACGGGAATTTTGGCTAATGTTTAAATTAAGTCAAATGTATTTTCATCCTTTGCAGAAGCTTGTTTCAAGCATTTTTCTTCTATCTATATATAATTATGGAACATATCATCTTATTATTGTATGTAACCGCTAGTATTGTCAGTGTACGTATGTTGCTGTTAGTGCTGCCTTAATCATTGTGCACAGCCCTACTGAGCTAGTATAGCAGTAGCTTCATTCACATAGTCTTATTTACTTTCAATTATATACACATTTAGACGAGAGGGTGCTTTACTCTTTTCCAGGCACCAAATCAAATGTATATAGGATGCATGTTCCTTTCTCTCTCTCCTCCCATCAAGCCTGCTTATGTCCACTGTCATATCCTGTTGGGTTTTTAGTTTGCAGTCATCATTTTAACTGTCTACTGTACATGCCCTTTGAGTTTGACTTATGTCCCCCCTTGCCTTCTTCCTTACTCAACAGCTGGCCCAGTAACCTTTGTGACCCTGTGACCAGTTTTTTAGCAGTCTCTACAAGTCTATATGCAAGGCTTGCATGCACTTTCACTGAGTTCAGCGGGAGGTGACAGCTGTGCCTGTAACCTTAAGCACAGCCTCCCCTGTATCCCTACACCCAGTCATCATCCTATTCTGAGGGGAAGGGCAGGTGTGGGGGCACGACCAGCTGTCGTGTATAGATCACACCTGTACTGGACAGGAACCAAATCAATCTGCCAGTCTGTTCTCCACTCAGATCTGGACAAGCTCATATGTCACTGCTTTATCAGTTGGGTTGAAGTAATCTTCTCCAGTTTATTGACATCCCAGGGGTTTATTCTGACGTATTGCTTTATATCCTCTACCCATGACATCTAAATGTATTTTGTGTCTTCTAAAATAATCACTTTGAGTAATTCTCACATGTAAAAAAAATAATAATACCTACAAAGTAAACACAAATCAAGGCAATAGACAATAACTGTATATATGTTTATATATTTGTGTGTGTTGCTCATTCAATTACAAATATGCATACTGTTTACTTTAATGGCAATTAAGAAACCCACTTAAAATATTGAGTAAGTTGGTGTACATACTTCATTCATTGTCTACCACTGGAGCCAAACCCATCTGACTTAGGGCGAAAGGCAGAGTATACCATGGACTGGTTTACAGTCCATCGCAGGGTGAAAACCCAAAGACGAACAACCATCCACTCTCACATTTACACCTACAGTCAGTCTTGAGTGTTCAATTAACCTCTGCGTGCTTTTGGACTGTATGAAACCAGGAAGAACACGGGAAGAACATGCCATACAGGAAAGCCCTCAATAGGACTTGATCGTGAACCCAGGTCTTTTTGCTATAAGGCAAGAGTTCTAGCCACTATTCCCTCATGTGGCCTGGTGCACATACTTCTTCTCGCAAATGAGAAATATGTAAGCATTGTGAAACTTAGCAGAAGCATCCATAAATTTAGACCTGTGTCGTGTGTGTATGTGACAGTTCAGCAAATGCCAAACTCGTGAGGACTCCACTATACCACAGGCTTGTGTGAGAACTCTCCCAGGCTTTGTTCAGGATTAGTTCAGTCTGGGGTGTTTGTTTTGAATGTCCCCAAGGGCTTTCAGAGCATTTTAAAGTGTTTAAGCAATTGCACTGCCTCTAAACAATATTTACAAGCTGAATCCCTCACCGTTTATTCTTAACACTTAGATTTTATTTTGTCCGAATGTTCTTAACATTAAACATGATTTTACTATTGCCACCCGCACCAAATTAGAAAAACAACAAATGTGTACTTTTTATCATATACTTATAATACTTTTATTGTAATATTATTCACTGGGGTCTTAAAAATATTATATATAAAAGTAACTGTGAGGGTTCAGTGCGATATGAATGGATAATGAAGCTCGGGGGAGCCGTGAGTTCAGTTTTTGTGGCGCTATAGCAGTTAAACACAAAAGAGATAAATCTAAAGCTTTATGGAAGTATTACCACACTGTCGTTTATCAGACTAGCTACACTCCTGTACTTTTCCTTGCCATAAAATGAACAGTGAGACATTTATCTGCCGCTAGCAGGAAACAACAAGGAAAAATATAAATGATGTGGTCCATTCAAGGAATATTGAAGTGTTCATTTCCAATCTGTCTGTCAATGTGTCCTTTCATCTTACAGGAGTGAAAATCCAATATTGGTTTTAAAGAGTCATTAAACTTGTGTTTAATGTGTTATGCAGAGTTGATAGAGAAGAAAGTTTGAGAAGGAAAATTGTATAAAGGTCTGTTGTGGCCTGGGCAGCTGAGCAAAAATTAAGGAGGAAAAAGTTTTTTCACAGTGAGGTTTCTTTCAGTATTTTTCTCAGTCCATGACTAGGCGGATTCAGTGCAAGAGACATTACAACCAATGACATCATCACCTCATAACTCTAAACAGCAGCAGGCAGGAGTCAGGGGAGAGCAGGAGGGATGGCTGGCCTGTCTCTGGAGTGTGGACTTAAAGAGGCCCACATGACTATAACAGAGCATTTCACTGTGTTCTCTCTCCTCCCTCTCTTTTGGATTTATTTCTTTTCTCTTATTGACGTTCTCTCGTCCACCATCTTTCTTTCTTTCGGTTGATGATGTAATTTCCATGCTGAGCCAGACTTTGATTGAACTCAAGAGAAAGGGGGAAAGAGCTAAAGAGGGAGGGAGGTAGTGGAGAAGTGAATTGAAACAGAGGAGACCAGCTCTGTGTGCATGATAGAAAGCCAAGCCACAGGGGCTACAATGTTGTCTGAGGGACCAGATGTATCGATCATGCTTGTGACTCAGTGTGCTGATGTCACTGTTTCTCAATTCTGGGCTGGGACTCTAAGCTGCAGCTGTAAACTCAAGCATAGTCCTTCTGGGCCTGTTTGAGATTGAGTGAGAGGGACCATGATGTTTGCCACATTCCCTGTACTCATGCCAGGAATAAGGGGTCAGCTGGGTCAAATAGACAGGATTATCTGAGACTAAATTCATACGGAGGCTGATGTGCAATCAAAAGTGTATACATTTTTGATCCACTTCCTACACATTGGTAATCTTAAATCTTGCCAGAATAACTGTCTGACTTGCGGCAAAACTGACAAAACCAGCAAAACAATGTGTGGCCTCAGGGTACAAAAGATCCTGTCAGCCCCAGCTATGCTGTTCACTCTACTGTTCACGCAGCACTGAAGCAAACACTGCATCCCCTGTGGCTATGCTACAGAGAACTGATACAGACAGCTATAAAGATAAATAGGTTGTCCCCTTCTGAAGGGCCTTCACTGTGTCTTGTCCCTCGTCTGACTCTGGGCTCTTTGAGTGAATTTTTTTCTTTGTCTTCCCTCCCTATATCCTGACTGGCTGACATTTTATGTCTTCATTGCACAGATGGTGGGGAGTGGGGGGACAGAGTACACACAATTCCTAAGTATAACAACCTCACGATAAGACGGCTAGCTCTGTGACTCTGTCATTTTCCTTGTCATGTACATGTGAATAAGTAAACTTGTTCGGATGTTATGAATTAGGTCAAATGCAGAATTGAAGTGACAGAACAGTCACAAGATACTTTTCCAGTAACTCAGTGGTTTATTAAATAAACACTAAGATAAGATTATTAAGAAATGCAGTGTAAAACAAGAGCCTGAGGGGTCATGCATGCATGCATGCATCATCACAGGCATTTTGTATCAAGAGAAAACTCCACTAGATGCCTTTGCATCAACATTCTTAATGAGACTCACAATCATCCTTGGCTCCCTCATCGAACTCTGGCTTTTACTCAGAAAAGGATGAAGAGGATTAATGGTGGAGGGGGAGAACAGTAGGGTGGATATGTGTGATGCATGTGGATCGATGGTGCAGATGAAAGCACTGCCTGACTGGAATTCTATTTTGTGGTGTTTTCCTGTTGTTGATTGCTATTCAGCATTCAGTGTTTTTACGCTGATGGCTATGGAATGCCGCATCACACAGTCATCAAGCTGAGGGGAGATTAGAGCAGATAGAGCTGCAATTTTGTCACTGATAAAACCCACACTTCCTGCCGACTCCCACAGTTGTTATTAGCATTTATCTCTTGATGCTTTTATTTTTTATTTTTTGCAGAGATAATGGGATCAGCCTGGGAGGTTAAGGGACAGTGAGTGTATTATCATGACACAATTTTTATATTACGGCTAACTAGAGTATTCAAATGCTCTGTTAATGTCTCTCTTGTGTGTGTGAACACGTGGCTACATCATGGACTGCTTGAAGATCCTGCCCTTCAGATTTACGCTGGAAGCAAATGGAGTAGAAACAGAGCAGGTTTTGTACATACTTGAATCTTCAAGTTCGGTTATTGAATCTGGTGTTGAACTTTTTTACTTGAGCATAGTTTTGTCTGAGTGACGTTGTGTGATATCAGCACTTCAGTGTGCTTGTGCCTTCTGTTTTTATCCAATTTCTGGATCCCCTGAGTGTCTGACCACTCAACTTCCCTTTTGTCCACAGACTCGCAACGATCCCATCTGTCCTCTTTCACCATGAAACTGATGGACAAGTTCCATTCTCCCAAGATCAAGAGGACTCCATCCAAGAAGGGCAAGCAACTTCAGACTGAGCCAGCAGCCAAGAGTACAGAAAAACCTACTAACAAGGTGTGTGTGTGTGTGCAGAAAATGCATGTATATTGTGGGAAATCCATCTATTTCCCAGCTATACAATGTGCTTCTTGCCTATTTGTGAGGCGATTGTTTTCCTCTCTAATGTTTTTGTGCTCCCATATCCCATTGTGTCTGTCTGTGTGCAAGTATTCCCACCACTTCCCTGTAGCTGTGGTGGCTGCTTAGGCTGCAGCAGGTGTCTTAATCTAGAGACATGAATGGATTTAGGCCACTTCCTGAATGAACTCCTCCACTCCTCTTAGACTTTTGGTTTAATGAGTACAGTGTATTGCCCAGCAGTCCTGCTGTAAAAGACGAGAGAGTTTGAAAGAGATGTAGGACCAAGATGGCTCCAAGCCACATCACTTGATAAATGGTCCTTTGAAGTGTGTGCAAACCATGGGAGTCATAAAACTAAGAGCCCAGACTGCTATGTTGGCCCAAATACTAAATAGGTTGCTCAATGATAAGTCACACTGTGTTTATGTTGTTCAAGAGCTTGGAAGTTAAGTCATGATCATCATAATCAGATGTAGCTAGGCTACACTGCAACTAAAACTCTACAACTACAATTGTGGTATTACTTTGCTATTTTTGTATTTGCAGAAGGTGAGTCGACTGGAAGAACACGAGAAAGATGTGGTCAGTGCCCTGCGCTACTTCAAGACAATCGTGGACAAAATGGTTGTGGAGAAGAAGGTGCTGGAGATGCTTCCTGGCTCTGCTAGCAAGGTGCTTGAAGCTATCCTGCCTCTGGTTCAGGTGGAGGCCCGGATACAGCACAGGTGGGCCCAAATGCATGTCCACTTAACCCCTTTGTTTCACAGCACAAGATGGAAACAGTTATGTGCTTATTTTGTGACTGGAAACTCCATGTTTTAATTTGACAAAATTCAAAACTATACAACAGGCTCATGCTTTCTAATTGTTGCCCTATGCTGGTTATGGAGATCGGCGCTTTCTGACTTTCAGTATAACTTACTGCATAGCTGCTAGGCACGGAGGGCGTGTTAGAACTTGCATGATGTTGACTACCACTCACTCTTGTGAAGATTGACCATATGTTGTAAGTGTACCTGTTGTACCTGGTGCCTGAAGCCTTTAAATTTCACATCTTAGTCACTTATGTGGCACATTATCAAGTATGTTACCTTCAAGGAAGGGGAATGAATTTTATGTAGACTAAGTTTTGCTTTTTTTTACATTGGGGAAAGTAAACCCTCTCTGTGAGAGTACCCAGACATGTTACAACCTTTCTCTCTCTATCTCTCTTTGTCTCTGTGCCTTTCCTTATCCATCAGTGCAGATTATTGAGGACAGAGGTCACAATTTCAAAATTTTATTTTATATTGAACACCTCTGTTTCAAAGCTTCTTAAGGCAACCTACATGTTTTTTTTGGTAAATAAGCTTCTGCACTTGTGTGTAACTGTTGTGTGACAGACATTGGAAGAAGACTTTAACAAATGGAAAAATTTGCTTGACAAAATTAACTCCATAGTTAAAGATTTGCAGTAATTTTAATCAATACTGGTCAAAGAACTAGGTCATTACAGGATGTAACACCTTTGTGTCTGTGTGTCTGAAAACAGAATTATTTTGTCTGGGCACTCGATGTGCAGACTTGTAGTTTCACTATTCCTACTTAGCTGTGTATAAGATAGAGCCTTTAGCTTGTGTAGTTTTTCTGGGTCAAACCTCGCCACCCTCCCAACTGCTCCACCATCCCTTAAATCCTTCCTCGAACCTCTGTAGCTACAGTCGTCTCTCACTCACTTCAGGGCTAAGCTGTGCAGAGACAGTGGATAGATATTTCAGCACTGTAAATCAGATGCTGCATGTTGGTGCAGGTTTGTGCCACACCTTAGTGTTAGGTTTGAACACACCACTCACTACAGCCAGAACAACAACACCCAGCTTCCTTGTGTTGTTAGACATTCCTCTGTCAGCACTAGCTAGCTGTTTCCACCCTGTGACTGTGGAGTCAGGCATGGCTGCTGTTTATTAACAAATGGCACCTTAATAGTTTAATAAATGGTAGATGGATGGAAATGTCGCGTTTTCTGTCACTGTCAGTTGAACATGTGCTATCCCAATGCTTTTTTCACTTCTCTCTGTTCTTGCTGCCCCCCTGCTCTCACTTCCTGTGCATCTAATCTTTTATCTACTCATCTACTACTTTTTCTAGTTCCTCTTACCTCTTCTAAATTTCTTTCTTATACTCTTTCCTTCTTCCAACCTTTATCTTGTGTCATATTTACCATGTTGTTTGTGTCCGCAGACGTCCACATAATGTAAATGTCGTAATTTTCCTATTTCTGTGGTGGTTCGCTGGCCCTTCATGAATCAACGCGAGCATTCCTACAGTTTGGCCCCCTTTCCACGTGGCATTAAATGCATTTTATGTGATCAGATTGCAATCCGATAGCACATGACCCCTTATAAGTACAGATGTTAATACACCCGAGACTAATTGAGGACAGATCCAACCTGCCAAATCACTTCAGGAGGTGGTTGGATATGCATTGTTTGAGCACAGCTAATGTGAAAGCAGCGACAAAACTGCAAAAAGCAAAAGAGGAGTCTTCACATGCAGTCAACTTATTGTTGATATGGTGGCGCACAGGATGTGACACTGTAGTCTGCTGCTTGAAATCTTTGCATAAGAAGTGGGAGAGGTGACGTAAGGGAAGGATGACTGTGTTTCGGATAGCAATCAAATCTTGATGTGGACACTGGAGACGCATGTTAGTACCAGCTGTACATGCATCTGGTGAAACACTATCCAATCGGTATCCCATCACAGAAAACGCATTTTAATGCAAGGTGTAAAGGGGGCATTTGAGTAACTGTGCATGCTCCTTTTGGCACAACACTTTCTAGGCCAGTTAATGGCACACTTCTTTTGGTCAATAAAGACAACAAAGAAGCTATGATAAGATGCTCCTTTATTACTCCCAATAGTGAAAAAGTTCACTTGTGCCCACGTGTGCAAGTCAGAGGTCAAAGAATGTAATTGCATAAAAAAAGAAGGCTGACTCCTTGTGCAAAATCTTCACTACTTTAATTGAATTTGAGTACACACGTGTGGGACTAGATTGAAGCCTATGCTTGTTAACTATGAATGAAACTGTGACTACATACATGCATGTGGAAATGCCCAGTAGCTCTCCACAGACAAGGATCATGGATTGTATGTTCCAGGCCTTACTCTCACACTCTTCTTGCAGTTCGGCGCTGTCTTCCTGCCATAACCGTGTGTACCAGAGCCTAGCCAATCTCATTCGTTGGGCAGACCAGGTGATGCTGGATGGTATTGACTTGGAAGACAAGGAAAATGTGGCATCTGTCACAAGTGTCATCAAAGCAGTGCTGGATGGTGTAAAGGTAGGCAAATCACTAATTGGGGACGAGGAAATGATGTGAACGGTTTTGGTTGTATCCAGAAGCTGAACGTGGCTGTGTCATCTGTGTATGAACAGGAATTAGTGAAGCTGACCATAGAGAAACAGGAGCAGCCGTCACCCACCACACCTAACAAACCAGCACCACCTGCCACCACAACAGATAGGTGAGTACAAAAAACTAACACAAATGTTATCTCTGCAAACATTTAGACACTTTAAACCGTTTATTCTGTCCACTCATTTTTACTTGTGTAGCAGTGTGTCCTCGGAGGTCCCCTCGATAGACGGGGAGCAGGAGATCTCAAATAAGACTACACCAGCAGCTGCTCCTGCAGAGAATGCCCCTGAGGTACCAGATGAGGATGTAGCCCCCCCCAAACCCCCTCTTCCTGAAGCAAAGATGGCAGAGCTCAGGTAAGGGGAACACACTCCAAAACTGCAGCCAATGTTTCTGTTTTGTTTAAGATGCAGAGATGTTGGCCACAGGCAATGTGTTAACTTTTACACTATAGTCACAAAAGCAGAAGATTCTGTTCTGCATTTATACATCACAGCTGTTTCAGTTTGCACAGAAGTTATTTTTAAATCGTTATCTGAAAGTGTTCCACACACCAAATGAGGAATAAGGACATATTTTAGGATATATGTATGGATGGGTGATTTCCTCTTCTTTTCTTTTTTTTCTTTTGTAGTCTAATGGACTTTTCTCTTGGCACACAATTGCCAATCCCTCAGTAGATTCCCTCATGTCTTACAATAATTTCACACTTTAGGCGCACTTTGGTTTGTTTGTTGTTCTATCTCTTCCTTTGTCTCTCTCAATTTCCTTCATCTTTGGTTTCCCTTTGGATTCTGGGAACAGAGCACAGTTGAGTGCTGACGCTGGCCAAAGGAGACCCTCTCAGAAGGAGAAGTATGTTGGCCTATAGGATTATTTGTCTCCATGATTACATCCCACCGTTGACCTCCTCCCATAAAGCTTCTGGATTGGATGAAAGTGTTTTTTTGGCTTGCATGGTTGCATCTTCCCAACATGTGTGTCATCCTTGGTATCCCTTGAAGAACTCATCATCCAATCAGAAGATCTTCCAGTGCATGAGCGTGTGTGACTGACCTATGCTGTGTCTTTCCACTGGCCTCCATATCATGGCGATTTTTGTCCCGCCCCTTTGCTGCATTTTGACTTGGTATTAACTCACTGAGAGAATTTAGGTTTGACAAACAGGACAGCTTCATGTCATAGCTGAGTGAGGATAACATGAAACACCCTCACTTTCATCTCACTGTTCTCCAAGGGATGATAATGTGTGTGTTCATGTATTCATACATGAGTTTGTGTGTGCATACATGTCTGAGAAAGTGTGTTTAATGTCATTGTTTCTATTGACTTTGCCTCAGGAGCAAGAACATCCACCATCTCTTTCATTTAAATCCACTGTTTCTGTTTATCTCTCATTAGTCCACCTCCAGCTCTTCCTCCTAAGAAACGCCAGTCAGCCCCTTCGCCCACGCGGGTGGCAGTGGTTGCACCCATGAGCCGTGGCTCCAGTCTGCCCTGCAGTGTTCACAGACAGGTGAGGATGCAGCGCCCTCTTATAGAAAGATTTTAGACTTTAGAATTTTCAATAAATCAATAAAGGCATACTATAAAGAAACACAACAATAATAATCCCCATCTGTGCAGCAGCAAGACTTTGAGCAGGAGCTCCTTCAGAGGCGTTTCTCTGGGGGGAGCCAGTCATACGGGGGAGACTCTCCACGACTGTCTCCCTGCAGCAGCATGGGGAAACTCAGCAAGTCTGATGAACAGCTCTCCTCCATGGAGCAGGACAGTGGTCAGTGTTCACGTAATACCAGCTGTGAAACGCTTGGTAAGAAAACAAGACACATTCTCAGACAGCTAGAGACAATGGTCAATAGATGGTTTGATTTATTTGGCCTCTGAGTTTAACACATGAATTTTCATTTTGTGACGACCTAAGTTAAATCAGCTATCAGGACTCACCTTTTGACAAATTTTTGCTAATGTCCTTTTCCATACAAACCTCTGAAGATGACCATGTCCTGGAGGACTGACAACCTTTTCTACATTGTGAAGATCTTTAAAACTGTATAACTACATTTAAACCATTGTCTAATGAGTTCACACAATGCTGATAAAGCCTCTCTCTATATTTCTCAGTATAGCAATATTTAGGTCTTTTGGCACCCAGCCTCATTCCTGTGCTGATTAGTGATTTGTTTTATCGAGACAAACGAGACAGCAGCAGCATTGCTTTCTTAAAGTTTGACTTTATTTCAAACTCCAACCTGTTGACTGAATACTCAAAGATGTACCTGAGAAGAGTTTCAGCTTTTTATAGAGTGTCTGATGACAGAATAAAACAATTTTCATTCTTTCTTTCCATCTTTTCAGACAACACAGAGAATTATGACCCAGACTATGACTTCCTTCACCAGGACTTGTCAGTTGGGGAAAACCTGCCCCCAATACCGGTGGGAGGGTGCCTTAGCCCCCTGCCTGAGTCTCACAGTGAATCTTCTTCCCCAGTACCTGGACAGCATCCCACGCATCCCCGCTTCAGTGCTCCTCCACCACAGCAAACACCAGAGTACTGGACCCCTCAGCCATATCAAACCAATCCCTTACTGTCCCGCATCAGTGCACCCCCTGCTCTGCCCCAGAAGAAGCGACGCAGCACTCCGACACCGTCGTTCACTGATGGAGGGTGCAGAGTGCTCTATGAGCGATTCCCTTCCCAGTATGACAATTTGTCAGAAGAGGAGCTGCACCCTACACCCCCATTCCCCCTTTTCACACCCGTCTCACCCATGCCCCAGACAAATGGGGGGGTGTTTGTTGCCCAGTACATGAGCACCGAACATGCAGATGTCCCTGCCAGCCCACCACCACTCCCAGAAAAGAAAAGCAGACACAGTAAGTGAAGTGAAAAAAAGAGGATGGTGGGGAATATGAAAAGGCGGGCATGAAAAAATGTATCTTTTGAAGTATGTGTAAAGCAGAGATTCTCCTCTTCACATATATAAGTTAGAAAATGGAGGCAATGAACCTGAGAGATGGGGAGAAAGCGGGCAGGACTGTAGCTAAACTAGCACTGTATTTGTGTACAAAAATGTGTTTGTTGAACAGGTTGTTTGCTACAGGAGTATTTATGGTTATACACATACGCGTGTGTGAGAGTGTGTGCCCGGGATGTGGACCAGTGGATATGCCCCCCGTTTCAGAGCAGAGAATGATGTTAAATTTTACATCAGAAAATCTAGTTTGAAATTACTTTTTAATCATTCAAATTTGGCAAGTATCACATTTACTATGGGATGACAAAATCAGAAGAAATATTTTTCATGGCTTTACACGCAATTTGAAGGAAATGCTTGAATATAGGGGAACACAATCAAAGAAAGGGGCACAGTCTAATGAAGGAGGGGATGAAGTTGATTTGTTGTGGGACAACATTGGCTGCACTTAATCATCAATTCATTGAAACTTAACTTATATCAAGGAAATATTCCATTGTGAATAGAAGCAGGAAATGTACAACAGGATGTGCTACAATGGGTCTGGCTCCAGGGGCAAAGGGGCAAAATATGGTCATTTCCTGTCACACCTGCTATATCATTTCCTCTCATGCTACTGTATTATGTCATTCCATATAGTCAGCCCTTGCTGCGAGCTAAAATACTTCATGACGTGACTAAAAGTTTCTCACTGTGTTGATGTCAGTTTGTGAGTACTGTCCTTGTTCCAGTATACAATCTATTGAATGAAGCCTCCACTACAGTAGGTGGCGATATGCCCCATTTCAGCTTCTAAGTATTAAGCAGTTTCACGTTTAATTGGCAGCTAGTTGTTAGCATGTTGAATGCCATTTAGAGTCTTCCTACCTTCTATGAACTGTAAAATATTAAATTCTTTGAGTTGGCAGAGCATAAACTCTCCTTGTCAGTCCAAAAAAAATGACCAGCCTCTCGCTTTTGTCTTCTTCTTTTATACTGGGTCAAAGACCAAGAGCAGGGACTGTGGAGCATGTGCAGAACACCTGGACCACTTAAGGACTTATACATGCATTAGTAATTCTACTCCCAACCCATTACATGGTTGTGTTGATTTGAGTTTAAGGATATTGACATGTATGTTAAAAGTCTGGTCTTAGTACGACAAACACAATCATTAGTTTTTTGTACTCACATTATGTAAACATACACAGTGACACCACATCAAATGTTTTTAATTTAAATATTAGTGCCTTCTTGACACAATATTTCATCATCTATCCTGTCTCCCTCCTCCAGTCCTCCAGTACATGCAGTTTGTGGAAGACTACTCTGAGCCGCAGCCCTCCATGTTCTACCAGATGCCACAGAGTGAGAGCATCTACGAGCAGCGTAATAAGCGTTTCCAGGAGGTTTATGGCTTCAACGACTCCTTCAGCAGCACAGACTCGGTCCATGAGCCAGTTCTGCCCCCAGCGTTGCCCCCAAAACAAAGACAACTGGTAAGAAACATTTCTTTTGTGATTTGCTAGTTACAGCAGTCTTTCTAAAGGGCATACAAACAGTTGTAATAAAGTGTAGAAACTGTCTCTTGTGAGGGGACATAACTAAATAGCTGGGTTCTCTAATTTGGACTGTGGGAGCAAAGCTGTAATTTACATCGCTGAAATTGGTCAGCTCATCTTGCTTGGATTTGAATCAACACTTGGAGACTGCACAGTTTATTGATTACACAATCAAATTCTGAGGTTACACATAGTATAAGTGTCATTATAACATGAGAACAGTTTAAGCAACCTTTTGTGGTCGACCCCAGTCATCATCCACAGGTCTTCTAATGTAGGCTGGAAAGTAAATGGAGGGCAAAAAATGCAGATTCAAAGGCTGCATTCCTGTGGTAATCCTCATCAATTTACTCCGGAGCCTCTCCCTATCTTGTTATCTCTCACCTATTCTCACTCCCGTTTCTTAAAATTTTTGTACGCAAAGCAGACATCTGTACATACACGGAGGTGTTTGGTCGTTAGTTGGAGATAGGACTAGCCTTTATCAGACCTGCATCAGATCTGCATCAGATCCAGCCCACTTATTTTAAGCTGGGTTGGCATCTGGATTAATTGAGACAACGGCCTCTATCCATCCTGACGGTGATTCAGTACGGATAAAAAGAGAGCTGAAAAGGTTTGAACAGGAAAAAAATTAATATTAAGATATTTAAAAAAATATTTTCTCGATCTATTTTTCAGTTGCGTTTCCCTTTTCTTACGGCTGCAGAGCTATTCAAAATATAGATTATTGCATGTTAAGTAGATGGTTCATGTTTGGCCTTATTAATATATGAGGCATGGTTCTCACCAGATTTGGCAGTTTGACAGTCACAAATTGATCCGTGGTTGGCCTACGCTTTTGGTGTAATGAAGACTTACGTACCTTTTGTGTGCAGTAAACGGATGACGCTCTTGTCCAGGTTGTAGCCATTGTAGATGTACAGTATTACAGCTTACAAAAGAAAATAGACTGTGGCAGGATGGAAGTCTACACAGGCCACCTCAGAGTCTTTCTTGGTTCTGTGTCCATCATCCTCCTTCTGTTACCACTGGGTATTTAAAGCCCTCACATGTTTTACCATCCTTTTGTGTCAAGCTGTACTCATCCATGCTCCTGCCTCAATGTCTTATCTGGCCTCTGTGTTTTGGACCCGATGAGCTTGTGGTCTACTGGAATAAGCCTGTTTGCCTCCCTGTCTGAACCCATGTTCCAGGCTTACATGATTTGGCGACGTTACATGGCACTGGCAGCTTTGCAAAGAAATTATATTAATAATTTCAGCTGCTGTGTGGATAAGAAAAGAAGTACACAAAAACCCACATTTGGATCATATTGGCTGTGTTTAGAATGTGCCGTTGTGGATGGCCTGATCTCTGTAAAGCATCAAAGAATGTTTATTGGACTGTCACAGTAGACGCAGACATGTTTGACCACTTCAAGTCACATAACCCTGTAGTAATTAAGGCTTTCTAGGAATAGCTCTAACTTAAACATAGCAGTAGACTCATATTCACCTCAACAGTGTTAGTCACTGACCTCTCTGCTGCTGCTGATGCTTAAACTACCAGAATCCCCCTCAGTTTTCACCACTTTACTGCTGCACTTTGATTAAATCTGCTCTAATTCACTCTTGCTTAGTATAATCAACTGTCCACTTCTTTCTTTATTTTCTCCCTTAACACCCTGATTTCCTTTTTTCTGTTCTTTTTTTCTTTCTTTATTTTCTGTTCTTTCTTTCATTCTTTCTTTCTTCCTTCCTTACTTCTCAGGCCTCCCACTCTTCATCCCCCTCTTCCTCCTCGTCCTCTTCTCTCTCCTGCCACCTCCAGCCGTCTGTAGCGGCCATGGAGGAGGCAGGCTCTGGGCTGGGCCTCAGCATGTCCGTATCTAACTCCTACCTGATTGGCCAAGCATCCTTGACCACACCCACGGTGAGTTGCCCCACCACCCCATAACCCCATCACTCTCATTCTTCAGTGTGGTGTGGGTGCTGTGTGGTCCTGGACTGGTCCAGTGGCAGCTTGACCTGTGTGCTCCCCATATGCCCTTTAATGCCTCGGATGAGGCAGTCCCTCGAGGGTCAGTGGTTTGGTTGCTGTGTGATCCTCGATTTTGTTCATCCACCCATCCATATGCACAACTGTTTTCTCAGTGTGACTGTGTTGTTAGGTACTGGCTTTGTCTGTACATGGTGTGATTAATGCGTGCTTTGTGTGATGATGTGTGTGTGCAGTTACTTTTTTGTGGTTCTATCAGTGTAGCCTCTGGCTAGTCAAATGTGTGTTTGTGTAATTGCACTATGGCATTCCTCCACATGACAGGTAATGATTTGACCCTTCCCTCTTTTCAGTTTGCCTCACAGTTAAAATCAGTGAGTTGTGTGTGTCTTGAGTAGTTCCTCCAAATATCACAAGAGACTGTCGGACCTCAGGTCAGGGCTCATAAATAATAAAGTAGCCCTTTGTTAGTATAACAGGAATGCCCCAATCAGGAGCAGGTTCTTGACAGTGAACGATCTGGTTGTTGATCAGTCTTATATTCTAGTTCCCACACTGGACTTGGCTGTACGTTTGAGGTTTGATCGGTTTTTGTGTGTGGGGGGTTTGACCCATGATGGTCCCATGCAAAGCATGCTAAGACATGGTGTGGATCTCCCTCAGGATATCATCAGTGGAATGCAGCACCAGATGGACCTGATGGAGAACACATTGCCCCTGTTTCTTCCTTCCTCTCTTCTCCAAATCATCTTCATCCTCCCACATCACCCACAATTTTATATCATATCTGTCCCGTCTCTCCTTTACCATCATGCTGCAACCTCCTATTCCCGTAACACACACTCACACTCTTCCACACCTCCTGTTTGTCTCTTTCTGTGGAATGTTTGCATTCCTCAACTCCTTGGGGCATTATGTTTTTGGAGGATGTCATGAGGGAACCAAGCCATGCCCTGAAGGCTGTTTGGCAAATGGAAAGTGAATTATATATTTATTAGTAATTGTATACACAATTACTTAATTCCCAAAAAATTAGACAAAGAATAATTGGCCTAAATTGCCATTTTTTTGTAAGTGTGTGTGTGTACAATGTGTGTGTGTGTGTGTGTACACTGTTAGTACTGTGCTCCTTACAGGAATGTTGAAACAGGGCTGGTATGCACCACATGTTACAACAGGTTACCTCTACCTTTCTGGCAGGCATCTCTTTAGCTGGCCACACACACTCACACATGTACACCTACATTGTCTCTCATCTTATACATTTATATACTCAGCACTGATGTGAGCTTATCTAAGCATTTCCCTGATCAACATGTCTTCTCATACTCCAAAATATCCCACTGGAGATGGGGTTTTTTTTGCCACTGGTTTCAGTCTTGCATTCTTGGGTGTTTGTGAGTGTGCAGTGCATTTCATGTTGAGGCACATCACTCCTATAGTCCAGGCTTAATAGAGGTGTTGGAGAATGAGGTGAACACTTTTTTTCCTACCCTCTGTCTCCTGTTGTTCGGATTCTTTTTCTGTCTACGCTGTCTTCACCTCTCTAATCCCTCCGTCCTGTCTCTTTATTTCATTTTTTTTATTATTTCTTTTCCTTCCTGCTTTCCACCAATCACAGAGCTTGGACCATGTTGCCTTGACCAATGCCACCATTCTGGATGGCAGCGGGGGCGGGCCCGACGGTTCCCTGGCTGGCTCAATGGGTTCTGTGGCTGTCTGTCTTCCTTCTGAGTCTTCTCTCACTGACTCTCTCCACACCTCAGCGGTGAGCTTACAGAGGATAGATGTTGGAAGCACAAGCAGGATGCTTACATGCAGCAGCTCTCCAAGACAGATAATAAAATGTGATAGTGGACTCCTTCCTTTGGCAGACTGGTGTGAGATTACAGCAGTTTGGTATTCGGTATTGTTGCAAAGACGATAATACAGTGACTCATTCACTTTGTGGCATCTTGTTGTTATTATCAACCACAAACTGTCTGCTGTCTGCTATTGGTCTTAAAAGAATCCCAGTAGGGCATGTTGCACTGCATGTACTTTTTTGCCAGTAGTTAACAGTATCTTTATAAATAATGCACTCTAGTGCCACCTGGTGGTCATGATGACTCTGAGCTGGAAAACACATCGCTCACTGTTCAATACTAGAGTCCGGCTAGCTGCTATCTCTCCTCCTGAGTCACATATTCACACTTGACGTCTGTCCTGTCCTTGGAAAACACTCTGTGCGCCTCTCCGCTGCCTTACCCCTCGGTTTGTGTCCCTCCTCTTTTCCTGTAGAGTGAGAGCGCGAATGACGAGGGTGGGGAGGGGGAGTACGTCAACTTGTACTCATCAAGCCAGGCCAATGGGGAGCTGCCTCTCTCCCTCAGAGTAAGTAGCTGACCGCCATGGGTGAAAGGTCAGTTCCATTTGTAGGTCCTATCACTTCAGGGATTGAATCAAGACTTGCTTGACTGGCACGTATCACTCTCACCAGTTATCTGTTGCGCTGAGCAACATTTATTGATTCATCTCTTGAACTGATGGCGCTGAAATGGAACGTGAATGTACCCAAACCATGAAAGAGCACGAGTTGAGCTTCACAGGTTTGCCTGCTGTGGTTGGTGTCTGTGGAAAAGATGTCCATCTGTCTGTTTTTGACTGCCTGGCTGGTGATTGCTGTCTCTCTGGCTGTGCTTTAACTGTAACAAGCTGCATTTAACATTGTTCTGATCTAACACCTGACATGTTTTCGCTTCAACGGGGTTTCTAAATGGTTCACTGGTTTCCACTTTTCCTATAACAGGCCCTATAACAGCATATATGTACCTGTGCATGTATGACAGGTTATGTGTGTGTGTGTGTGTCTTTGTATTTGTGTTCATTTGAGTCGGTGTGTGCATTCAGGGTGTATTTCAGTTATGTTTAGATTGTGGTGTGGGGAAGTGTAAGCAAGTGAGTGAGAGTTTAACAAACAAATGGATGTGTGATTAGAAGTTAACATTTGGAGTTTGAGTGCAAGTGAGTTCTATCCTTTGGAATTTTACATTTTGGGTTTTTTTACCTGGCTCATACAGAGGAAAAGCTGCATTAGCCCTTCACACCTAATGTACCACAACACTAACAAGAACGACTTCATTCTGAGACGTTCGTACAAAGCGATCATCCTCCCCTTCACCTAAAGTTATGCATGAGATCCTTGTGATCTGTAAAGCTGAGGTCAGACTACACAATTCAAGCGCAATTATACCTCAAGCCAACAGGCGTAGGATGTCGCAAAAATGTAACCTTTTATATCGTGTAGTGTGTCATAGTGGCTGTCAAATAAGGATGTATCTAGATTACCTCACCTACTCCCAAAGGAAAGACTTGACTCCTACCATGTTCTCCGTCACATCAGTAATGTTGACCAATGAATATACAGAGTGCTCTGCACCTATAAAAGAAACAAGCATCAACAAACCAAATAGAGAAGCGAAAGAAAACTGATCGAGTTGCCTCAAGTTCTTTTTAAGGGACCTGTCCTTTTCTCACAGCTGTGCTCATGCACACCGCTTCGGACGCCATTGTTTGTTTACACACGTCCTGGGTGTTGTCTTGTCTCAAACCAAGGTCCAGTTTCTTGTCGTCTTAACATCATCACCTCGGTTATGATGATTGTTTGGGTCAGATACCATCGTGCGTATTCGGTCAGTCTGTCAGTCATGTCGCAGCACAAATTTATAGCTCTTCGCCACACAGACCAAAAGAACGTGTACTCTGACCTCGGCATAAGAGCTCATCCATTACCGGGCTCCTGTCACTGCAAGGAACCATTAAAAAATAATGTTTCACCAGCACAGATAGTAATTATTGTATTTTCCATCCATGAATTAGGAAACAATTGCAGCTGATGATGTACTTCAAGACCCCACTCCTCAGATGCCATCCAGCAATAGCAAAGAGGCTTTGGACAAGGAAAGGTAAGGATCATAATGTTTACCCCCAGTAAATGATATGGACAGTAAACCGTTTGTCATACAGCATATACCAACCTTTATATTGCAACTTATCTGCAGTGGTAAACAAGAAATCAGCATACTGCAAGAAAAAAAATGTATAAAAGAAGACAACCTCAGTGCTTTTGCGTTTTGATTATTCCGCAGTTTGTGCTATCAATTGGCATGCTTGAGCCTGATGCAGTGGAAACGTTTTATAGACTCATTAAATATGAGATCAGTTAAACTCCTCTACTAATACCTAATCACGGGTCCATTCCTTTCTCCTCCTAAGGTGTCTCCACCCAAAACACAGCGTGTGTTCACTGTGTGCTCCAGCTTCTGTTTAACAAGGCTGTGCAAAGTAAAACTTCACATTCAATTTAAAAATGCAGTTGAACATGTCGCTGCAATCACCAGCATGAGGAGACTGTCAGGGTTTCATTTTATAGTTATCTACAGCATTCATCTACTATGTGGCACATGCAGACCAAGATACAAAGTTAGTTTTAAAGTGGAATTAGTACTGGTGCCTCGTGTGGGCATTAATGTGGCACTGGTGTGTGTGTGTGTGTGTGTGTGTGTGTTTGTGTTTCAGGCAGAGGCAGAAGTCAACAGAATCAGCTGGAAGTGATGAGGAAGATGTGGACGAACTCTCCCTCATAGACCACAAGGAGATTATGAGCAGGATAACACTAAAACAAGAAGTAAGAGAGCTGCCTCTGCTGCTGCTGCGCACTGGGATTGTTTATAGAAATCTGCTTTGACAGTGTGCTGCACCAGCATACAAAACAAATCTTTATTCTGTTTATCCAGTGCAGGACAGGCTAAAGGTCACCGTGAATCACTCATATGTGAAATCAGATCCTTAGACGCACCACTGAGAGCCATTGCTGCCCTCTGGAGTTAACTCTCTGAAACTGGCATAGCTGAAAAAAACGCCAGACCACCTCCTCGTCATATGCCTCCTCCTCCTTTGTCCTGCGTGGTGCAGTCTGATAGACAGATGTGTGAAATATACTGCTCACCACTCTGCAAGGTTAGGGACAATGTGTATATAGTTAATAAAAAGGAGAAGAGCAGAAATGCAAGGAGAGGAGATGTGTGGCCTGTGATGTCATTTAAATGTGTTGCAAAAGATGTATTGAAGTGGTGCTGCTTTTATCTTCCACAAGTCTGACTTCTTTTTTTTTCCTCCGTCATCAGAGGAGCTGGTGCAGGCAGGGGGAGGTGGGGGCCTTTTATTAGGGAGGGAGGGAAAAAAAGCAACCAGGCAGAAACAGGAAAGGTGCTAGACTGCATCACTCCACGTCTACTCTAACCACTGTTTTCCTCTCCTACTTTTCACTCTCCTTCTTTTTCTCTAATCTTCCTGTCTGTCGTTCCTTTTCTGCACATCTTGTCTGTAATGTTCCCAGAGTGACGATGGCCCTGATGTTCGTGCTGGATCAGGAGATATTTTATTAGTCCATGCTACAGAAACAGACCGCAAAGGTATAGTACTTGTACTTAGCCCACGTATTTGTCATGCAGGGTAGAGTGTGTTACTAGCCTGTTTCTTTCAAGCTTGACAGATCTGCAGTCATTTTATATACACAAATAAAGATGAATGTTTATTTGTAAACTGTGATTCTTTATGATGACTGATGTTTTGCTACTTCTCTAATCTCCTCATATGAGTAGCATCCTAAACAGCCTCCAGTCCGTCTCTGTGGTTCAGTTATGTTTGAAATGTGTCGGTCTGGTTTATAAAGCCTGTTTTTGTTTTTTTCTCCTTGTGTGTTTGCTCGACAGATCTCGTTTTGTACTGTGAAGCCTTTCTGACTACATATAGGACTTTTATATCCCCAGAGGACCTAATTAAGAAGCTACACTACAGATATCCTTTTCAAATCTCTCAATATGTCACTCTGAGCTAAATTGCTATTTTACTGGAAGCATAATAATATGAAAAATACTTATTTAACTATGAAAGACCTGTTTACCTTTTAACCTATTTTCTTTTTCTACTCTTTCCAAAGATTGTACTCTACTAATGGATACTTCTAATGCTAAATTGTCGATTGAAACTATTGTGGCTTTTTGTTTAAGTGTGCATTTGTTTATAGATAAGAATACAAAAGTCTCCCCAATATGTTTTAGTTGTTATTTACTAGTAATTATAATTGATTTGTTGGTTATCGGATACTTTGAACTCTAAACCTAACCTTAACCCAAGTAAGAATTAGCAGCTATTTTGATAATAATTAATAATTCCCTTGTATATTTTCTCTCACATGTGATGGTTAACTAAAAACTTTGACTTTTCATTGATGACCACTCAGTGTGATATTTATAATGGTTTATATACAGTTCTACACCATGTACTTGGACTACTTTCCTAGTGGGGGGAATAGATTTATTAAATAAAGTGTGTTTGATTCTGCTACACTAGGTGGCGATGTGCCCCCTTTCAGTTTGTCACTATTAAGTGTTTTCTAATTGGCCACAGACCAAAACAGCTGCCGCTTGCGGCAAGTTGAGAAATGTGACTGAGCACTTTTCAGTGTCATTCTATTATCCATAATAACTTGAAAATATTTCATTCTTTGAGCTGGCAGATTATAAACTTGGACTCAAAAATGCACCGTTCTGCATTTCATTGTAATTAGTTTTCTTGCCATTGTGTTCTTCTGTTATTTCCAGGTCATAACAGGGGGTGTGAACTTAGGAACATGTGCCATTTTGGGTCCAGTTGAACATATACATGCAGCAGTAATTCGACTCCCAACCACATTATCTGGGTGTGTTAGTCCGACTTTGAGAAATGTGATTACAATTACAGTCATACTAACATTTCAAAATCGGGTTTGAGTCGGATTAGTGCAATCATTTGATTTGCATTTGAGACGTGGAGAGAGATGTTTTGTGTCTGGGTTGGGTTCAAGCAGTTGGAATTTGGTTACTATATTATGATAAATTAAAACACAGGGATTTCAACTCTTCGTATAACAGAAGACATGAAGTGTATGCAACAAAAGCTGTCATTATTAAATTTGTAAAAACATGTACCACCCTAACAAAAATTTGATCAGTTGTTCAAAGTTTGCACTATATACTGGATGCATAGCTTTATTTCCATTGTCCTTGACCACAAAGCACATATACCAGGTTCTGCCACAGTCCGGACACTTTCAAGAAGCGAGTCAGCAAGAACACCTTCTTTGTGCTGGTCCGTGTGGTGGATGAGCTGTGGTGAGTGTGTCTCTGTGTTTTGTTCATCATGTGAAGAAAAGTAGCCCTTTTGACAGGGACTGTTTAGGCTAAGCTCTGTGAAATAATGACATGGATATAGAAGTTTAGAAACTGGAATATTTTTAGTGCCTTGCATGGGAGTGTGTATACCATTGTTTCCATTTTCATGCAAACAAGGTTTTCTTTTTATACAATTATGCTCCACATGAAGAATTTCTGTATGTGAAGACTGTAATTTTCAACCTAGGGTCAGGAGCTCTCAAGATGGGGGAAAAAAAATGTAATTTCTGCTCTAAATGTTAAGTTGAAATGAATCAGTGTTAGATTTATTTTGACATGACTGTCAGCTCTAACTTGAAAATGTCTTTTTCTGTGACCTCGTCCTCAGATGTCTCTGTTTGTTCGTCTCCCTGCAACTGGCATTTTAAAATGTCACTAGAAATGACTCACTACAGCTTAAAGTGCTCACATTTGAATTCAATTCCTCCGCTCCTCTGTTTTCTCCATCACCGGGTTTAATTGTCTTATGGTGTCCTTCTGCTCTTCCTCTGTACCTCAGCCTGGTGGAGCTGACAGAGGACATCTTGAAACAGCTCATGGACCTGGTGTTCACGCTGGTGTGCAACGGTGAGCTGAGCCTCGCCCGTGTGCTCCGCAAGAACATCCTGGATAAAGTGGAGCAGAAGAAGCTGCTACGCTACACTAACTCCCTGAAGCCCCTGGCTGCCCGAGGGGTCTCTGCAAGGTACTGTGAGGGGGTAAAGGGTCAATGATTTGTGGGTGTGTTGATGGTGCAAAACTGTTTTGTTTGTTTCTTTGCCATTGCCAGTCTCTCACTTCCTCACTCATGTTTTAGAGAACAATTCCTTAACCTAAGATATATGGATATATCTATCAAGGCAAGATTCAAGGCACCAGATAAAACAGAGTTCAATAAAATAAAATTGCTACTGTCTCTGATGTAAACCAGAAAAACAAAACACTGCTATGCTGAGAAACATGGAGAGTCCAAATGGTTTGAGTGTAAGGGGCATTCATTTATATCGTTTATATCTAAGTTACACACTATAGCTTTAACTATGTTAAAGTGAAATAATATCCAATTAGGCAACCTAGAATCCCACCACTGACTAACACAGTATACAATCCAATACAATAGGTATTAACTTTCTGCCTGCAGCCTACTATCAAGTTTTGGTTTTGGCCCCTTCAGGTTTTAGTGAACCCGCTTTACGGAGAAAGAAAACAGAGATTGCTCAGAGATTTCACTGTTTGGTGGCTAAAAACAGTCTACAGCAAAATAGGATCAAACTGTCATCACGTGACAGTTGCTATGATCCGTGTCTCTAATCCATTCAGACCATGAAATGAAATGCTGCCAAAATGCAACGGCTGATGAAATATTTTGTAGCACAGACGGACGGTGGAGTTGTTACATAACTGTCTGTGTTCCCTCACAGGCCTGGAACTCTGCATGACTTCCGCAGTCATGAGATCGCCGATCAGCTCACTCTTCTCGATGCCGAACTCTTCTATAAGATAGAGGTGAGGTGGTTTCTTCACGTTGAAGTTAATTGTCAACGTTAGTTGACACACAGTCGATCTTAACATTTCCTGTTTACCCTCAGATTCCCGAGGTGCTGCTTTGGGCCAAGGAGCAGAACGAGGAGAAGAGTCCGAACCTGACTCAGTTCACAGAGCACTTTAACAACATGAGCTACTGGTAAGATTGAAATCACACAGTTCATGACCGCACCCCGCGCCGTCTGTCATAAATGTAAACATCACATGGTTTATTTTCATCCTTTAGGGTTCGCTCTTTGATAATTCAGCAGGAGAAAGCCCAAGACAGAGAGAAGTTGCTCCTTAAATTCATCAAAATAATGAAGGTTAGTCAAACTAAAGTTCTATTCCTTGGTGGATTTTTCTTGCTTTATCTTCAGGATGCAGATATAGGCAACTGGGCTTGCTTGAGTTTAGTCAAAGACGATTCACCTCTCATCTAAGATGCTTCGTCTGAGAACTGAAGAAGGCTCTTAGATGATTATACAAGTACAAACTAGCATACATTAAAGTGAACCATTATAATAAATGCATACACGCATAGAGCTAACTAAGAAACTGTTTTAACTTCTTTTCTTTTTTTAAAAAGTGTGAAAATATAACAATTAAACAAATGACGTCCTCATCTTAACTCATGCAAGATGCAATGACCTGTATGACGGAGAAGCCAGACATTTTTTTGTTTAATACAATAATATTCATAAACATTTCTTATTACAGCACTTAAGAAAGTTGAATAATTTCAACTCCTACCTGGCAATACTGTCCGCCCTGGACTCTGCTCCCATCCGGAGGTTGGAGTGGCAGAAACAGACCTCAGAGGTGAGAGGGATGAGTTTGTCATGTCATAAAAGATCTCTGTCTTTGAACATACATGTCTTACTTGACTCTTGTGTCCTCACGTCCTCTGTATTCTTTGTCAGGGACTGGAGGAGTATTGCACGTTGATCGACAGCTCCTCCTCCTTCAGAGCTTACCGAGCTGCTCTGGCTGAAGTGGAGCCTCCATGTATCCCGTATCTGTGAGTGAATGTTTGTGAATGCGTTTTGGAACTCAGTAGGAGTGAAACGGTCTGTGCATTTGTCAGTACAGATGCCACAGTTCAGTGTATGGAGTAGTACAACAGATACAGCTGATTATGAGCAAGTAAAAAAGGAGGAAATAAAAGAAAGTGGTGGTATAGATTGGTGTTAGATTGGAACTTGTTCTACATGAAGACTATTGGTCCTGTAGAACACACACGCACACACACACACTGCAGTTCTTGAACACACAGATATTAACAAAATGTTACACTCATTTTACTTTCATTGTGACTTGAAAATATTTTTTAATGATGATATCCATATGTATATATATATGTATATATGTGTATATATATATATATATGTATATATGTGTATATATATGTATATATATGTGTATATATATATATATATATATATATACATATACATATACATATACATATACATACATACATACATATAGTGCGCAGCTGTGTATTTTCACACAATTAACACTGGGTGGCACAAACAGTTACAATAACTACTATTAAAAATGGATAAGAATAAATCTAGAATTGTGTACTTTTTGTTGCTTTTTTCCGTTTCCTGTACCGAACTCTGACCCCTAAAATAAGGAACATACTGAACTGTAACTTGTGTAAGCCATCACTCCCCGAGAACTTGACCAACATGACTTGTCTGTCCTCCCAGGGGTCTGATTCTCCAGGACTTGACATTCGTCCACTTGGGAAACCCTGACCTCATTGACGGAAAGGTCAATTTCTCCAAGCGCTGGCAGCAGTTCAACATACTGGACAGCATGCGGCGCTTCCAGCAAGTGTAAGTCCACTTAGATAAATTTATGATGAAAAGATCTTTTTATGGAAAGATTTTTAAGCATAAATCACAGAAATACATGTTAGTGTTAGTAGAAAATATAATTTGTGCCAGGAAAGAAATTATGTTTTTCATTTCATTGTTTTATAAAACATTTCTGTTATCGCCACAACTTTGACCTCTTCTCATCGCAGACATTACGAACTGAAGCGCAACGAAGACATCGTCTCGTTCTTTAACGACTTCAGTGACCACCTGGCAGAGGAGGCCCTGTGGGAACTGTCGCTGAAGATCAAGCCCAGGAACATCACCAGGCGCAAGACGGAGCGCGAGGAGAAGACCTAGGCCCCATGGGCCAAAAATTGACTGACCTCCAACTGTGCTTCATGACACTAACTCCACTTTACTACAGACCGAGAGAAAGAAGAATGGAAGCTATCCGCTGGAGCAAATGGGAGACTCATTGCAGAACAAACAATAGACCGATGCTTGGCCAGGGGTTTATAAGGAACTCTGCTGTTGTGGGAGATTATAATTGGGATTACTGCGGATCTGGCGTGTAGATGGGAAGAGATAGTGACTATGTGGAAACAGGAAGAAGCCTGGTGCCAAGGAGGACAGAAGAATCTCACTGAGTGGGCAGACAGTATGGAAATAAACCAAAGTCTGCTCCCTGGAATCTCTGTTTTAGAGTGGAGCGGTTGTGCGTGCGTGCGTGCGTGTGTGAGTGAGCGAGAGAGAGAGAGAGAGAGTTGAATGGTCCATTACTCTCCAAGTTGCTCCTTCCTCTTCCTTTATATATGTGCCATTTGCTGGTCATCCTCTGTGACCCTCCCCCCCACTCATGATTTCCCTGAAACGGCAGAACCTTGAGAGCGACCTGATGTGAACTGTAATGTCAACATGTGGGTCGCACATCGAGTCAACTGGAGAGGGGGCAGGGGATCTGAACTGAGAGAGGACAGCCATTATAGACTGGAAACTACGAGTTTGTTTTGAAACATTTTGTGTAAGAATCATGTATGGTTATAAAATGTATTATATACAGTGCTCCTTTTGTTCTTAAAAAGGATGTTTATGCTTATGAGAAGAGCTTAGCTTCTCCGAAGTGCCATACATATGTGCACTAAAAAAAGCAAAGCAAAAACACAAAAAGATGAATTACTAAAGATGCTGTGATATATGTATGTCATACTGAATCATTGTGTGCCGTGTTCAAGTGTAGAAAATCATTAGGCAATCACAATCATGTCCCAGTCATGTCGGTGCGTGGAAGTGTTTGTGTGTGCGACTGCGACTGAAGTCCTTCTGTGACTTTGCGTGTTTGTCTTTTCAAAATGTGCTGTAGTAAAATCATTCTGGTTTCTTTTCAGGATAATGTCAAAAGCATCACATCACACTGTGCTCTCAAACTTCAATAAAACAAAACAGCTCTGTTTCTATACACACTGCCGCTCACAAACTTCACTCTCTGTCAAAGGTCAAACAAGTCTGACACTTTCAACCTTAATAATAGAATTTCTTTTTTTATTATTGAACAGAACAGTGTATGGAAGATAAACTTAAAAATGTTAAGGCATGTGTTCAGCATTCAATATTCAAAAGGAAGCTCTCAATAGAAAACCCAAGATACTAAAAACAGACAGAAAGCAACAATCTAGTATTAATATAATTTAAATATATATATTTATCTCCATTAAATCACCAAAAAGGCAAAAATTAAAAAGGTCAAACTCAGTGCAAAAGCATGGCGGAATTTAAATATTTTCCTGTCTTTGACCTTTATCACTCCTGTTTTCAGTAACATTACCTGAACACATTAAAACTTAAGAAAAAAAGAATGGAAGACTATTACATGTGAAAAGCACGCTATTAGCATATTCGTTGTGCACAAACAATAAAATTACCAAGACTTATGACACTGGATACTTTTGATATCATTAATGTGGACAATTTTAAAAAGCTACACAGAGGGGGGGAGACTGACGTCAGAGTAGTGACCGAGTTTCTCAAAACTCCGTCAGTTGCCGACCCACTCCGCCAAAATCAGTAGCAGCGATTCCCGACTCAAAGCTCATCCTCGGCCTACATTCATCCACAGTCTCAGTGAGGGCGACTACTGGGCTCCAGCAGGACCCTCTTTCCTGCAGGATTAGTGGCTCCAATCTGCAGGTCACCCTGCTCTGAAATGGCCCGTTTGAAGCCCCGCCCATTGCTGTTGATGGACCCACGTTGCCATTTGCAGATGTCTCCGTTCAGAATGTCCTGGATGTGCTGCACGATGAGGTTGATGGCCACTGATGTGAGACAGATGGAAGAATGTGTCATGTAATGTTGGGCTGCTACATCAGAAGAAAACAAACAACACTTACCCATATTGTCCACTCCTCTCGGAATGATCACATCAGCGTACTTCTTCGTCTGGGAGAGGATAAAGTGAAAATGTTCAGAGACGTATTGACTGACACTGTGAAGGGGAGACACATGAGTCGCCATACTTACAGGCAAACAAAATTCCTCAAAAGCAGGCTTGACGAACGTCGTATACTGTGAAAGAATTTGCTCCAAGTCTCTCCCTCTGTTCATGTCTCGCAGAACTTCAGAGAAAGAAAGAAGTCAGACAAAGGAAGCACTGGGACAACTACTGGAGTATTGTGTGTTCAACACGGACATTAATACCTCTGCGAGACAGTCTGACGTCTGAATCTGTGTCCACAAAGAGCTTCATGTGAAACATATCACGTACTTTCTGGGGGTAGAAAACGAGGATGCCTTCAAAGAGGACCACGTCTGCTGGGTAAACTGTGATCCTGTCTTCCAGCCTATAAAAACACACATAAGTCGTCAAAGAAAGGTACTAATAAAAGGAGGTCAGAGGATTCTGCATCGGGGCTTAACCAATATGCTTCCTACCTACCTGGAATGGGTAACAAAATCATATGTTGGCACTTCCACCACTTTTCCCTCCGCAATGTCCTTCAAGGTTTTATACATTAAATCGTTGTCGAATGCCTCTGCAAGACAACAAACACAATTTTATAATGTGAATATAAGGGATTGTGACTCCAGGGTTGCATGACAGAGTTGACAACAACTGCCATCTGTGATGTTGACCAACAGGATGCTGATGGAAATCATGCTACTTATTTTTGTGATAAATTATATCAGCTATCATCAAAGCTGCTGCTATTATAAAAATATAACTATTTTCTTTCCCACAACTGATCTAACTGTCCTTTAATGCAACTGTTATGTATCTGTTCCCTTTATATGTCCACTTCTTTTCCCATCTCCCTCCTCTTAACCCCATCTTCTCCTTTCACCCCACCCGGCCCAGACAGTTGGCTGCATATCTGGTTCTTGCAGAGATTATTTCCTGTTCTTAAGTGCTTTGAAATAAAAAAAATGAGGTTAAATAAGGTTAAATAGGTTAAAATAAAGATAAGATAAATAAAGATATAAGATATGAATTGATCTCTGACCGATGGTCCAAAACCCAAACATTTTCACTAAAAAGGCAGGAAAGAAGCAGATCCTCACATTTGAGTCACTGGAACCATGAGGAATTGTAGTAATTAGTAAGTTAACTGGTCTTACCTGGGTGATCAAAGTTGTACTGGCCTTTCAGTGCCTTTGCCTTCTGTTCTGGAGTCAGGACTCGATAGAAACAGTCCTGACTGATGATGGCCACCTTCCTCTGGCGGTGGTCCACCTTGTGTTGGCCCAGGAGCTCCATGATCTTGGCACAAACTGTTGACTGTGTCAGACAAGTCACAGTTATTTACAGCTGTCATTCACAGAACCCTTGGTGTTAACTACACCTAATTACGGTTTTTGAAGTACTTCATGAGTGCATGTTTTCTACAACGCATGCATAAAATGAAGCTATGTTTAATATATCACACAGATTTATTGGAAGTCTCCCGCGGATCAGAGGTAAATACGAGTCCCTGAGCGTAGACTGCATTTGATGTGGTGTCAGTGACCTTCTCACAGCAACTGCTTAGAAAAATGAAGATGTTCCGCGTCAAACTGTCACAGGTAAGTGATAACGGACAGTAAAATATGGAATGACTGATTACTAGGTAATGGAATAATTTAAAAAAGTAGAATATATTAAACGGTGGGGGGGCGTGTCAGCTGCTTTGACCGGTTGATAAGCAGTTAACTAAGCTAAGCTACTATGCTAATTTCCGCTGTTGGGGGAGATCTTCCGGCTGAAAACAACTGACCTTGCCGCTGGCGGTTCCTCCACTAACCCCGATCAAGAAAGGACGGTGCCGGGGCCTCTCTGCATCGTCAAGGGCTCCGAGAGCGTCCATTGCAGTCGAATAGGAACGAGAGCACTGCAGGGAAACTAGCTAGCTTATTAAGTGCTAGCAATGTAAAAACAACACGCTACTCTCGCGAGAAGTGACGTGATTGCAACCCAAGTTTCGCTACAGGTCTCGTCCAATAATTTCCGACAGGCTGTGTACGAGAGGCGCGACGCTGCCTCCCACTTTTCGAATTTTTCAAAACGTGGAAATCAATTAACTATTAAGTAATAAATAAGTACAACTGCAGCAGGAATGAAGCTGGGTCATCCTAGTACATGAACATGAAACACAAATAAAATAATTAAAGTAAACAGAAAAGAAGGCTAAAATTATAAGAGACAGATATTTTTATAGTCTTTTGGCCTTATTGTTGTTTTTATCCATTATTTTTAATGACAACGGCACTGTATATTCTATTTTCTATTTTCAGAGATGACCAATTGTGTATGTCAGACCAGAATACAGAGACATGAGAACACTTAAAAGTAAGAAAGTAATTCAAAGCTCAAAGTTCTTTCTTCATCACAGTTCAATGTTCCTAAACTGCTCTGTCTCCCCACCTCAGATCGAAGCTCAGTGTAGAGAGCGCCACTTGCTGTTTATAGTGAGAAACTAACTGCTACAGTTATATAGTGTACTTAGGCTACAGTGGCCCAACTATTTTTTTTTTTTTTTTTTGGCTTATAACTGATTCAATTATAATCTTTATGACAGGGTGAACAGCACATGTCACATGCGATCTGATCTTTTTCACTTCTGATCTGGACAACATATGAAAGACCTTGTTCAGTCTTCAGTTCAGAGGAAAAAACATTTTCCTTAAAAGATTTAGCATTAATGATGAAAATCTAGTCTCTTTCAGAAGGCATGGCAAAAGAACACCATTCAGGAAAAATATTTACATTTATTAGGAAATTAATGAAATATAAACAATACATGTATGCATTTGCAGGTATTAACAGCATTATTGTTTCTCTGGAACATTGTCTGATTTTTCTGTGTCTTCACTACATTGTGACTTGTCTTTTCTGGATTCATCCAACACTATCTCCAAAGCAGCACTTCCTTCAATCCTCTTCACAGTTTCTCCTTTGGCAGCAAGGATTTCCTCAATGTTTCTAAAGGAAGAATCAACAGAGGACATTCAGAGATAGTATAAAGTGCATGTAGCTGGTAAATTTAAAATGTCCCTCTTGGCTTTAACTATCAAAGTTGCTGTCTGGCCACAACTTTACCATTTTTTGTTCTAGTGACGCATACTGTTTCTGAGCTATGAAAAACGTAGCCTGAGAGTAATATGTCCCTGTCAGTTTTTGATATGCAGACCTACTGGTATATAATATACCCTATTTAGATCTCCTGCTGATTCTGACAAACATCTGTTGTTTTCTAATTGTAAACAATGTGGTCATCTTATTTCATTGACAGATACCACCAGTGGGCTGGGGTGTATACCACACTTGGTTTTGGCTGCATTTTACACTACATGGTGCAAGTGATCCAATTCTTGATTCTTGATCTTATCCTCTCATGTGGTACAAATCAGATATGACCCATGTAAGTATAAGCAGGAAAAAAAGCACATGGATTCAGGTATAGTCAGTGTGGTTTCAGGCCTCATTTGTATGTCAAAATGCTACTTGATGTCTCCTTGCCCCTCAAGGAGATAAGGCTCAAATAAACAAGGTAAACTTGGGCAGAAGTTACCTGGCGTTTACAGCAGAATAATGGCAGCGAAAGCATTGTTGACGGATGCCCCAAACACATTCAATACATAGACTTCATGCACTTTGTTCTCTATGCTTTGAATAAATAGATAAATCCTGCACTTTTAACCTTTTACAGACGTTTTGTTTTCTTCAGTTACACAGATATCGTGATGTACCGTTATATGATCGTCTGGCAATATATTGATTATCACAGAATTGTATCCTATTTGTTGTCTCTCCACGTGTTAACTAGTGTAAATGCAGATTGCAGCTTTCACAAATTCAGATTTGGCTGAAATTGTGTCCAAGAGATGTTGAGGATGTGTTATTGAACTGCACTGCTTTATGTTCACACGTCAGGTGTTTCAGTGATTCTGTCCACCTCATTCAAATCAATGAGGGAAGGTCAAACAACAATTTATTGTATTATTCTGTTTTGTGTTGAGAAGTTCAAATCACGCACCTCTTCCCTTCAAGGTCAGAGAACCAGCCAAGGTTATCAGCGATGATGTGATGATTTTTACATCCTGGACACGTCACTATCACGACACCTTTGTGGTATGCTATCTTGGATATCTTTTGCGTGGATCTTGTGGAGCAAACCTGCAAATGCAAAACAGTCTGAATGTTAGATAGATCCCAACCGGCTTAGCCCCATCGGTTGTATTCATATATTATATTACATATCTTAGTATAATATGAAAATACTAGTCAAAACTTGAGGTTGTGATATCTGTATTGTATCAGAACAGTTTCACTTAAATGTTACACACTGAGCCTTTAAACAAAACTATTTTAGATTTCCCACTTCCGCTACCTTGCACGTGTAAACAAGATGATAATGAGTTGACTCGATCTTTCCAAGAGCGTCACTTCTGATACACTGCGAAGCTGAAAACCCTCTGCAGATGATCAGACCAGCTTCACTTCTGTCAACTGGCGACAAGTAACGACCCCTCCGCTGCTCCTGCGAGGAGAGGAGCCTCGTCGAGGCTGTGGTTGTCCGTAATGTCGGAGGACACAGATCTGAACGACTGTGGAAACAGCGAAGAAACGCAGGACTGAAAGAAGACACCGTCCTCCGAGACAGAGAGCGAAAACTAACACAACACTGGTGTAAAACCAACATGACTGCTGCTGCTGTCTTTCTGTTGCCGAGGTACAAATGATTTCATCAGAGAGTGCGCTGTCCCGGTTTGATGACATCATCAAGAGATGTTTTCAAAATAAAGTTGCTACAACGGCTCTGTAAACATGCGTATTACTATTATGGTTTATTATTGCACATTGTTGGGACTTAAATATGTTTTTCCAAACAGATACCGCAAAGGAAAATAAACTAAATGTGTTTGCTTCCATTTTCCATTAATGGAAGTAAAAGATGTAAGATTTCCAATATGAAATCCTAACGTCTGTCAAATGTTGTATTCATAAGCGCTTCACTTTCCATTTTTAAGTCCCACAAAAAATTATGAGATGTAATAAAAGATACATTTTCTGGAAAAGACTGACAAGATTGTGTTCAGCATACTGAAAATTAGACATTTTTAATGTACAATTTTATAGAAATTTCAATTGAAAAAGCTTGCATTAGCACTTTTTTAATCAAAAACACTCCAAATTTCAGATGCAATAAAAACATGATTTACCTAATTTCTGGACAAGACTGACTCGATGACTACTAGCATATTGGAAATCAATCAGTAAGAAATGTTAATACTAACTGTCCCACTGCCAATGTCTTCTATATATTTTGAATTTAATAAATTAATAAAGAAAAAAAACTGGTTAGTTTAACAACATAAACAATATTTCTTCCATGTGCTTGTCATCCTAACCCTCCTAACTAACAAACTCTTTCTGTGCACTTGTTTACCTGAGCTCCATTGTCAAATTTAGTACTTCTAGATGCTTGACTTCATTGATGTTTTGGTGTTGTACCTCATTTTAAATTGCTTTGGATACTTTGGCAATGGTAAATCAGATAAATGTGTTCACATACTGTATGTTGGGCATTCTCTCTCATCAGTAGTCCTTAGTCCTCAGTGATGAAACATTGAGTCAACACATGTCTTGTCACAGGTATAACTTTCACCACACATTTCAGGAACAGGTTCTGGATATGATACAAAAACAAGTAGAGGAAACATTTCCACTAAATCTGTATCACAGCCAAGGTTTTGTTATTTAGACTCTGTGAAAATGAGTTATTTAAACCAGTCATTAAAATGTTTAGCATATACAAACATAAGAGACATATTCGACATGATAGTGAAGAGCCATTTCAGAGAGTGATGTGTATAAATAAGTAGCTGTTCTGTCAGGTCTTGTTCATTCACATTGGTTATGTATTGATTTAATCACTGTTGTGGCCTGAAGTTACTTTGTTTCTCAAAATAATAACAGACAGACTTACAATGTTTGATCTCTCAGAGTCACATTTTACACTTGGTCACAAAATTCCTCTGGGAGAGCCAGTGAGTCACAAACTGGAAACAACATCCTTCCAGTAATATTAATATTGTGCACACGGTTATCATCACCTCTTTGTTTGACCGGTTCCATGGAGGGACTATGAAAGGACATGTTGTGAATTTATGTCAAAATTATTTTTAACATTGTTCCAAATGACTAAAGCCAAGGCTGCTGCTAGAATGTGTGGCTCAGCCAATTGGCAGTCAGCACAAATTATGTAGGTAGTAAGGGTGATGGTGAGTGGAGTGAGTTTATCTACATACTACCTGTACAGCAGGGGTCTCAAACTCAAATGACCTGTGGGCCACTGACGGTCTCGTCTGGTCAGTCGGGGGCCAGTCAAGTAAAAAAAAATGTTTTGGGAAAAGCAACAGTTGCGGTGGACGTCATGAGCGCATATCATCAATATGTCGTATTAATTCCTTTTTTTAAATATGTATTCCCTCGTGTGAGCTTTTCTGTCTTTTACTTCTTCTGTTTTTTTCCATTATTCTGTACAGCAATTTGGTCCACTGTGTTACAAATAAAGTTGGATTGGATCATTTCAAAATATAAGTGGTTTAATATGCAATATATAAGTTTAATATGCAACAATAAAAAAAACATATTTATGATGCAAAATTAATCTATTCATTTAAAAATAAAAACATATAGAAATGACTCGTTATAACTTGATAATGTTTGGAGGGCCACATGAAATCGATTGGAGGGCCACATGTGGCCCCCGGGCCACCACTTTGAGACCCCTGCTGTACAGTTTGGGTCAGTTTTAAAGTGTAAAGAGCTAACACACTTTTTGTTTATTTATTTATTTATTTATATGTTTATTTCGGTCATGTCAGTTAGATCACTCATCATCACACATCATTTTAGTGTAGTTCACACAATACACAAGCGGGAGAAGCAAAAGCTTATCTAGTCCCGCCCCCATTACCCACAGAATACATATATTCATCGTACAATAACACTGCCTCTGTGGTGACTCGGCACACAGTTTTTGTGTACAGCATGTCTCCAGCCTAAGTTTGCCTTTTTCTCAAATATCATCCATAGCCAGAATTATATACATATTATTTATATATGTATTATTGTGTATTTATCTTCAATATAACCTGCTATTAATATTTTGTTATTAATATTTTACAAACAAATTGCAGATGTAGGCTGCCTTGTTAGTTACAGACTGTCTCCATAATGTCGCACGTTGCAATGTTTTACAAAATACAACTATAACAGTTTATTAGGTGTAATAACACATGAAGTTAGTTGGTGTGAGAGACGGGGATACAGAGAACAGGGTTAGATGGAGGAGGTTGATTAGCTGTGGCGACCCCTGAAGGGAGCAGCTGAAATGAGAAGAAGAAGAAGGTGTAATAGTATACACATTACAACAACAATATACGTCAACAACAAAAAAAGAAAAAACAGACTTTTGCATGATATTTGCTTGTACTTCCGCCGTACCTTTATTTTGAATGGGCCTCTATGTTAGGACTTCCGGCAGTCGCGTGCAACAGCTGTTGCGAGCTAACAGCGCCGCTCGGCTGCTGCTGCCGCTGTTGTAAAGGTTTTTTCTACACCGTCACTGTCGTACGGGGCTCCGGCCCGGGCTTTCACCGCCCCCAGCTGCTGAGAAACGGGAAAGAAATGTGTCACCCGTGTGCGAATGAGGCGACAGACACCAGCTACAATAAAATAGGTGGGTCTCTTTTCCATATATTGTCCTAATGTGTGTAACTAGCCAGTTAGCTGTGCGACTCAGCGTGTGATTCCAGTGCCGCAGCGTGCTAACCAAGCATCGGTATGAGACACCCGTTTCCCGTCGCCACTGGTCTGGCTGTTGTTGTGGGGAAGAGCTGTTCATTAAAGGTCGCGGTCAGCAGGTTTGAATAACATGTTGTACATTCATTGTCAGCTTTAAATCCAGGCTATTACAGTACAATAGTCACCATCAAATTTCGGCACCAATTAAAGGCCAGCAAGGTGTTCTGATATTATAACTGAAACGGAAAACACATTCAACGTTGATTAGATTGATTAGAACCCACGGTTTTTATTTATGAACTCTTAAACTGTTTCTTGGCACCTAAATCAATTAAGAAAAAAACAAAACAAAAAAAAAAACCTGTAGAATTTCCATTGTGGACAGGATTGTGTTTGTTTCGCATAAGCTATTTTTGTATTATTATTATTATTATTATTATTATTATTATTAGAACATGTATTGTTTCGAGCTCTTTTTTCTTTTCATCCTGACACAATACGCTAAATGTGTAAAATATAATTATCAATTTCATTTGAGAAACATCTAAAATGATTACTGTGATATTTGTATAGATCTGTGAGAAATAAAAATGAATTGATTAATTGTTCAGCCCTCCTCTGGTCTGTCGTAAATTGTAATATAATACCCAATGTCATTTCCACTGTCAATTGAATATGACTCATTTATGAAAATAATTTTTAGTTAAACCTTGTATGTAAGAGAATATCAATATATGAGAAAATATCACAATATTTTAATGTGATACTGCATTGTTTTTTTTTGAAGTACTGAATCGTCTGATTTTTCACCTTAAACGTGAATCATTTCTGGATTATTTGCTCCATATAACAGAGAAATCATTAAAACTGAATCGAATCATCTCTCTCTCTCTCTCTCACTCACACACACACACACACACACACACACAGAGACAGAGATAGAGACAGAGACAGAGAGAGAGAGAGAGCTGCCTTCAAGGAAAAAAAGTTTTTTTGTGAGCCAGAACCAGTTGGACCCGGTCATGACTGCCTTGTCTCCTTCATTGTCACAGTTTTCCCATTGCCAGGATTGGGCAGATGGGCTGATACATGAAGCTGTGATTACTCTGTTTAAATACAGATGGCCCACAGAAGGATTTTGTTTTCTTAGAATCAGAAGACAAAACCAACAAAAAGCAATTTCTCATATTGGAGAAGCTGAAATGTCATTGTTAAAAAGACTTTCTTTTCCATTGATGGATTTCAGTGATCCCAAATGTTTGAGATTTGATTAATTTTTGTAGATTGCATTTTGTTGACACAATAGAGAGATCTTTAAATAAAGATTTTAACGTCTGAAAACTAGTGCACAAATTCCAAAATGCATTGTCCCTTCATGTCCCTTCAATCATGTGTGTACTATGTTTCATGTTTCAGGGAGAATATTAAGAGATTCCAGACACCAACATTTTAGATAACCCTTTACAGTAACAACATATTATTTATTAGTATGGAATATAATTATTGATTACGTAAGATGTAATATACTTGGCATAATGGTCATGCCAGCTTATTTAAAATGCAATTTCCATCTTGACAATAGTAATGGTGTGATAAGGAGATAATTTACCATTACCATATAATGATTTCCATAGTAATATCCAGGGTAGTAGCTTGGTAATGATGATTGTCATAGGCTACTATTAGTTTAGTACGTTCACATGAAAACTTTAGTGCATCAAAACTGGTAATCATAATTTTATAAAGTTAAAATGCATCCTCCTTTATATTCACCACACACCTTTCATTGTTATTACATGGTGGTTACTCTAGAACTATTGTTTTATATTATTAATATTCCCATATTATTCCTATTACAAATTATTACAATAATATTGTATGCTACTGTAATATAAAGTGTCTTTATCAGCGATTAGATTCACATCTTTGACATTCCCGTTAAACATTCTTATTGGTTGGTTTAGTTATGTTGATTTCATTTGGTTTTTATATTCTCATTAATTTTCAATGAAGTCAAACTATATGCTGTAAAATAGAAGTTCATGCCAGTTTTATGTTTTTCCTCCAATGTTCTGCTTGGCAACAGTCAAGGGACATTCGTGTCCTTGAGGAAAATTGTACTTGGCTTTGTTATATATTGGCTCTCACAGCAGCTAGGGTCACCTGCACCTCTCTCAACCCATGTGTCAGAGCCTGCTTGACAAAAAAGCATCTACACAAAAGCTGCTTTGTTCAGGGAACAAACTCAGGAGAAATTAACTGCAGAAAAGCAGAAGCAGAACAGGAGAAAACTCACTTGAGTCACTAAATAATCCAGTCCTGGCCTTTTGAAATAAGTATTTTATTGTTGTGAACACTATATTTCCTTGATGCTGTCTGTGGTGGTGGGGAGAATGATTAGGTTGCTTTTAGTCATTGTGGGAAATGTCCTTAGTTAAAAGTTTGTTGTAGAGGTTAGGTGGTTAGGGGAGGCGTGCAACTCGCGTACCTATTCAGTTTATGTTACATCTGTGTTTGACAATAGTTTAAATCAGCAGATTGTTGTATTATATGTATTTGAAACAATGATTTTCATGTCAGTTTCAGCTTTAATATATACAATGTATCACTCATCTTTTGAGTTTTAATTAACCTATTGCTTCTATGTGCTGGTGTTTGTTCTAACAGAGGAGGCGTTTCTCGATTGAACTGGATAAAACAATGCTTTTTTGTGACTACTTGACCAATTATCTCATCTTTTACTCTACCTGTATGAGAGTTGAGCAGACAGGAAAAGATACAGGTTTTTTTTACAGCAACCATGCTCAATCTTGAGTTCTAAGAGGAAACAAAAATCATTCAGTCATGATGATATTCAGATTATCTCAGATATTTTCTCAGATTGATGCTGTTTATCTACAGAGCTTCTATTCCACATTGAAGCTTAGTTCAGGGTGAATTTTATATGTGGCTCCATAGATGTATTTCTATTTGGTGATGTTTTTAAAGCGATGCCATTTATGCTTGTTAAGATGCTTTTGTAGAGTCATGTCATGTTGCCATGTACAGTATGGTCGATGTGCTTTTGCACAAATTCCACAGGTTTTTGTACAGGTTTTCTTGCATTACTTTAACAGTTGAAACAACTTGGATAGGAAATGCTGTTTGTGCATTATCATATGTATATCATCTTGCATCGCACATTTATTGTGTGGGAAAAGAGGAAGTTGCCTATTTTTGGTTTGACAGAGGTGTCATGGTCAGCAATCTGATATAATTTGGTGTCATTTCCATGTTGCTGAGAATGTAATTATTTTTTAGATGTCATCACATAACTATAAAGTTTTTTAAAAACATTTTTTAAACCATTAACATACTGTAGAAGAAGCAACTTGTGTGAACATGTCACATATCAAATTTGATTTGGCCACACTTTTATTTTTTATTTATTAAGATAGCAAACGAGCTGTACACAATTACTGTGTTTTTTATGGCAAAGTTGCATTGTCCTTGTTGTGGAATAGCACAAAATTGGCAAACACCCATTTTTAGTTGGTTGGAGATGTTAATTCAACCTTCCCAAGTTCCACAATAATAATTGTAATTGAGTTACAATACTGCAACTACTCACATTAGATGTTACATATCGGCATTTAGACTGACAGCCGGGGATCATACCCACAACCCTCAAGTTGAAAGACGACTACCACTGAGTTACCATCGCCCCAATGTCAATGTAACCTGTCACCAACTAATTCCTAGTTTTTTTGTTTGTTTTGCTGTCTTTTTAGATAAACCATCATGATTCCCATCACAGAGCTCCGGTACTTTGCTGACACCCAGCCAACGTACCGTATCCTGAAGCCATGGTGGGACGTTTTCACAGACTACATCTCAATCATCATGCTGATGATTGCAGTGTTTGGTGGTACACTGCAGGTCACACAGGACAAGATGATCTGCCTGCCTTGCAAATGGGTGGTCAACAAGTCATGCGAGACCATGCCCATCTCAAATACGACCACCCTCTATGCATCAGAACCAAAAGGCATTCAGTATGACCTTGACCGTCATCAGTATAATTATGTCGATGCTGTCTGCTACGAGACTGAGCTACACTGGTTTGCCAAATATTTCCCCTATCTGGTGCTACTTCACACCCTCATCTTCTTGGCCTCTAGCAACTTCTGGTTCAAGTTTCCCCGCACAAGCTCAAAACTGGAGCACTTTGTCTCCATCCTCCTCAAGTGCTTTGACTCCCCATGGACAACAAGGGCTTTGTCTGAGACTGTGGTGGAAGAGAGTGATCCTAAACCTCTTGGAAAAATGAACGGTTCAATGGATAAAAAAGCCTCTTGCGTGAGCGAGGATGTTGAGGCTAGTGTGCCAATGCTTCAACGAACAAAGTCCAGAATTGAACAAGGAATAGTCGATCGCTCTGAAACTGGGGTTCTAGATAAAAAAGAAGGGGAGCAGGCGAAGGCTCTTTTTGAGAAGGTGAAGAAGTTCAGGATCCACGTAGAGGAGGGTGATATAGTGTACCGTCTATACATACGTCAGACCATTATCAAAGTTATCAAGTTTCTACTCATTATTAGCTACACAGCCTACTATGTAGGTTACATCAGGTTCAGTGTAGTGTGCACAGTGAACCTTCAGAAGCTAACAGGGTATAACACATTCTCTTGTGCCCACCCATTGGCAACACTTTTCAAGATTTTGGCCTATTTCTACATCAGTTTGGTAGTGGTTTATGGTTTAATCTCCATGTACACTCTGTGTTGGATGCTCAGCCGCTCCCTCAAAAGATACTCCTTCGAATCAATCCGGGAGGAGAGCAGCTATAGTGACATCCCTGACGTGAAGAACGACTTTGCCTTCATGTTACACATGATAGACCAATATGACCCTCTGTATTCCAAGCGCTTTGCTGTATTTCTGTCAGAGGTGAGTGAGAACAAGTTGAGGCAGCTGAACCTTAACAACGAGTGGACGTTGGAGAAGTTGAGGCAGCGCATCACCAAAAACTCTCAGGAAAAGCTGGAGCTACATCTGTTCATGCTCAGTGGGATCCCAGACACAGTATTTGATCTCATAGAGCTTGAAGTGCTAAAGCTGGAGCTCATCTCTGACGTAACTATACCACCAATCATTGCCCAGCTTTCCAACCTGAGAGAGATGTGGCTTTACCACACACCAGCTAAAATCGAGGCTCCAGCTCTGGCTTTTCTGAGAGAAAACCTGAAGTCACTCCATATCAAGTTCACTGACATCAAGGAGATCCCACTGTGGATCTACAGCCTGAAAAACCTCAGTGAGTTGCACTTAACTGGGAACCTGAGTGCAGAGAACAATCGTTACATTGTCATTGATGGGCTCAGAGAGCTCAAAAGGCTCAAAGTTCTCCGTCTGAAAAGTAACCTGACCAAGCTGCCACAGGTAGTGACAGATGTGGGCGTCCACCTCCAGAAGCTCTCCATCAATAATGAGGGTACCAAGCTTATGGTGCTCAACAGCCTGAAGAAAATGGTCAACCTGACGGAGCTTGAGCTTGTTCGCTGTGACCTTGAACGCATCCCCCACTCCATCTTTAGTCTGCACAACTTGCAGGAGATTGACCTGAAGGACAACAATCTGAAGACAATAGAAGAGATCATCAGCTTCCAGCACCTGCATCGGCTGGTGTGCCTCAAACTGTGGTACAATCAGATCGCCTACATCCCCATTCAAATCGGAACGCTTACCAACCTGGAGAGGCTCTATTTAAACAGAAACAAGATTGAGAAAATCCCCAGCCAGCTTTTCTTCTGCCGCAAGCTGCGGTTCTTGGACCTGAGTCATAACAACCTAACCAACATCCATGCTGATGTTGGTTTCCTCCAGAACCTGCAGTACTTTGCTGTGACAGCAAACAGGGTAAGAATTAAAAATACTTCCTTAAATCTGTTCACTGCATGTGTTAATATTACAAGGTTCATACAGGGGCTTGATATTGTTGAATTTTAATGATGTTATCAAGATCATCATCATCATTGATGAATGGAAAGGCCATGGATTTTTGCATGAAGTGCACAAAAATGCTTAAGATTGTATCTATTAACCACATATTTGGTTGCTTATATAGCATAATACTTAATGTGATCTAATCGTTTTGAGTATGCATGTATTCATATGAATATTTGTAATTGAAAGTGCTTGAATTTGACCTTAGAAAAGGTGCTGTATATAAACTCTGACACTAGCGAAAGTTTGTCTCACTTTCCGTCTCCACCCAACTCTCTTTAGTATGTGTGAATAAGATTAGATCAACAGCCAGATGAGGTGTTTACAAAGGTCAGCAGTTGTAAATGTTGAGATAGTTCTGGATTGGAAACTATTGCTTTTAAGATAACCAGATAATAAGTGACACTATGGCACCTTTGCTGGACAGATATGTTATTCATTATTTCCCTTTTTACAAGATTTTTGATCCATTTCATGCAGAGATATGATTAGAGTTCAGGTGACAACAATAATTTGAAAACACTGAAATCATCTTGGTATATTTCTCTGCTTTTCAGTGAAACAAAGTGGCATGTTGTAGACCCAGTCCACTTGTGTGCACAGAAGTCAAATTATGAATAAACTGCTAACATGTTTTTACTGCCAGTCTCTTTTCCTTTCTTCTTTTAGGCCAATAAACAGAAAATAACTATGTACAATGTGTGCAAGTATGCTTTAAAGTCTCATTGTTTCCGAGTCCAAAATAAGGTTGAGCATGATGTAATACAAACTCTCCTCTTTGGAAGAGAAGATGATTATTTCTGTCTCTTGCTGTGACTTCTTGAGAAGTAAACTGTTTATTTCAGTTGCAAAGATCATTAACTCAAGTGTTTTAAAGGCTGTTCAACCCACACTGCTGAGTTAGTCCATATTGTGTGAGGTGAAGTAGACTATATGAGTTTTAACGTAAGAGACCAATTATGAATATTAAACTTGATGTTGTTATTTGTGTTGCTACATTTAATACTTTATTTTTTGCTTGTTTTTAATGTATCAGTCTCGGGTAGATGCTGTTTGTTCACTGTGAAAATTGAGTAAATCGGTGTTCTTTCACTCAGAAGCATGCATCTAAAATCATGTGTTTTCAGTAAAGGCTCCTGCCAGTTTATTGCATTTCCTCATGTGGTTACATACTGAAATTAGGTTCCAACAGGTTTGTGTGCAGCTAAAAATAGCCGTAGTAAAGGGGAAATTTCAAAGTCTCTTTTGCTTACATTCTTTCTGTTGGCACTCTCGCAATTCAAATGAATTGTGAGTATCTTTGTAGTACAAAGGCTTTGGCTGGCTGTTGATTTGTAATTGTTGAGACTTTTAAGACTTGGGGTTTTTGTCCTGACTCTTTAACTTTAAAACCTGATAAAATCTTTGGAACTGCCCAGTCTTATTTTGATGTGTTAACTTTTCTGAAGCCTGGCTTGTGTGTTGTTTAAACTAATTCATATAAGAATGTCTTAAAAGCTGTATATTTTCTATGAATGACCTTTGCTCATATCTCATATCCCTGACCATGACATGTGGATTAAAAATTCAACAACTCAGCCTGTTTGGTGACTTGTAACTTAATATTCTGCCTCTTGTCCATTCCACTTCAGATTGAGACTTTGCCCCCAGAGCTCTTCCAGTGTAAGAAGCTGCGTACTCTGAATCTGGGTAACAACTGCCTCCAGACGCTGCCTTCGCGCTTTGGAGAGCTCACAGGGTTGACCCAGCTAGAGCTGAGAGGGAACCGTCTGGAGTGTCTCCCGGTGGAGCTCGGCGAGTGTCGACTGTTGAAGAGGAGTGCACTGGTGGTGGAGGAGGACGTGTTCACCACGCTGCCATCAGAAGTCAAAGAACAGCTTTGGAGGGCGGATAAGGAGCAAGCTTGAGCCAAATCCTTGGTGGTGAGAGAAGTTTGATCAAAGAAAAAAACAAGCAGTGATTGTTCTTGTTTACGAAAGAGACGCAAACCTCTGTTTGTGATGAGGCTTTCCTAACAGGGTCTGTGAAAACATGGACGTCACATTTCAAGAATTTTAATGATAACTTGGTTTAGAAATATGTTTTTTCTGTCATTTCATCCCACAGGGATGCAAGTAGGTGACATCTAATATGCATGCCACAGGACCTGTCAAAAGCAAACCCGTTTATTGGAAAGGGCGTAAAAAAACTGAAACACTTTGCACGATTGAGGCTGACGAGTAAGCTAAACATGCTTACATCACCTCTTTGCAGTGGCATACACGCACAAATGTAACATACTCAGAGCAGTGTTGCCTGCCGTTCCTTTTGCCTTGAGCCTCAAAATGTAACTTTTTTTACAATTACATTTGCAGTTGTGGTGCAGTGTGACTTAGAATGCTAGCAGACTCAACATTACAGTGCATCTGACAACCAATTTGGTAAGCCCCAAAGGTCTGCCTCTTTGGTTTTCAGGCTCCTCTCCTGTACATTCAACATGCTTTCGGTGCGAGATTTTACATGAATGGAGTGACTCCGTGAGAAAGATCAGGAGATAATCCTGTACGTGATCTCACAGCTTAGGCCTTAACTTAATGAAACGACATCAAAGAATAACTGTTCAGCAAAAAAGAAAAGGGAACACATTTTACTGTACACTGTCTGAATAGACTGCAGTTTTTGTAGTTATAATGTCAGCCTGTTATGTTGGAAGTTGTGGAGTTATGGTGAAGAAATGCATCATTCTTCTTGGACTCTTTATTTTGCTTATGAAAACATCGCATCCTCTGCATGGCGAAACATTGCAGACATTACTGGTGTATCTTAAGGTTATGAGAGATGTGTTTTTATATGGGTGGTTATATGGGTGGATTTCACTCCCCTAAACATAATTGCGTGTTTTAAAATGCTACCACAACCTGGTATCATGTCTCTGTATGCGAGTCAGGCCACAGAGTGATTGGAAATTCCAGGCAGTGATTAAATGCCTTCAGTTAAGAATTGCTATTAATATTATTATTATAATTATAATTATTGTTGTTGTTGTTCATTTTGTTATCACTCAGTCACCACAACACTCCAGAATAAGAACACATAGAAAGGTTATGGGATGTATACTTGTAGTGCAAGATCCTGTGACCTTTGTTCAATTGAAGGCACGTTGCTTCGCTGATGAGATTAAAATTACACATTGTCCTGTTGCTCACACATTCAGACAACACACAGTCACAGAAGTCATTCTTAGTTATTTTCCAATTCTGTTATGCGCGATTGCACAAGCAAGTCAATAAAAATACAGAAATCAAGGCACATGTAATGCCTTGTATAATTTTTAATCATGAGTCCCGTGAGAAAGGATAATTGCTTATATGGCACTACAGAGAGGATGAGCTGAAGATGTAAGACAAGACAGACTTTACTCTCTGCCAGGTACTGCCAGTCTGAAAATGAAAAGTGTTGACATCCGTGACATTTTATTTTATTTATTATGCCTGGTTTATTCCAGGAAAAATGGAACTTTGATTAATCGCTGAATAACAAAATAAGGACACACAGGGAATTGCAGAGTGAACGAAACAGGTTTTAGTGACCTACACAAGGGAAACATTTATTTGTAGAGAAAGAGAGTATGCAGAGTATGTGATTTCATGGTGCATGGTGCAAATCAGTGCAAACACTGCTTTGTGTGCTTGAAACACTTTTCTTTGGCTTAGGATTTAATAGCATAATTTAGCGTATATCTGCTAGGTTAAACCCATCCAGGCATCTCTAATATGGCCTTACCTTTTACAAGCAGTATGCCCTGTTAATGATCACAAACATGTTATTTCATGTAAAATGTACAGCTGAAATGTATAACCTCTTTGTTTCCTGTATATCAGTTAGTGATCTTATTGTTATCAGTCTTTTTCCCTTCTCCATCTTTTTTTTTTAATTTTTTGTTTTAGCCGTTGAATAGTTTCATTGTAATAATACAACCGCACTATTGTTCCCCATGGGTTATGTTGCACTGAGGCCTTAGTTGAATCCAAATGTCCTTCTAGGAGTCACATGTTAATTGCTCCCTTACTGTCTTAAAGTGCAGTCCTGTGTTGTCTTCATGTGTTCATTAGCAACCAGTTTTAAAGGTCAGAGATGCAGTCAAATGCAAAAAAGGAACAGATGACACCAAGGAAGGCAGTAATGCCATGCACATGTGACATATTTACACATTAGTTTTGAAGTAGCATGTCCACTTCAGTATCTTGGCTCTGGTTAAATTTTTATGGTGCTAAGTGATAGCAAGATTATTTCTTTTCCATTTTACATACAGTAGCAACAAATAGTGTCCTTTTACCAGCTCGATGCATATAGTAATTTAGTTACCAGTCCATAAAACTGCATATAAGACATTATATTGCAGTGTCATAGTTCATTGTAGTGGTGCAGTGCAGCTGAAACTAAAAACCTCCCTGTTGCTTTGGGCTCTTCTGCCATAACTTGCTAGTCATGTTAGAAGTTCAACAGTCTTGCACAAAAATTCTTTTTTCATGGTTGTGGTTTATTGAGAAGATGTTCTGACATGTAGTGCATGTGTCCAGCCCTAAATTATTTCAGGTGTACTTGAGTACTCTTGAACTTCAGGGAAGCCATTTGAGTCTTTCTCAGGGCGTCACTGGGAGCTTATTCACGTCGTATCAGAGTTGTTGGATTTGCTAAAAATGTTCGTGAACAACTGCACTAGTTTTTTGTCAAAGTTTAGATTTGTATCCACAAACATTGTTTGTTCTGACCTCCAGACGAATGACGACAGTAATGTCAAGATACTTCGCTTTGAGTCATGTGTTGAGTTAACCTTACCCCCATTCCATTTCCTGTGAGTCAGTGTGACTGTGTGAAATGAGCTCAGTCAGCCTTAAAGGGAGGACATTTGTGACTAATGAAATGCCCCATGGTAACAAACAGCTCTTGCACGTGATTAGTTATCATGTCTAATGTTATCACCTTTAAAAGCCACAATCGACATATTTAAAATTAGTTTTCTGCTTGCATTTGCATTCTTTGTTAATATTTAAATGTATGTTTCAGTCTGAAATATAGCGGAGTGTCTGTTTGTATAGGTATGCCTTAAGTAGTGTAGTTGTTGTGAAGCAGAGTTATTGATCAGTTTATTCTCACAAGTAATTACCAGTTTTTGTCCCCAAAAACAAGACAGTGTTCCACAAATGCACAGAACCAACTCTTGACAATCTTTCATTGTACATAACGGTACACAGCATCTGTTAATGTGTAATATTCCTGAACCACTTATATAATCGTGTCACATACCATTTCACAAGAAAATCAAACAATCCCACTCAAATAACTGCCATGGTTGCATTGACATCTTTTCTCTATTTATGTATGAAAAATGAAATGTTTTTTTTTGTTATGATTGTATGTACTGTGTATGGCATTTTTCTGTGTTCTGAAGCCTGTAGTTCAGGGCTATAAGAAGTGCTGGTTGATTTCCTTATCTGGTGTCCTGTCCATTTCATTTTGCAGCATGAATTTGTTGATGTTGAACTTATGTGCATTATAGCCATACTAGAGCTGCCCACATACACCCAGCCACAGTCATTGCTGAATATAAGCCTGAACGCTGAATCACATGACACATATATGACAAGGCCTTTATGAATTTACTGTTGCCAAGTGGACTGGACATTGGCTTTTGAAGCTCGATGTCTATTTCAATGAAGAACTAAACTTTGATTTCCTAATGTTCAAACCCTACTTTTGTACCATTCTGACACATAATAATAAAAGTAACACTTAACACGAAGCTCTGTCACAAAGAATATGTTATTTAATTGTCTGGAAAGTGTCTTCTTTCGGAAGAGATTCCTGAGCACTGTTGGTGATTTTGTTGAGAAGCTTTTTATAAGATGTTGGTTCATGTGGCTAAAATTGTTTTTTTTTGTGATGTTTATAGAACATCATTGTATGGATCACAAATCCATAGAACTCCATATTTACAATAACCTACCATTTGATTTTTGGTCACCTTTTAATGAAGGCATCTGCTTTAACATCTTTGCTACATCCCCATGAAGGATGAGTATTTGGAATGAGATCTTTTGTCCCAGTAGTTTTGTATTTTTTATTTTTTTTCCAATTGGATTCCAATAGATCACAGCAACTCATTGCTGTTTGATGGGCATTCTACGCAGAAGCTCTCCGCATAAAGCACAAACACAAGGGAAATCAAACAAGCCAAAAACACAATTTCTCAAATTACAGAAACTACCTACTGTGCAGGGCCTTTCTGCATGGAGTATGCATGTTTATGTGTGGGTTTTCTCCTGGTTCTAAGGTTTCCTCCTACAGTCCAAAAATATGCAGATTTGTGGATTAGGCAAATTGGACTCTAAATTGTGTGAGTGTGAGAGTGGATGGTTGTTTGTCTCTATGTGGCCCTGTGATGGACTGGCGACCTGTCCAAGATTTCATCCTATGTCAGCTGGGATTGGCACCAGCAACCCTCACATGGAGGAAAAAGTGGTAGAAGATGGATGGATGGACCTACTGTGTATTTAAATACAGTGATTAATAATAAAAAAAAACAATAAAGTATCAATCTGTCCATCTACCTATCTATAGCTCAGTACTTAATAATATGTGTAGTAGCCGTTTGTCAAACAAATAAAAATCAAATCAAACTTCAAATTATCCCTAATCAAAAGGCCACTGATGCACCATGGGTTGTGGTGTCGGAAAAACAAGAGGTCCAAACGAATATCCAAAGTCAACAAAAAGGTGGTTTATTTAACCAAAAGTGCAAACAAACAAAGAACAAAAGGAAGTCCCATGCTTCTCCTGCTCAGCGGTAAAAAAACATCATTCCACCCAGGTGCATGCTGGTCCCTTACCGACAGCCTACCTATACAGCCTCAGGTCCCACGCTAACGTGCCCAAATATGAACCTAAAACACAAACAATAAACTAGAATACTAATAAAAAGGTAATCATAATTAAATCAAATAAATTGATTAAAGATAATTAAGAATAACCAAAACTAAATACTCACTAAACAAAATACTGAACTAAACAGCACTAAATACTAACAATAAATAAATAGCTCCAACAATATGTTTATATGTAAATATATATGTATATATATATATATGTTGTATTGGGAATACTCCCTCATTACATCCTGGTTTACGCAACTACACAAAACATCCACAAGAGGGCGCTTTGGGCCGTTTAATTTACGCCCAAGCTCCGTGTACGGTCTTTGTTTGGTTCCAGTTTAATCGACTTAGACAAGTCACGTGACGTGGTATCAGCGCGTCTGCAGGCTGGAAGTTCAGCTCAGTGTTGGTCGGACACGGATCACAGAAAGACCTCAGCATGGATTTCATGACAGATCGTGATGTGCAAAAGGTGAGCGTTGCCTTATATTGAAAAAACAGCAACACTGTCTTGCCTCAAATGCTTAACTAAATACAGTTCACGTATAAAGTGTCACGTTTTTCGTCACGTGTCCCCAGCTTCGTGTGTTTATGTTCTTGCAGTGTGCGCACAATGTAACCACACAAGGTATTTTCAAAATTTCAAAACTGGGAAACATACAGTCGTATCTTGTTTAAACCGCCCTTCCCCCCCCCCCCCCCGTGACAGTACTTAGAGGACGGGTATGTGGTTCTGGACGGGCTGCTGACCTCTCAGGAGTGTGATGAACTGAGACAGAGGATGACGGAGATTGTGGACCAGATGGACGTCCCGCAGCACTGCCGCATCACCTTCTCTACCTATCAGGAAGAACAGCTCCAAAAACAGGTGACCCAGTTTAACCACAGTCAGTGGGATAAAACTTGAACATTGTCTGCAGCTGATTTAACAGTATTTCGTTCACATGCTTCTCACCACATTGCACTTAAAGATGCAGGTATGGTTATTATTGATGTTACTTAAAAGTAGAAAGGCTGTGTATAAAGCTCTAAACTGTAGTGTTAATACATTATCTGTCAGCTGATGATCCCCTTGACCTTAGACGTGCTTCCTGTTATGTCAACAATCTAGTCAGTAGTTGACTAATGTTGACCATTTGACCTGCAGGGAAATGCTGACTATTTTATCACCAGTGGTGATAAGATACGTTTTTTCTTTGAAAAAGGAGTTTTTGATGACAAAGGTGAGCTCTTGTAAATTTAAACTCCATAACTGTTTTTTAAATAGTCAATGCCAGATTAGTTTCAGTCAAGCTTTTCTTGGTTTGCAGGGGAGTTCATCGTTCCAAAACAGCTGTCACTGAACAAAGTTGGTCACGGTAAGATTTCTACTTGAGCTTTTCTAACAGCAACATGAGTCTCCCAAAGGTCCCTGACTAATCCAGGTTGTCTTCATGCAGCGCTACATGCCTATGAGCCGTTTTTCAAAAAGGTTACACATTCACCCAAAGTTCAGGTGAGTACACTGTTGGAACAAATGATGCATGAGAGCAAAGTGACAGAATAACCAACACTCTGTTCTCCACTGTTGTCTTATAGGGCATATCTATGAAGCTGGGTCTCATAAGTCCTGTCATACTCCAAAGCATGTACATTTTCAAGGTAAAGCATTGACGGCCTACCTATATACCTCTTCACCTAATTACCTCCCTATCGATCTCTTTACCTACCTACCTGTATTCCTACCTACTTATCCACACATCCCCACCTATCTATTTACCTACCTTCCTAAATTTCTCCCTCCCTTCTTATCTACTTACCTAACTCCCTACCTTCCTACTCCCTGCCTTCTTAATTTCCTAATTATGTAAAATCTATTTAATATTGCCAATCATACCACAATTTCAGTCAAAATAATAGCAATTAGATATTTATTCAATTTGTTCAGCCCTACCACCTACCTCCTAACCTAATGTCACATGATATAAATTGGAGAACAAAGAGTTAATGAATTAATCGATTAAGATGTAATTTTTCATTCTCTCTCCTTTCCAGCAACCGGGCATTGGTGGGGAAGGTAAAATGAAAATGTTTTTGTTTGTCTTTATTCTTGTATATTTTAATATATACGTACATTATTCTTATACATGGTGCTGTTTTGGTTGTGATTTTCCTTCTCTGCCTTTGCAACAATGTACAGTATATTACATTAAGATGATTCGAGATCCACGTTTCTCATACGTATGTTATTTCCATGACGCTTGTAAGTGTGTAGTAGATTCTTGTCTTCTATTCTTCTCAGTGACACCTCATCAAGATGCCACATTTCTGTACACGGAGCCTCTGGGCAGAGTTACAGGGATGTGGATTGCTCTGGAAGATGCCACTGTGAACAATGGCTGCCTGTGGTTTATCCCGGGCTCACAACACAGTAAGATCTTATTTTATCATAAAATATCTTTCTCTGTAGCCTCTAAAGTAACCACTACGTTCATAACCTGGTATGATTTTGTGCTTTTAATATTATGAAACTTCGGTCTCCTTCCCTCAGGTGGTATTTCTCGCCGTATGGTGCGGACTCCAGAGGGCACGTTTCCCCTCACAGACTTCACTGGAAGAGAGAAGGCGTACGACGATGAGAAGTTCATAGCAGCACCGGTTAAAAAAGGTAACTGGCTGTGTGTTCAAATCCTCAAATGATTAAGGACATTATATTTTTGTTATCCAACGCCTAATAAAACTGTCACAGTGGGAGGGAGAGCAGCTACACGTCCCAGCCCGCTCAGTAACCTCTCTGTGATCAGGTGGCGTGGTCCTGATCCACGGCGAGGTGGTGCATCGAAGTGCTGAAAACAAATCGGATGACTCTCGCCATGTCTATACATTCCACCTCATGGAATCCCAGGACACCCAGTGGAGCCCTGACAACTGGTGAGAGTGGATTAAGTGTTGGTGTGTCTCCAGCAGAAGGATTGTCGCAGTCAGCATGTTTGCAAAAGAAGTGAATCATCCATCCATCCATTATCTACCGCTTTATCCTCCACCGGAGGGTCGCGGGGGGTGCTGTGCCAATCTCAGCTCACATAGGGCGATAGGCAGGGTACTCCCTGGACAGGAGAAATGGATCAAATATATTAAAATAATGTACACAGTAAATGGAAAATACTCAAGTCTTGATGGAGCAATATGTTAATTCAACATACTGAGTGGTTTTACTGCTACATGTACAGATCTTTTAGTTCTGGTGTGACCAGTAGCAAATGTTGGCCTTTGTTAGCTGAGCCTTTATGAACATATAACTGCTCATGCTGCTGTTACACTGCATATTTATGATATTGGGCATCTCACAGATGATGAGATACAATTTTATGGTTTTATCACAAAAGTAAACAAAAACAGTCATCACAGTGAGTCTTGTTATGTGTTTGTGATCATTATTACACACTGTTGGCTGCCTATTGATGGTATCTTTAACTGTGAACTGAGATAATGTAGTTTACAAATATTCAGAGTTCATGTGAGTGCTGGAAAGCCTTTAAAATGCTTGAATATTTATGTGCAGTTTTAAAGGTTTACATTTTTTTTACTTATTATCGTTTGCTTATTATGTGGAGTACTAAAACAACTGGTTGTAAATCTCGTAAAACTGCTCTAACTGGACCTTGCAACAGCAACAGTGACTGTGACTATTATAAACCATGTTTTTGGTTGTTTAGAGCATGATGCCATTTATTTTTAAAATAACTTAAGGAAGTAAAATAATCTTTACACACTAAAATGAGACTAGATAATCTTTGATATACTAAAATACATACTGTCTCAATCAGGTGCTAATGTAAACAGCTTTTACTTGCTGTAAATGTTATTCCTGTTCATAGAGGACACTAAGACATCAATTTCTAAAGTGTTTCAGTCATTCATAAAATTAAATTCCTAAAGAAGTGCAACGGTAGAAGCTATTGACTTGATTTTTTTACTCAGACTGCTAGATTTGGATGAACTTCTTGCTTGACCTAATGTACAAAATGAGGACTGTGGATAGGATAAATGATTGCAGCAAGTAAACTGACTTACTGAAGGCAAGAGAAAGAGAAAGATGATCATAGTTTATAACTCATCTCTGATGTGTCCATGTCTTTGTTGCTTAAAGGTTGCAGCCGACGGATGAGCTTCCTTTCCCATCTCTCTACACTAAGTGAAGGACTTCTTTGAGATATGACTGGGCAGACAATCACAAGACCCTGTGTTTCCTGAAGGACTAATCATTTTGTATGGACCGTTTTAACCATAGCAAATGCCACGTCCTTGTGACTATCTTATCTTGAAAGTTCTTGCTAAATGTAGTAATTTGTATGGAGTATGAAATTAATTATAATTTTTACATTTTGACCAATGTTTCCATGGGCACTTAATACAACTGATACTTTTATTCAGTCTCCTCATCAACATTGTCACCAACCAGCATAATTCTTGTTCAAAACAAGATGGCAGATCCCTATATTATGTTTTTTTTACAGACAAACAGTGAGCATTTCTATTTTTTGAAGTTTGATTTTAAGACATAGCATTAATGGAGAGGAAATCAACTCAAAAGTATGAAGGTTTTTACCCCGCAGCATCCAAAATCATTTTGTTGACTTTGAAATCAAATCTTCTCAGTCCACAAATGAGCATTAAAACAAACAGTCGGAGGCATATCAGTTTTATCCTTCTCCTCGGGTGCACTCAACATGCAGTATTACATTTTTAAAAATGCAAGGATGATGTCAAAAACAACATGTGTAGAGAATCATGCGAATAAATAAGTCATCACAACATTAAAAACACCAGGGAACTTTTACAGATGAATGTAAACAAAAGGCTGAACGTCACATCTGATGACATTTGATATTTCTGTGAAGTGAACATTAAATTATAACTTGAGGGTTAATTAATGCTAAACAAGGAAAGGCCCGTGTTCATCAGTATGGCCTACAAACATATCTACAAGGTCAAAAGAATGTGGTGTAAAAAGGCTCAGTATCACAAGGAAATGTAAATATCAGGTTCACTTTTAAAGGGTCCCATCAAACAACTGTAAAAACTTAATATTAAGCAAAGTCATTTTACCAGACAAAAATATACCGTATAGCTTTGTACATGTTACAGTACTGGATTTTACGTTAGTGTCATGCAGGAGCATAGTGAGGTTCTGCCATATTCATGTCTAAACCAGCCCTTACGAACAGGAGTTGAGAAGGGCTGCCATGCTTTTTTCATCTAGAGCGTCTATACTAGTCATAATGTCTGATAGAAAATTTACTTCTTAAGGCAAATGTTTTTATCAGTAAGTCCTTCATTGTATTGCCATCATCGAAATCGTAACATTCTAATCATGAAAAAGGTTGATTAGGTAAAAGACAATAAGCTAAATCAATAATGTTCTTCAAAGGCAATACAAGGCATGTATTCATTTGCGGGTCAGGGACGAGATGGGTGAACCCGATCCATATGTGCCTTTAAGCAGCATCTATAATGTCCACAGTTCACTGTGCGTCTCCCCCCCCCCCATGGATTAAACTGAATCTGCTTTTGCATAAATCAAGAATCTTTATTGTTGATTCTCTCGAGGGTCAAGAGAGCGACACACACAGGAACCATTCACCACTGCTGCCACTGAGATCTTTAACTTCTTCGGGACACATTCTGAAAGTCTACTGATTCTTAAAAGGGACATCTATCCCTTTGAAAATCATGATTCTTTTGTATTTCTAAAACATATTTTGTAGCTTTTTTCCCTAGAAAGGGTGGGGGGGGGGTTTAATGTGCGAGTGTTTGGGACGTCTGTCCATTCAAAGCAGCAGCAGGATGTAGAGGTAGAGCGGAAGGAAGAGATTGTCTATTTGGGAGGTGTAGGCTTCCAGCATGGCCACCAGAGTGATGGAGCCAACAATCCATGAATAGGTGGAGTTCAGGTTAATACTTCCATCAAAGATGAGAAAGATGGCGACAGCAATTATTTGGGCGAACACAGATGTTGCAGTCCCCTCCATTGTTTTCTTAGTGCCAGGCCAACGGATTTCCCCCATGGTGCTGCCAAACACAGACGCCACAGTGTCTCCAACGCCCACAGCCAGCACACCTGCATAAGGCACCAGGCCTCCCGCACCAATAAGTATCCCCTTAGGCACACAGGGCCCAGGGAACAGCCATATTGGCAGAGACATGCCCAGCAGCAGATAGACATGGGTCAGGATGAGAGGCCCAGAATCACGTTCATCCAGGAACAGGGTGAGCAGCTGTCTGAGCAGCTGACCCAGCGGCCGGATCCGAAAGTAACGCACGTACTCGAGGAACAAGAAAACTGCCAAACAACCCACGGACGCCACATGAAGCAGTTGCCTGTCATATATCAGACCTGGAACAAAAGTGGCCACTACAATCAGATGAAAGTACTTTCGGACAACAGTCGAGGCTTGGTACTTCTTGGACCCAGACTGACGCTGGTAGTTCTGGTGCAACACAACGCAGGTGGCTACAACGACCAGAAAGACCCAGTACCCCAACAAACAGAGTCTTCTGTCATTTAATGTTAAAAAGTCCAGCAGCCACATGATGGGGTGCCGGCCGATGAACAGGGAGAGCCACGGCATGAGGATTCCCAGAGCCAGAACTGCTGTCATCATGTGAAAGAAGAGCGATGACACCCAGGTCTCTGACTCCATGAAGCAAAAGAGCAGGGCAAAGAAAACGCCTAAAAGCAGTGAGCCTACCACGACCACAGGCAGGAAGTAGTTCACCGGATCTCCTTTGACTTCTGCCAGATTCAGCGAGCGCTTGATGAGCTGGTTCACGATGAAACTGATTCCACCAACGATGAGAAGCGCCTCTCCGGGTGTGAAGCAGCGAGGCAGCAGATAAAGCACGATCAGGCTGAGATAGACGAAGATCAAAAGTACCTCTAAGACCTCGATGACCTCAGACACAGTCAGGGTCTGTTTGGTTGTGTAAAGAATTGCACTGCCCGACATGCCTGCTATCACACAGGTGTTTGTAGGCACAGGTCTTGTGATGCCGAGTGCAATCAGAGACAGAAACAGAGCCAATATCATGCCGGTGATGGTGACAACCATGGAGAAGCGCTCAAAGTAGACATTCCCTGAAGCAGAGCACTTTTCCTTCAGTGCCAGACCGAGCAAGGGCATCACCATAGAGGCCGGGACGATGCCGCTATTTGCCCCTGGACGAAACTGGAACACGGCCCCCCCTGACTTGAGCAGACGGTCCCATTTGTGCTGCACGTAGAAAGCCTGGATGACAAGGGCTATGCAGCACCAAGAGTGCTGGTTCCAGACGGCCATGTGAACACAGAGCACCATGGCCAGAACGATGCCGGACTCCACAAGCGCCGCGTTCATCAGCATGGCTGCAGGGTGGCGGGCTTGACGGGGAGGGAGGAGAATCGATCTGAACAGATGGTCAGCAACAATAAAGGCCCCTCTTCTGTCAGTTCCTCTCTCTGGCACACTTCATCGTTCGGCAGGCACTCTTCCTGATGATGTAAAGAAAGAGGACGAGACATTCAATCAGTCAGGTTTTTCAGAGGAAAGGGTGACTCAGCATGACAACAGAATAATGAAAACCATTTTAGCATTTATTTATTTCTAATCCAGTAAATGTGATAGTCGGTGTAATGCACATTGAGTCCCTGAAACATCTTTACTCAGCACAGCAGTGAACCTTGACCACACTCTTATCAGCTTTCTGTAATGAACTCTGTCCACAGTGAACATTTACCCAGTGTGAACTCTTTCTGCATCGGCTGCAACCTTGTTTTCCCTCGTGTGTGTGTGTGTGTGTGTGTGTGTGTGTGTGTGTAGGGGGGGGTGACTTTCAGCTAGCAGCTGTGCTAACAGCAGGCTAGCACATCCGAATGATGCAGATAGAAAAAGGAAAGGACTGGAAAAAAAAACAGCATACACTGAGCTAATGCTGCTAAATGAGAAACTAGTCCCAATGCAGAGCGGGGACGGATGCTGCTGCAGCAGAAACGGTCAACATCGAGCTAACGGTAAAAATACAGCTACAGTCTCGCAGCGAATGACGTCAAGTAAAGCCAAAGTGGAGACAAAAGACAAATATACCCACCACACACGAGCAGCGTTGTCTGGACGAAGCTGGAAGGCGATGTTGTAGATCTATTTCCCTTTGTCAGCTGTCGCTTCTTTCACACCCTGTAGGACGGAGCCATATTTGACAGCCGGGTCACGTGACACGGAAGAACGTCTTAAAGGTCCAGTGTGACTTTGCAGGGTTAATCGGCAGAAATTAAAAAAAAAAAAAAAAATACACATAGGTATGTTTGCACAAGAATGTAATCACATAAGAGTTAAAATAAATAAATGAATAAATAAATGTATTTATTTTTCAGCACACATTTATATACAGTATTAACAACAACAATGGTCGTTCTGATTCAGTTCATAAGTTCAAAATCACATACATTTATTGTGGTTACATCATAGGTGCCTGTGTTATGCATTTGCTCACTGCAAATAAAACCAGGAGCAAAAAGATTAAATATCATAAATAACAATAATAATATTAATAATATAAAAAAAAACTGCAAGTGACATGAAACTGTTTTCACAATCTCACCTTCGTAGTCTGACTGTTCCTTACCCAGTTTTAATCCTCCTACACTGTTTTTTTCAGTTCAGTTAATGTACTGTGTTTCAATCTACAAATCAAAATGAGGATCATTAATACCTATTTGGTATAACATCATACAACTGACTATAATAATCCTACAAAGTCCCTGACTTTGTGCAAGTGTATCTTAAAGAATTGATGCTGGTTTGAAGGCAAAGGGTGGTGACACCAAATATTGATTTGATTCTTCTGTCAACTCACTTTGAATTTTGTAAATTGATTAAAATAAAGTGTGTAGTTGGTGTAGTGGGTAGCACTCTTGCCTTTGCAGCAAGCAGACCTGGGTTCACAAAAGGCAGAAGGGCCTTTCTGCATGGAGTGGATGGTTGTTTGTCTCTATGTGGCCCTGTGAGGGACCAGGGAGCTGTCCAGGGTGTACCCTGCCTTTCACCCTATGTCAGCTGGGATGGGCACCAACACCCCATGTGACCCTCATGAAGAAGATAAAGGGGTAGAAGATGGATGAAAAGCATTTTTGTAGTACTGTATATGTCCATGGAAAAGTCAGGCTTATTTGAAATTACATTATACATTCTTATATAATATCAGTTACTTTAGAAAAGCATTTAATATGGATTTAATTTCTAATAACTGATTTATTTTTCGTGAATGAAATACTTTGTCAAAATAAAAAAATAGTTAATTTTCCCACAACCTGAATATTTTTCAAATGTTTTAGGCAAGGAGCTCCAGGCTATGTAACAAGAAGAAGAGTGATGCAGTGCTGCATCAGATGACCTGGCCTCCACAATCACCAGACCTAAACTTAACTTTGATGATTTTGGCTGAGTTGGACCGCAGAGTGAAATCAAAGCACCCAACAAGGGCTCAGCATCTCTAGAAACTCCTTCAATCAAGACTGCTAGAAACCATTTCACAAGTATCTTACCAGAAAATTACTTTGGTAGAAGTTGAAGACATGTTTTATAATATTATTTAAGTAAACGTCTTAACACATATGACATTTACTGTAATTATCAAAAGTGATTTTTTGATATAAAATGTACTTAAGTTTTAGAAGGAAAAATGAAAGTATTAAAAAATGATTGAGCAATGGTAGCTCAGTGGTAGGGCGAGTTCTCTTTCAACTGGAAGAATGTGGGTTCAATTCCTGAATCTGATAGTCTATAGGTGTCCTTGAGCAAGACACTTAACCCCATGTTGAAGTGTAAAGCAGTTCATCAAGACTAGAAAAGCTCTATATAAATACAGACCATTCGCATCTCTTCTTCTCCTGATTTAATTTGGTAGTAACGAGTAACAAAGATAGTTAGAGGAGATTTAGTGGAGTAAAGGTTGCTAGAAATATAAATAACAAAGTGAATTACAGATACGTGAATTTTGTATTTAAGTACAGTCACAAAGTATTTGTACCTGGTTACATTACAACACTGAATAATATACGAACAGTGTCCGAAAGTCTCCGGAAGGTGGTGGTAGAGTTACAAGCAAAAGAATCCCATGTGCTCCACAAAGAAGAACGTGCTGACGACACCAAAGACGACACAGCGCAGTGACGAATCACAAGGCAGGAACGAAGATGGCGGAATCAGAGATGACCGTTCGGTAGGCAGACACAAAACTATTTTCAACTGTTGTCTGCTTTGTTTAAATGTTCATCAAGTATCTGTCAGCGCGTAACCATTTCTGCTAAACATGTGTGTTTGAGAAGTCAAAACAATCGCCACCTTTGTATTCGACAGCCTGTATTTTCAAATGATTGCACCACGTTGACTTAGCTTAGCAACTAGCTAGTGGTTGAACATTTGAATGGCTTTTCTGAAAGCGGAGCAGTGTGTGTCAGCCGCATGTCAACAACAGCGTGTCACCACTATAGTTTGTCTCCAAATTACCTATGGGTCTCATGAATAAAAAACTCCCATGTTAGGCATGTTTTCAAAACATACCTCAATAAGCTACAGTAGCATACACTGGCTAGTTGTGACAAAGGATAAGGTAGTTTTGTGTTTGATTGTTGCCTTCATGTGTAATGTTGGTTATCGCTTTTTTTAAAAATAAATTCCCATCCTTCTCTTAGGAGCTGTCGAGAATTATGGACTATATTGCTAGGAAGGTCTGCATTAAGAGAACCGGTAAGGCTTCTTCCCACCTGTTGTCATGTGCTGTACAATCACACCCGGTGTGTCATTGTGGTTACTGTAACTCTCGCCCATTCTGATGCCCATGTCGTCATGGACATCATACGTCTTCGTGTCTAAACGTATCGAGTTACTGTTATGTGTTTGGCTTATTAGATCATTTGCGTAAAAGAGCACTTAACCGCCCTATTTAAGAGCACTTAAACGCCCAATTTTGGGACTTTGCATGCCCTCATTACTGCTTTGCCTGTCATATATAGAATCATGCATTAAAATCATAGAAATCCTAATATTGTCATTTCTTATGAGAGCATAGCTAGACAATGTAAAGTCTTGCACACTAAATGTATTTTGTTATTAATGTTATACAGAAAATGACACTTGATTTGCTCCAGACCATGGGTGTTTTTTTTTCTTTTTTCTTTTTTCTTTTCATCCTTTTTTATTTGCTTGACAGGCTCAGATTGGGGCAGAGCTTGACAAACACCGTGACAGACTGCATCAAGGACTCAGTTACTACAAGCCACCCAGGTATGGTAAACACTTATTTCAATCTGTTTATCAAATCTAAATATTATCATACCAATTAAAATGCTAATTTAGACAATTACTTGTTCTAGTTCATCTTCTGCTGGAAAAGTGAAGGAGAACAAAGATGTCGCACAAACACTGAAGGATGTTGGTCTGAGGATCAGTAAACTGTTGGTACGAGTTATACATTGCTGTTTTATATAAAAGATGTGATTCACTGTTTTCATTCGGGGGAACATTTCATCATAATTTGTAATCAACTTAATGATTTATTAATGTTACAGGGTCTTGACGAGCAGCAAAGTGTACAGCTCATACAGTGCTATCTACAGGAGGATTACAGAGGAACCCGTGATTCGTTAAAGGTTATTATTTCAATGTGTTTTTATCTGAAATCTTGTCCCTCTTGTTTAGCATATAAAAATAAAAATATGAATGTGTCTGTTAATTTTGTGTTAATCTGTATTTTATTTGAGAGATCTTGTAACTGCAATGCTTAGGATTGTGAACATCTATGTTTTCACAACAGATATTATTGTGCTAGAGAATTTTATGATGTGTAACTGAGTTTTCTGTACAGGTTGTTCTCAAGGATGAGCGACAAAGCCAGGCACTACTGCTGAAGGTCAGTGTAAAGATCAACAACTTGTAACTTCTAGCTAAGTTCCACTCGTTTCAGCATTGCAGTATTTATTCTAGTTACGGTAATGTGGCCTCATAATTTTGTTTGTATTTACAGATAGCAGATTATTACTATGAGGAGCGCACATGCCTGCTCAGATGTGTCCTCCTTCTGCTGACATACTTTCAAGATGAGCGTCATCCTTACAGGGTGAGAGATTTGGGGCACTTGAGATAATGAGAACATATAGTTATTGTGTAATTTTCTTTGAAATGATGTACATTTTTGTTACTCCTGAAACATAACGCTGGGTGTGTTTCTCATTTGTCCAGGACGAGTACTTAAACTGTGTCAATAAACTGGAAAAGGACCTTGTGAGCAATTACCGCTCCCAGTTTGAGAAGCTCTTCAGTGCAGAAGCACCAACATGGGAGACCCACGGAAACCTCATGGTGACAATATGCATCATATGTTTGTTTCTTTTATATTTAACACCAGGGCTGGACTGGTAATCTGGCATACCATAATCTGGCATTTTCCTGGTGGGCTGATGCAACTCGGGGCCAGTATACAACACAGATTGTTTTTCTCCCCTTAAGAATGTCCGGCCGCTACTAACAGCCCAATCAGTAGCCCATTGCTTCACTATACTGACGCTGGGCTGGCCCAATAATTTCTCACACTCGTAGTCCTCCTCTCTCCCCCTTTGTCGTCAGAGTTTCTAATACTTTGAAACAGTAGGGAATGTGCTTGTAAAAAGAAACACAAGGGAAGTGCAGAGAAAATGCGGGCCAGAAAAACAGAAGCAGTTACAGGTGGATGCTCAAAAGTACTTTATAATAACAGACCTGTTTACTACAGGTGCCAGCAAGAGGAGAGGTGGCTGGCCATAGGAAGGAGCAAGAACATGACTGGGTGGAAACCAAAGAAAAGGGAGAGGGAGACCATGACAGGGCCAAGGAGAGACAGAGTGAGGATAGGATGAAGGAGGGTGGAGTTGACGACATGGTGGTAAGGAGTAATGTTAGCAAATTGACAGGGACACTCAGGGATGGAGGCAAGCTGTGTGTGCATCTGGTATTCTGCAAGTACATATTCATATCTAACTATTACACTTACGAAAGATGGTGGGCCACCTTGGCATAAAATGCCAGGGCTGATTTCTTTGTGCCAGTCCAGCCCTGTTTGGCACTGTATTTGTGCTTAAAATTTGATTGTCACAGTTTGAAAAATAATCCCTTTTGCCTTTCTAGACGGAGAGGCAAGTGTCACGGTGGTTCCTGCAGTGTCTGAGAGAACAGTCTCTGCTGCTGGAGATCATCTTCCTGCATTATGCTTACTTTGAGATGAGCCCATTCGACCTGCTCAGCTTCACAAAGATGTTCAAGGAGCAGGGCTTTGGTTTGCGGCAGACCAACAGACACCTGGTAGACAAAAGCATGGACGCATTGGTTGACCGTATCGGGTAAGAGCAGAGAGGGCTTATGTTTAAACAGCAGTACATGGGTACATTAAGTCAGGTATTGACATCACAAACAAAAAAAACATTAAATATATGTTTCAGTTTCTTTAGGGGTATGTTAACTTAAAGGCTGAAATTTGTCCTGTTTTGAGAGGTTCCATTTGTTCTGACCTAGCATTTTATTTTATTTTTGACAAAGCTGAAAACACTTTATTTTCTACTTAACCTGATTGTATTTATTATTAGCAGGGGCACCTAAATGTAGCAGTTGTGTACCACTGTCCCATTCAATTTAGATAAATGTCAGACTGATGGACATGTAATGTGCAATGATTTTGTAAATGTGATTGTCGCTTATTGTCGCAAAAAATGTGTAATTGAATTTTGGTTTGAGGATGAAAAGAAAATCCCAAGTATTGATACTACTATCAAATCGCAATACTTAAATTGTAGTATCGTAATAAATAAGTATTTTTAATCTTTATTTTAAGCCAATATTAATAAAAGTTATTAATTTTTAATAACATGTTATATCTTTATAATGTGTCCTAGATTAATACTGAAAATGGAACATCATTTCTCTCATTTGACCTGTTATACCTATTGATGGACATGTATGTCAACAACTTACCTGCTTTAATTTAATATATGGTGATATGTTGGTTGGACTTTTGCTTGTTACAAAATTCTTTGCGCTATTTAATATGTTTTAATGTTTTTTTGGACTGCAGATATCTGAGCTCTCTCATCCTGGTTGAAGGAATGGACATAGACTTCCTGCACAAGTGTGCTTTGGAAGAAAGCATAGACGCGCATCAGTTCTCCAGTGCTCCAGATGTTATCAAGGTTTGATATGAGTTTCTAAATTCAGCAGATATAAGTGCACTGCCATTCAACCAGTTTATAATATTCACATATAAACGCCACTCAGATAAGCTGGGCTCACTGCTTAATCGAACTGACACATTTTTATTCTGTATTTTAGGAGATAGTATGAGTTCTACAATAGTAGGTGATCAAATGTTTTTAAATTACATCAACTAATTCTGTGTACTTATACTGTCTCAAACAGGAGATGGGCCAGCTGCTGCTCACATTTGGGGACATCCCTCATCACGGGCCAGTGCTACTGGCCTGGGTCCTACTGAGACACACGCTGAGACCAGATGATTCTAGCCCTGTGATCAGGAGGATAGGCAACACTGCTCTGCAGCTCGAGGTGTTCAAGTACCTTTCAACCATGCTGAAAGGCTTTGGAGTCTCTGGAAATAATGTAAGAGAATACATATAGATACACTAAATCACTGTAGTTGGGCAGCCAGACATTGAAATACTTTTTTCCTGATCTTTACAAATAAACATAACATACATCACTACGAGTTTCTTTTCTCACACATCTATTTGTGTCTTGTTATTCTTTGACTCTTCAGTGCACTGCAAGCACAGCAAAGATGTGTATCTATGGACTTCTGTCATTCATGATCACCACTTTTGAAGAAGAAAGCCTGCAGGTACATTTCCAGATTTTTATGTGTCTATGTCTTCACATTCATCTTTGATAACTTGACTCGATCATACTGAATGTGACAGGCTGACGGTATGGCAACACAGTGCTCCCACCTGATTGATGCTGCTTGTGAGGTCCTCTCTGCTCCCAGTCTGGCCGAAGTCTTCTGGGAAATGGTGAGGAAAGGGAAAAACAGTTGACACTCTATAGAGAGAAAATAGAATACAAAGTAATGGCTGTTGACAATTGTTCCTGTTTGTGGAATTTTTAATCTAGAAGCCAAACATGGGATTGGGAATGATCCTTGACAGTGCAGTCGGGATGTTCCCTCATAACATTGGACCACTGTTACAACTTCTAACCGCACTTGTATCAAACAAGTCAACAGTTAAAAAGGTAGATTAAATACTTAAGTATCAACATTTAAACAGAATGGGTATTTATCCTGAGTGGAAAGTATAACAATGTACTTTTGTGTGCACAGGTCTACATCTTTTTGGATAAGATGTCATTTTACACACAACTTTACAAAAAAAAGCCCAATGACATCATCTCCAAGGATGATGAGACACTGTGGAGGAGACAAACACCGAAACTCCTCTACCCTCTTGGTTAGTTTTTTGGTTATTTTTTTTTACAAATAAAGATGATTCTAAATGTTCATTTATGTCTCCCTTATATACCTTTACAAAATGTTCTCTCATCCATCAGGCACAGGGCAGACTAACCTTTGGCTGCCACAGGGCGTTCTTGGCCAGGTGATTATTGGAAGGGAGGGTTATATGGTGCGCTGGGACCACTCCTACAGCTCCTGGACTCTCTTCACATGTGAGGTGGAGATGCTGCTTCATGTTGTTTCCACTGCAGGTACACAACTCATCTTTCACGTGTCTACATGCAGGTTCTGTATTTCTTTAAAGAACAAACTGTTTATTGGCTTTCTCTGCCTTTTACTTGTGTCAGATCTTGTAGCTCACTGTGTGCGTGTGAAGCCTATCCTGGATCTGGTGCATAAGCTCATAAGCACAGACTGGACTGTGTCGGATTGTCTGCTACCGCTCACTTCACGCATTTACATGCTGCTACAGAGGTAAACTAACTTTATAGATCTGAACTGAAGTATATATATGTATATGTATATATTTTTATAATTTACTATCCTATATCAGGTTAACTTCCATCATCAACCCTCCAGTGGACGTGATTGCCTCTTGTGTGAACTGCCTAACTGTTCTGGCTGCAAGGATGCCTGCCAAGGTGGGTGTGCTGGGTTTTTCTGAACAGCAAGTCGCATTTACATTTTGAAAGTTCTTGTTTTTAAATCCTCTTCACACATTGGTCTTACTCTATTGACCTTTAGGTGTGGTCCAGTTTGCACCACACTGGTTTCCTCCCCTTTGCCTCCACCCCTGTGAGCAGCATGGCTCAATGTGTGAGGTTAGTTGCTGTATTTTTAAATATATGGTTGGTAATTATCTAACTTTCTTTTATTAGTTAACAGTAAAACATACTAAAATGTGGGTCATTCTTTCCAGTGCTGAGGGAATGAAGGCTGGTAACTACGGCAACTTGTTGGTCCAGATTGAACAGCCCAAGGGGGAGTATGCTGTGACCATCGCCTTCCTTCGTCTCATTACTACCTTGGTCAAGGTAATAACACATTTCTTAGATGCACACCACTGTGTCATAGCTCCTGAACAGTGTCATTCTATATCAAATGAGGATGTGAATGTTATCTGTATATTATATCTATGTATAAATCTTTATTTTCCATCTTCAGGGTCAGCTTGGCAGCACTCAGAACAAAGGCCTGATCCCCTGTGTGCTGCTGGTGCTAAAGGAAATGCTGCCCACGTACCATAAGTGGCGTTACAACACCTATGGAGTGAGGGAGAGGATAGGTAAAGGCACTGCTTTTTATAGCCAAAGCAGAAAAAAGGGTTAAGTTATATTCTGGAAAAAAAATAACCAACTGGTTGCTCTGTGTTGCTGCAGGTTGTCTTATTTTGGAGCTTATCCATGCTATCCTTAATCTGAGCCCAGAGGGAGAAGATCAGGGCAGGTGAGGAAAACTGTTGAGACTCCAGTGTCTTAGCCAGTCAAACAGACCAGAGGAATAATTCATATGAATTTAGTCATAACTTCAACTAGAAATAGTTTACTTAGTATTTAAAATATGTGCTTATTGCACAACTTGTATCAGAAAATAATTGCCTCAAAACTGGGAAATGAAAGGCCTACATAATAAAGAAAACTTGTATTAAATTTCTCATAATTAAATTGAAATGGAAGAATCATATTATTTGCATTATAAATGGAAATGACGTGAATGTTTGCTGTCACATAACTTGAAATAATTTTTAAAGCTTCACATAAATATACACTGCTTTTCTAGATGTTCTTCTGTTAATTTTGAAAAACATTGGACCTAGCTATCAGTATTTCATCATTTTTCTGAATGAATCTCTAGATTTTAAAGTATTGGTCAAAACCTGAGCCGTGAATGTGTCAGCATTTCCACTTTTGTGCGATATTTTTTTGTCCCATTTAAAAACAATTATAGTTACATTCCTTATTAATTTACTGGCATTGTTCATCTACTTGAAATGTTGACTTGCTTGTTTCTTTCTGGATGCAGCACTCCCACCCTGCAGTCTCTGTGCATCTACAGCCTGGCAAACACTGAAGCTGGACAGGCAGTGGTCAATATCATGGGAGTTGGAGTGGACACCATAGATGTAGTCCTGGCTGCACAGCCCAGCAGGTACACAGTCTGATGTGTTGATGCCTAGTTTCCCTGAAAGATAATAATTAGACTTAATTGTCTGATGATTTTCCCTTTTGGTTCTCTGACACTGATCAGCTGTGGCTCTGAGGGTCCTGGTCAGATCCTCATCCAGACGGTCAAACTGGCCTTCTCCGTCACAAACAACGTCATCCGTCTGAAGCCACCATCTGATGTTGTGTCCCCTTTGGAGCAGGCCCTGACACAGCACGGTGGTCATGGCAACAACCTCATTGTTGTCCTGGCCAAATATATTTACCACAAACATGATCCGGCACTGCCTCGCCTCGCTGTCCAACTGCTCAAAAGACTGGCCACAGTAAGCCACTTATCCCCTGTATCCATACAGAACAGGCCTTTTGTATTGTTGACCTGTTACTGTGTCCAGCAGAAAATATTGATGTTGAACCTATATCATGTGTAGGTGGCTCCTATGTCGGTCTACGCCTGCCTGGGGAACGACGCAGCAGCCATCCGGGACGCCTTCCTCACTCGGCTGCAGAGCAAAACAGAAGACATGAGGATCAAAGTCATGATACTTGAGTTTCTTACCGTTGCTGTCGAAACTCAGCCTGGCCTCATTGAGCTTTTCCTCAACCTAGAAGTCAAAGATGGCAGTGAAGGGTCAAAGGTGTGTTGGTTTTGTTGGTCTTGTTTTAGTCTGGATTGGCAGAAATAAAGAGGCTTATGGAAACAGTGATGCAGTTACACATTCAAATGAAAATTTTGTAGTTTGGATGTAGCAGTAGTTGTGGTACACTTGCATCCAAAACATATGTTTTTACTGTCTTACCTTTCAGGAGTTTCTTCTTGGCGAGTGGAGTTGTCTCCATGTGGTGTTAGAGCTCATTGACTCGAAGCAGCAGGGGAAATATTGGTGTCCCCCGCTGCTCCACCGTGCCGCCCTCTCCTTCCTTCTAGCCCTTTGGCAGGATCGCAGAGATAGTGCCATCTCTGTGTTACGTACCAAGTAAGCTCATATTCTTTGAAGAAATTCTCTATTTGACCTTTAAAACTATTTGCAACAAGATGCTTTGAAAGTGGATATTGATAAATATATTTCTACTTGATTTTTTTTTAAATAGAGAACGATTTTGGGAGAACTTGACGACACCTCTCTTTGGAACCCTCACTCCACCTTCAGACACCACAGAGGTATAACACTAATATACTTTGCTCATTTTATTATCCGAGTAATTCAATCATGGCGAATGTGTGTCAACTCAATAAATGTCATTTTCACCCCAGCCTTGTGTTCTGGAGACGTGTGCATTTGTGATGAAAATAATCGGCCTGGAGATCTACTATGTTGTCAGGTAATTTCAGTAGTATATCTTCCTATATTCATCATAACCTCGACAGACTCATGTCTGCATGGGTTTATCTGTCCACCCACTGTTGATGCCACAAAATTAATATTTTTTTCAAGAAATCCTTCTCTCTTATAAAGGGCAAAACTATATAAAAAAACCTCAAAACTCATCGGATTTGAACAAAATTTTAAGTTTGTAAAACATTGGTGACAGTGTTGAAACCTTGGCTGCGCTCTCTGAGTGCTCTTGTTTTCATATGCAGTTAACAGTAACTATATAACATAATACCTGATGGCTGTTGTGATTGTGTCGTTGCAGTGGCTCTTTAGGGCAGTCTCTGAAGGATGGGCTGAAGAAGTTCTCCAATGCACGACGGTATGAGTACTGGTCCCAGTATGTCAAGTCTCTGGTTTGCCACGGGGCAGAGATGGAGGAAGAAGGGATCTGTTACTTCCAGGAGAGTCAGATGTTGATCTCTGCCTGGCGGATGCTGCTAATTCTTTCCACAAGCCATGTATGTAAACTCAGTCATGTTTATTGTGTGTTTGCTTTACTAAAACATGCTTTGAAGAATCATTTAAATGGTCATTATGTAAGAACTAGTGACATGAGACTGCAGATTGTAGCAAATGGAGAACTCTTAATCCACTACTTTTCCCACAGACTACAGAGGCCTTCACATATAACATTTTAAAATGTCCTTCCTTTTTTTTTTTTTTTGCATTAAACCTATGCTTCAAAACGTGAAATGCACGTTCTAGCAGGGTTTTCTCTCTCTTTAGGACTGCTCTATAAACATAGCAGTGCAAAATGGCAGCCTTGCCTAAAGTACATATAAAAGGCTTATTCTAAGGCTATGAAAACCAAACCATTTTTATCTTAAAGTGCTGATACCCTTATACAAACATACTTATACTAGGTCGTATATACAATATCTGCCAAGACTAATGGAGCAGGGGATTGTTAGACAGCAGGCAGAGGGTCCACTGTCCAAGGACACATGTATCAATCCCTCAGTGAAGGTTCTTGTTGCAACCGTGACTTCACCTCACACACACAGCAGATCTGTCTCCTCAGCAGAGAATCGTTCACTTTTGGATATTTACATTCAAATGTAAATATGCCAGGTTGTAGTCTGAGGCTAATTTATGTCTGTAGTCTGTAGTTAGTAGGTTGACATTCAAGGGATAAAAATTAAATGCATTCTGGGAAACAAAAACAGACGGGAATCTATTATAGAGGGACCATCATCTTTAGAAGGTGGATCATACAGAACTCTGCTGCAGTGATGGTATTTTATCTTTTCAGTCTGATGTGATGCAGCTCACAGACGATTCAACCAAGTTGAAGCTTTTCATCGATGTCCTGGATGGAGCTAAAGCCGCTGTAAGTTTTCATGGCATGAAATAGTTTCTTGTTTTTCTTTTTAGTCACTCTTCATGTGACTGTCTTATTTGTTTTTTTGTCTCTCAGCTGACAACACCCTCGTCTGTGTCTTGTCTTCGTCTTGGGTCCATGATGGCCACACTTCTCCTTATCCTCATCAAACAATGGCGAGGGTGTGTATTCAGCACAGTGGAGTGGAGTCAATAGTGAACACTGGAAATATTCTAACTTTCTTGGCTCTTCTTGTCTCCAGTGTGGTAGCGACAGCTCCTGACATCCTGTCTCCCCTCTCCCTGATCCTGGAGAGTGTCCTCAAAGCTGATCAGCAGATGATGGAAAGAACCAAAGCCAAAATTTTCTCTGCCCTCATTTCTGTGCTGCAGATTCAAGGACTCAACGGTAAGATCTCTCCATGTCCGACTTCTTTTGTCTGTGTTTGTCTCACAAGTTGCTGTTCCATGTAGTTTGATCTTTTACTTGACGCATTCTCATTTTGCCAACAAGGTGGAGATATTTCCCAGCTGCCCCAGCTGTTGCTGTCTGTGTGTGAGACTGTGAAAGACGAGGCCCTGGCGATCATCGACAATACTCGCCATATGAACCAAATGGGAGATGCAATGGAGGACGAGGACAGTATGGAGACGGAATCTCCCCGCGGTCCACGGAAAGACCAGAGAGATGGGGTGAGTGAGGAAGGAAGGATGGCTTTTTTTGAAAATATTGTTTTTGCACATAGCAGGAATAAAACCAAAAGAACATATATGCATGTAGTCCATGAGAGAGAAGAAGAAAGAAATGTTGGAGGAGGAACCAAAAAACCCAAGGACTAAAAGGCTATTACCAATCTATAATACATAAATGACATTGTAATACTTATAAACATGTACTACAATGTCAGAAGTGTCCTGTCTAAACAGGTACAACTGATATATATCTGCTCCTGGTCTCTTTCTCCTGTCTCTACCTCGCCTCCCTCTTTCCTCCCTTATTCCCTTTGTCTCCCCCACCTCTCCTCTGTCCCCCTCTTTTCCTTGTCACCCCAACCGGTCAAGGCAGATGTTGCAAACAAAAACGACAAAATATCAAAATAACACCTAATAAATCAAGTGATAAGTGTCCATGATAACTTTTAAATACTATAAATATGTAATGACAGTGAAAGTGGGTTTGATATAAAATAATTTAACCGATCCAAAAAAATCTATGACTAACATCTGTTAAGTGACTTCTATTATGAGAAGGAAAAGATTTTCATGGTTTGTCAGTTTGTTGTTGACACTTTTCTATGTGTGTGTGTGTGTGTTTTCATCAGGTGTGTGTGTTAGCTCTGCACCTGGCGAAGGAGCTGTGTCGCACAGATGAGGACGGCGAGCACTGGGTGTCAGTGATGAGGAAGATTCCAGTTCTTCCCTCAGTGCTGAGCGCTGTGGAGCTCAGCCTGCGCTCCAAACACAACCTCTACTTCACAGAAGCTGCTCTTCACCTGCTGCTCACACTGGCCCGCACTCCACAGGTTAACACTAACACACACACACAGAGAAAACACTCTTATATGGTGATACGTGTTGTTTAATTGTTAAATCAGTAAATAACGTCAATTATTTTTGACTCCAGGGAGCAGCAGCTGTTGCTGGAGCAGGAGTCATTCAGACCATCTGCCTCCCTCTCCTCAGTGTTTATGAAGTTTCCTCCAGTGAAGCATCACAGGTACAGCTGTCACATTTCTCTGCATGTATGGAACATTTGATTGATTTGTGGAATGACATAATAACACACATCATGTCTCCGAACAGAGTTTTACCCGCAAGTCCCAGGACTCTGCCTGCTGGCCGGGGGTTTACCGCCTCTGTATGTCTTTGATGGAGAGTCTGCTCAAAACTCTTCGCTACAACTTTGTCAATGAGGCACTGGACTTTGTCGGAGTACATCAAGAACGCATTCTACAGGTATGACTGCTAAAGTAATCTTACTGTAAACATGGTGATTCAGAATCAGTTTTACTGCCAAGTAGCTTTCAGACATGTAAGCAAACTACTTTAGTGTTTAGTGTTTGCATAAGTTCCAGGATCAGTAATCATGAAGAAAAACAATAACAGTTGTAGTACACTACAATGTAATCTGGTGACATAGGTAATAAAAAAATATTGATACGTGGCCATGCATTACTAAGGCGTGAGAACGAGATACTTATGTCATGGCAGCAACAGAGCCTATTTTCACAAGGACATATGTCACATCGTCTCTGTTGTTCAGGTCCAAACAGAGGCAGAATTCTAACATCAACAATAACACATTTTTATAATTATCTTCTGTGCCCTTCAGTGTCTGAACGCAGTGCGAACAGTGCAGAGTCTGGCGTGTTTGGACGAGGCCGACCACACGGTGGGCTTCCTGCTGCAGCTCTCCAGCTTCTGTAAGGAGTGGCAGTTTCATCTTCCCAAACTGCTCCGAGACATTCAGGTAAGTCCGGAGAGAAGACTCACGTTGGCCAAGATGAACCTACAGCTTCATAAGCACAGTTACACTTGACCTATTTTTCTCTCCACCATGCAGGTTAACCTGTGTTATCTGTGTCAGACCTGCACCTACCTGCTCCACAGCAAGAAGATGCTTCATCACTACCTCCAGGTCAGAAACGAGGATATAACCTCCATCACTTGACTTGATAAAAGCTAGGCTTCCATGAAAATGCAAAAAACATCTTGTTATATTAACTAAAACTGTTTCCACTGGACATCTCTATTCTCTTTTGAATTCTGGTTAATTTAAGCATTAATGTAATTGCTTCACATTCATTGTTTATTTTCTCAGGCTAAAAATGGAGAGCCGCTGCCGCCTGCTTCTCTCTCCAGGACACAGCGCCCCCCACAGACTCCGTCCAAAGAGGCGCCAGGTGGAGGGGAGAGAAAGGAGGCCGAGCAGAAGGCGCTGTTAGCTGTGCAGTGTAGTCTTCTCAAGATACTCAGCAAAACCCTGGCCACTCTGCAGCACTTCACCCCAGACTGCTGTCAGATTCTCCTGGACCAGGTCAGACCACCTGCTCAGTCGAGCTCGATAATTGTTTGTGTCCTGATTCTCAGCATCTCATTCATTCCTCCAACAAAAAAAAGACTACAAATCTGATTGTTGTCTTCTGTTGTGCGTCAGTGTATGGACTTGGCAGAGTACAGGACTCTGTTTGTACTCAGCTTCACAACTCCAGCCTTTGACCCTGATGTGGCTCCTTCATTTGGAACCCTGCTGGCCACCATCAATGTGGCTCTGAGCATGCTGAGCGAGGTACCGGTTCACCGGCTTCTGCATGGTCCACATAAAATTTATCTGCTCTCAGGTCAGGTTTATAAACATAGTTTTGTGTGTTTACAGATGGAGAAAAAGAAGGAACCAGTTTCTTTGAGCATTGTCTCGCTGGCTTCATCAGAGGAGATCCAAGCTCTGAAGTGAGAAAACTGCCTTTTTTTCCTCTCCTGATAATATCAGGACATATATGAAGTATTGTTTTAAATGTCTAAACCTTTTTCTTTTCTTTCTTATTTCAGGTCATTGCTGATGTTCACGATGGAGAACTGTTTCTACGTCCTCATCTCTCAGGCAGTCCGCTGTCTCAAAGATCCCTCCATCCTACCTCGCGACAAACAGAGGCTCAAACAAGAGCTCAGCTCTGAACTGGTGAGACATCATGACATCATGACTCTTGTAATCTGTTCAGGTTTTATGGATAAATAATGGAAGTAGTGAGGGCTGGGCGATGTGGACTAAAAGTCATATCTTGATACTTTTTAGCTGAATGGCGATACTCGATGTATATCTCTGTGATGTAATTGGGGTTTCCCCCAAACTATTATAGCATATTAGATCAAATGAGGCAAACCCTTTAAAAAAATAAACAAACAGTTATACGTTTAAGCCACATGCCAAATGTCAGAGGTCACTGAAATAAAAACAGACTTAATAAAATAAAAATTTTATCTGTGAAAATGAATGCTTAATTGGGTTTGAACAATTTTCTCAATTATTTCACAAAGATATTTAACACAGCTTGTCGATATGATAATTAAATAATGTCTCATATTTTATTATCAATATTTACAACGTCGGGCTTCCATATGTCCAAAAGTGACTGACAGTAACGGAAAATAAGTCAAAACTCTGTAGTGTGTGAACTATGAACCATCTAGTTCCCGCCTCCTCAGCACGAGCTGAACAATAAATCTAACACACCAAGAGAGGCGGGACTTAAGGCAGAACAGCCAATCATCTGCCGGTCATGCTCAAAGCCGGTGCCACGTTTGGGGCAACGACAGGAGAGGAGGCAGCTGCAAAACTGAGGTTTTTTAACCCTCTCAGCGGGAAAAGTGTGGGTGGAGTTAGACTCAGACTGAACAATTTACATGTAAATGTACTCACATTTTTAAAGATGTAACATCTAAAAATGAATAACCATATATATATTTTCGTGTAGTTTAGTCAAAATGTTTGACACTCACCAGAAATTAGCATTTATGTTCAATGTAACCGACAGTAAAATGTTGGTCACCTTTTAACAACATAGTCTGCTTTAATTTATGTTGCAAAACATTCTATAATAGTAAAGTCAGTGTGTCGTCTTTGTTTAATTAAACTATTGAGGGTATTTGTCACTCCTGAAGCAGTCCCTGTAAAGAGTAAATGCACAGGGGAACCAAATGAGGTCTGTTTTCATTGAGACCCCTAGTGGCAGAAATTGGAAAATAATAACTGTTTTTCATGGGCTGTGTTTAAAGTATGAAATTCAGTTCAACACCAGCCTTTACTCTTTTTCTCTCTCTGTTGCTTCCAGAGCACTCTCCTCTCCAGTCTGTCACGACACTTCCGCAGAGGCTCTCCATCTTCTCCAGCCAGCGGCATCCTCCCCTCCCCTCAATCTAAACCCTCCACACCAGGCTCCAAAGCGAGCCACGAAGGTCAGGAGCCATTCATCCAGTTTGTTCAGGCCTTTGTCAGACTTGTGCAGAGATAGATTTCAACAGACACCAAGACTGGTTCCTGTCAAATGTATATTAAAAAAAGCCAACGTTTTTGTACCTCTAGTAGCTCAATCTGTTGTTAGGCCCATCATTTTCAGTCAGTTATAATAGTTCTGATCTGAGCATGTTAATTCTAATAATTGGGGTCAGTATAAAACTGTTTCATTTTGTTAAAACTTAATTTGACTTGTCCATAAAAATTGTCTGCAGACAACTTAGTGATGAAGATCAGTCACTGACTGCAGTCCATTTGTCCAAGGCCTAGTTTTATAGGCCACTTTGATACATAATGACCATATGTTTCAAGTGCTACTTAAAACAATAACTTCATATATTGACTAAGTGTATCAGAACCACACACATGGTGAGGCTGTTTTACATTTTCTAATTCTCCTTATATGTACACATTTGAAAGCAGTTGTCAAAGTTTGTATTGTTAAAGAAATGTTAATAAAAAGGACATTAGCACCACAAATTGAGTTTTCACAGTTGACTTTACTGCACAAAACTCATGACATGGTAGCTGTGAAGCATCCAATACATAAACTGTCAGGTGAAAACAAAAGGTTCAAATATAGTCAGTAATAAAATACATCTTCATGTTCTGAGATCAGCATATAAAATAACAGGAAAAATATTAAAATTACAAGGCTTTTTTTTTTTCTTTAAAAGAAACTTTTACATCTTCAGTACCTAAGATAAATCAAATTATAGGCAGGTTTCGTGCAAGTAAAAATACAAAAAAAAGGAAGGAGTTGATATCTAGAGAGTAAGGTGACGGTTTTACAGCAGGAAAAAAAGGCCTGATGGACATAAGTCGCTACATTTTCAGAAGCTGCAGTGTAGGTTGTTGATTCAGAAGCTGCAGTGCAAAGAAACATCACAGTTGTGATCCTCTGAGGACTCAGAGTGTCTGTCTGGAGTCTCTCTGAAAACAGGTCCACTCCTCTGTGCAGGCTGAGGGGGTCTACTGCCCCCTATTGACCATTGACTGGCACCTCCTGAAACACACAATACAGTAACATGTGACTTCTGATGAGTCCTTACACTTTCTTTGGGCTCAGACATGCAAGATAGTGTTGGGGCTGAAAATACTTTTTAATCATGTACAGCTCTCCCAGACACATGTACGTGACTAATTGTTTATTGACATAGTCTCTCATGTCGATGAAACTATAGCCAGGAGGTGGTTAGCTTAGCAGAAAGACTGAAAGCACTGTGGCACCGTGCTTCTGCAGAGCTGAATGTCTTGTGTTCTGTTATCAGAGAAGCCGTTACTGTCCATGTGAGGCACTTCCTATATCTGTTTCAAAGTAAAAGCACTTTACATTTGAGTTTCACTGAATTAATTTCTTCAAGGCTTATATGCGCCAGTCACATCACAAATCTCATGCAACCAGAAGACTACGTCCATATCCTTCATTCTGTGTTTGGACACAGTATGGAAGGAAAGTTCATCCCACGACAGCTTCATGCAGCATGCGTCAGGTCACTGTCATAGACTCTGCAGCTCAACCACACTAACCTTTGTCTGGTCCTCTAGACAGGCCTTTCAGGCCAAAGAGGGTACAGTAATTTGTCTAGCATTATTTCACAGAGAGGAGGAGGAGAAGAAGAGAAGAGTGACTCACTGAAGGAAAACAATTCACTGGTTGAAACATAAGTGTGACAGCCTATGAAAACTCACCTCCATGTTCCCCCTGGCTTTCTTCAACACTCCATGGGTTAGAGACACTGCAAACAAACAATGGAGATTAGTATTGATAATTTCAGCTTCCATTCACAGTATGTGCTGTTAAATTAAAAGCAGTTACTCGTACACTGATCGATGATGACCCTCTCCATTCCCTCTTTGAGCTGGTTAGTGGTGCGGAGGCGTTTAACGGCTCCACTCAGCATCCTCTCCTGCTGCGACAGCCGGCTTTTCAGTCTGGCTATCTCGTTTTTCAGCAACTCGTCCTGACGATGCAGATTGTGAGGATTAGCAAGTAAAAGGATTGTGTCTTTAAATACTTGACTACATACAACGTGTGTGTGTTTACCTGCTGGTTGTTGCCAGTGTCCACTGTGATGTTTCCAGTTGGCAGAGAGACTCTCCACACCAGTTTGAGCAGTCGACCGGCCTCTTCTAACACCTGCTGCATGGTGTTCATGCTGCAGCACACACTCTTCAGATGCTGTTGTTCCATCACCTACGAAGAACACAGTGACATTGTTAGTGTTGCTGTTTGACCTAGTTTCTATTGAGCCATCACCAGGTGTGAAGTTTAATTGGCTACAGGGGAGCGGCAAACACAGCTGTAACCAACCAGCTAATCAGGTGCGTATTAAAAACCTGAATTCACTTTGAAGCGGCAGACGAAGAGTCTGGAAGACAAAGACAGAGGAGACTGACAAGGAGGCTAAGTACCCGTCTGCAATTGTTTTCTACCTTTCACATATGAGCACTTTTTCCGTTCATGTTTCTTCTCATAGATATTAGAACATTACATTCACTCACAGCACCACCATAATCTGTCCTCACTTACCTATCTAACCCGCTCCACACACATCCAACACCTTGTTGCAGGGGGCCTATTGAACTGCCAGTCAGCTACCCACAAGACTGACTTCATCTCTCTCACTGAGACTTGGATAACATCCACCCAGATCCACTGGCAGAGGTGGCGGGACAGGTCTGCTCATCAACCCCAACTGGACTTTCACTCTTTACCCACAGCCACACCTCTCTTTACAGTCGTTTGAATTTCATGCTGTAACTCATCCAGTAAAACGAATCATTGTTGTCGTCTACCATCCACCAGGCCCATTGGGAGACTTCTTGGATGAACTCAACTCTACCTCGACTAAGACGATGACCAAAAAAAAAAAAGAGGAAAGCACTTGAAGCATTTACTTACTTCTAGCTCGTTTGTACCCAAATGTAATGTAAGAGGCACGGGTCACATTTCCTAGTGTGTGAACTGTTGGGTTTTCTGCCACTGAAATACTACATTCTCATTATTATCAGATGACATTAAAAACATGACATACCTTGTCAGAGTCCTGCTGCCTTAGTGTGTGCAGACATTCCTGCAGCTGTGAGTCCATGCTGCGCGACAGCTTTCGACCCTCGGAGATCTGCCTGCGCAGGGCGCCGTAGTCCTCTATCAGGCCCAGGACATGGCGGCCGTTGCGATTGGCCCACATTCTGTGACCCGGCACCAGGCGAGAAGGAGCACCAGAGACGCTGTCACCCGAGCTGCTGCTGACGGAGCTGCCGGAGAGAACACCACGTGTCTCACCTGGAAACATTTCAGCAGGTGTTTTTAATTAAAACACTGAGAGAATCTGCACAATGTCAACTTGTGAACAAAAACATACATGATGTGCAGCCTTACTGAAGGCTGTGATGAGGTTTTCTTACCATGTAGGACGCTTGTGTGTTCATTGTAAGACTGAGATGAGCGAAGAAGATTGTAGCCCTCGCGACCTGGTGGACTGCCCCCTTCATCTGAGACAAATGTGGCAAGTTGTTGTGGTTACATGTCTTGTCTATGTGCCACATGCAATGAAGTGTGTTGCTTTGTACTGTATGTTCACCTGGAGAGGACAGCAGGTAGTTGATGTTGATGGTCTCAGAGCGGTTGGTTCCTCTGAGCAGCTGCTCCTCCAGTCTCTGTCGCAGAGCTGTATTGGTCTGGATGCTCCTCTCCAGCTGCAGCCTCAGGTGTCTGATCTCTGACAGCAGCTCACTCAAGTCCACCGAGCCAGAGGAAGGGACAGGAAGTGGCTCCTGAGGCGTCTTGCTGGATACTGCTTTGAGCAAAAACACAGAACACAAGCAAAGTTAAACATCATAATTTCAGTTAAAATTATTTCTTGCTTAAAATCGTGATAACAACAGTACCGTGTTTATGAGAGTCAGTCTTGATCTTTTCATGAACCTGCAGCTCTACTCGCAGTGACTGAAGGAGATGCTGAGAGTCAGAGAGCTGCTGCCTCTGCAGCTTCACCTCACACTGCAACCTGCAAACAGAGAAATGATTACAGTTATTCTCATCATGTAGTAAGGCATTTCTATACTGACAGTTTTTATATTCCTTACTATGACTTTTTTGTCACATTTTGGACGACATGCTATACTATGATGTTTTTTTCATGATTTTGGACAACATACTATACTATGATGTTTTTTCATGATTTTGGACGACATACTAACCTATGACTTTTTTGTCACATTTTGGACGACATACTATACTATGATGTTTTTTCATGATTTTGGAAGACATACTATACTATGATGTTTTTTCATGATTTTGAACAACATACTATACTATGACTTTTTTGTCACATTTTGGACGCGTGCTATACTATGATGTTTTTTCATGATTTTGGAAGACATACTATAGTATGACTTTTTTGTCACATTTTGGACGACATGCTATACTATGATGTTTTTTCATGATTTTGGACAACATACTATAGTGTCACATTTGGACGACATGCTATACTATGATGTTTTTTCATGATTTTGAACGACATGCTATACTATGACTATTTTGGACGACATGCTATACTATGACTTTTTTGTCACATTTTGGACGACATACTATAGTATGACTTTTTTGTCACATTTTGGACGACATACTATACTATGACTTTTTTGTCACATTTTGGACGAGATGCTATACTATGATGTTTTTTCATGATTTTGGACGACATACAGTACTATAGTATGACTTTTTTGTCACATTTTGGACGACATACTATACTATGATGTTTTTTCATAATTTTGGACGACATGCTATACTATGATGTTTTTTCATGATTTTGGACAACATACTATAGTGTCACATTTTGGACGACATGCTATACTATGATGTTTTTTCATGATTTTGAACGACATACTATACTATGACTTTTTTGTCACATTTTGGACGACATGCTATACTATGACTTTTTTGTCACATTTTGGACGACATACTATAGTATGACTTTTTTGTCACATTTTGGACGACATACTATACTATGACTTTTTTTCACATTTTGGACGAGATGCTATACTATGATGTTTTTTCATGATTTTGAAGGACATACTATAGTATGACTTTTTTATCACATTTTGGACGACATACTAACCTATGACTTTTTTTGTCACATTTTGGACGACATACTATACTATGACTTTTTTTCATGATTTTGGACGACATACTAACCTATGACTTTTTTTTCACATTTTGGACGAGATGCTATACTATGATGTTTTTTCATGATTTTGGACGACATACTACACTATGACTTTATTGTCACATTTTGGACGACATACTATACTATGATGTTTTTTCATAATTTTGGACGACATACTATAGTATGACTTTTTTGTCACATTTTGGACGACATGCTATACTATGATGTTTTTTCATGATTTTGGACAACATACTATAGTATGACTTTTTTGTCACATTTTGGACGACATGCTATACTATGATGTTTTTTCATGATTTTGGACAACATACTATAGTGTCACATTTTGGACGACATGCTATACTATGACTTTTTTTATGATTTTGGACAACATACTATACTATAATGTTTTTTCATGATTTTGGACGACATGCTATACTATGACTTTTTTGTCACATTTTGGACGACATACTATACTATGATGTTTTTTCATGATTTTGGACGACATGCTATACTATGACTTTTTTGTCACATTTTGGACAACATACTAACCTATGACTTTTTTGTCACATTTTGGAAGACATACTATAGTATGACTTTTTTGTCACATTTTGGACGACATACTATACTATGACTTTTTTTCACATTTTGGACGAGATGCTATACTATGATGTTTTTTCATGATTTTGGAAGACATACTATACTATGATGCTTTTTCATGATTTTGGACAACATACTATAGTATGACTTTTTTGTCACATTTTGGACGACATACTATACTATGATGTTTTTTTCATGATTTTGGACGACATACTATACTATGATGTTTTTTCATGATTTTGGACAACATACTATAGTATGACTTTTGTCACATTTTGGACGACATACTATACTATGATGTTTTTTCATGATTTTGGACGACATACTATAGTATGACTTTTTTGTCACATTTTGGACGACATACTATACTATGAAGGTTTTTCATGATTTTGGACGACATACTAACCTATGACTTTTTTGTCACATTTTGGACGACATACTATACTATGATGGTTTTTCATGATTTTGGACAACATACTATAGTATGACTTTTTTGTCACATTTTGGACGACATACTATACTATGAAGTTTTTTCATGATTTTGGACAACATACTATAGTATGACTTTTTTGTCACATTTTGGACGACATGCTATACTAGGATGTTTTTTCATGATTTTGGAAGACATACTATAGTATGACTTTTTTGTTACATTTTGGACGACATACTATACTATGATGGTTTTTCATGATTTTGGACGACATACTATAGTATGACTTTTTTGTCACATTTTGGACGACATACTATACTATGATGTTTTTTCATGATTTTGGACGACATACTATAGTATGACTTTTTTGTCACATTTTGGACGACATGCTATACTATGATGTTTTTTCATGATTTTGGACGACATACTATAGTATGACTTTTTTGTCACATTTTGGACGACATGCTATACTATGATGTTTTTTCATGATTTTGGAAGACATACTATAGTATGACTTTTTTGTCACATTTTGGACGACATGCTATACTATGATGTTTTTTCATGATTTTGGAAGACATACTATACTATAATGCTTTTTCATGATTTTGGACAACATACTATAGTATGACTTTTTTTGTCACATTTCGGACGACATACTATAGTATGACTTTTTTGTCACATTTTGGACGACATGCTATACTATGTTTTTTCATGATTTTGGAAGACATACTATAGTATGACTTTTTTGTCACATTTTGGACGACATACTATACTATGATGTTTTTTTCATGATTTTGGACGACATACTATACTATGATATTTTTTCATGATTTTGGACAACATACTATAGTATGACTTTTTTGTCACATTTTGGACGACATACTATACTATGATGGTTTTTCATGATTTTGGACGACATACTAACCTATGACTTTTTTGTCACATTTTGGACGACATGCTATACTATGTTTTTTCATGATTTTGGACGACATACTAACCTATGACTTTTTTGTCACATTTTGGACGACATACTATACTATGATGGTTTTTCATGATTTTGGACAACATACTATAGTATGACTTTTTTGTCACATTTTGGACGACATACTATACTATGATGTTTTTTCATGATTTTGGACAACATACTATAGTATGACTTTTTTGTCACATTTTGGACGACATGCTGTACTAGGATGTTTTTTCATGATTTTGGAAGACATACTATAGTATGACTTTTTTGTCACATTTTGGACGACATGCTATACTATGATGTTTCTTCATGATTTTGGACAACATACTATACTATGATGTTTTTTCATGATTTTGGACAACATACTATAGTGTCACATTTTGGACGACATGCTATACTATGATGTTTTTTTGTGATTTTGGACGACATGCTATACTATGATGTTTTTTTCATGATTTTGGACAACATACTATACTATGATGTTTTTTCATGATTTTGGACGACATGCTATACTATGACTTTTTTGTCACATTTTGGACGACATACTATACTATGATGTTTTTCATGATTTTGGAAGACATACTATAGTATGACTTTTTTGTCACATTTTGGACGACATGCTATACTATGATGTTTTTTCATGATTTTGGAAGACATACTATACTATGATGTTTTTTCATGATTTTGGACAACATACTATAGTATGACTTTTTTGTCACATTTTGGACGACATGCTATACTATGATGTGTTTTCATGATTTTGGACGACATACTATAGTATGACTTTTTTGTCACATTTTGGACGACATACTATACTATGATGTTTTTTTCATGATTTTGGACGACATACTATACTATGATGTTTTTTCATGATTTTGGACAACATACTATAGTATGACTTTTTTTGTCACATTTTGGACGACATACTATAGTATGACTTTTTTGTCACATTTTGGACGACATACTATACTATGACTTTTTTGTCACATTTTGGACGACATGCTATACTATGATGTTTTTTCATGATTTTGAACGACATACTATACTATGACTTTTTTGTCACATTTTGGACGACATACTATACTATGACGTTTTTTTGTGATTTTGGAAGACATGCTATACTATGATGTTTTTTCATGATTTTGGACGACATGCTATACTTTGACTTTTTTGTCACATTTTGGACGACATACTATACTATGATGTTTTTTCATGATTTTGGAAGACATACTATACTATGATGTTTTTTCATGATTTTGGAAGACATACTATAGTATGACTTTTTTGTCACATTTTGGACGACATGCTATACTATGATGTTTTTTCATGATTTTGGAAGACATACTATACTATGATGTTTTTTCATGATTTTGGACAACATACTATAGTATGACTTTCTTGTCACATTTTGGACGACATGCTATACTAGGATGTTTTTTCATGATTTTGGAAGACATACTATAGTATGACTTTTTTGTTACATTTTGGACGACATACTATACTATGATGGTTTTTCATGATTTTGGACAACATACTATAGTATGACTTTTTTGTCACATTTTGGACGACATACTATACTATGATGTTTTTTCATGATTTTGGACGACATACTATAGTATGACTTTTTTGTCACATTTTGGACGACATACTATACTATGATGTTTTTTCATGATTTTGGACGACATACTATAGTATGACTTTTTTGTCACATTTTGGACGACATGCTATACTATGATGTTTTTTCATGATTTTGGAAGACATACTATAGTATGACTTTTTTGTCACATTTTGGACGACATGCTATACTATGATGTTTTTTCATGATTTTGGAAGACATACTATACTATGATGCTTTTTCATGATTTTGGACAACATACTATAGTATGACTTTTTTGTCACATTTTGGACGACATACTATACTATGATGTTTTTTTCATGATTTTGGACGACATACTATACTATGATGTTTTTTCATGATTTTGGACAACATACTATAGTATGACTTTTTTTGTCACATTTCGGACGACATACCACAGTATGACTTTTTTGTCACATTTTGGACGACATGCTATACTATGTTTTTTCATGATTTTGGAAGACATACTATAGTATGACTTTTTTGTCACATTTTGGACGACATACTATACTATGATGTTTTTTTCATGATTTTGGACGACATACTATACTATGATGTTTTTTCATGATTTTGGACAACATACTATAGTATGACTTTTTTGTCACATTTTGGACGACATACTATACTATGATGGTTTTTCATGATTTTGGACGATATACTATACTATGATGTTTTTTCATGATTTTGGACAACATACTATAGTATGACTTTTTTGTCACATTTTGGACGACATACTATACTATGATGGTTTTTCATGACTTTGGACGACATACTAACCTATGACTTTTTTTTCACATTTTGGACGACATGCTATACTATGTTTTTTCATGATTTTGGACGACATACTATAGTATGACTTTTTTGTCACATTTTGGACGACATGCTATACTATGATGTTTCTTCATGATTTTGGACAACATACTATACTATGATGTTTTTTCATGATTTTGGACAACATACTATAGTGTCACATTTTGGACGACATGCTATACTATGATGTTTTTTCATGATTTTGAACGACATACTATACTATGACTTTTTTGTCACATTTTGGACGACATACTATACTATGACGTTTTTTTGTGATTTTGGAAGACATGCTATACTATGATGTTTTTTCATGATTTTGAACGACATACTATACTATGACTTTTTTGTCACATTTTGGACGACATACTATACTATGACGTTTTTTTGTGATTTTGGAAGACATGCTATACTATGATGTTTTTTCATGATTTTGGACGACATGCTATACTTTGACTTTTTTGTCACATTTTGGACGACATACTATACTATGATGTTTTTTCATGATTTTGGAAGACATACTATACTATGATGTTTTTTCATGATTTTGGAAGACATACTATAGTATGACTTTTTTGTCACATTTTGGACGACATGCTATACTATGATGTTTTTTCATGATTTTGGAAGACATACTATACTATGATGTTTTTTCATGATTTTGGACAACATACTATAGTATGACTTTTTTGTCACATTTTGGACGACATACTATAGTATGACTTTTTTGTCACATTTTGGACGACATACTATAGTATGACTTTTTTGTCACATTTTGGACGACATGCTATACTATGAGTTTTTTGTCACATTTTGGACGACATGCTATACTATGATGTTTTTCCATGATTTTGGAAGACATTCTATACTATGATGTTTTTTCATGATTTTGGACAACATACTATACTATGATGTTTTTTCATGATTTTGGACGACATACTATACTATGACTTTTTTGTCACATTTTGGACGACATGCTATACTATGACTTTTTTGTCACATTTTGGACGACATGCTATACTATGATGTTTTTTCATGATTTTGGAAGACATACTATACTATGATGTTTTTTCATGATTTTGGACGACATACTATACCAGTACTTTTTTGTCACATTTTGGACGACATGCTATACTATGATTTTTTTTCATGATTTTGAACGACATACTATACTATGACTTTTTTGTCACATTTTGGACGACATGCTATACTATGACTTTTTTGTCACATTTTGGACGACATGCTATACTATGACTTTTTTGTCACATTTTGGACGACATGCTATACTATGATGTTTTTTTCATGATTTTGAACGACATACTATAGTATGACTTTTTTGTCACACTTTGGACGACATGCTATACTATGATGTTTTTTCATGATTTTGGAAGACATACTATAGTATGACTTTTTTGTCACATTTTGGACGACATGCTATACTATGATGTTTTTTCATTATTTCGGACGACATACTAACCTATGACTTTTTGTCACATTTCGGACGACATGCTATCCTATGTTTTTTCATGATTTTGGACGACATACTATACTATGATGTTTTTTCATGATTTTGGACAACATACTATAGTATGACTTTTTTGTCACATTTTGGACGACATGCTATACTATGAGTTTTTTGTCACATTTTGGACGACATGCTATACTATGATGTTTTTCCATGATTTTGGAAGACATACTATACTATGATGTTTTTTCATGATTTTGGACGACATACTATACTATGATGTTTTTTCATGATTTTGGACGACATACTATACCAGTACTTTTTTGTCACATTTTGGACGACATGCTATACTATGATTTTTTTTCATGATTTTGAACGACATACTATACTATGACTTTTTTGTCACATTTTGGACGACATGCTATACTATGACTTTTTTGTCACATTTTGGACGACATGCTATACTATGACTTTTTTGTCACATTTTGGACGACATGCTATACTATGATGTTTTTTTCATGATTTTGAACGACATACTATAGTATGACTTTTTTGTCACACTTTGGACGACATGCTATACTATGATGTTTTTTCATGATTTTGGAAGACATACTATAGTATGACTTTTTTGTCACATTTTGGACGACATGCTATACTATGATGTTTTTTCATGATTTTGGACAACATACTATACTATGATGTTTTTTAATGATTTTGGACAACATACTATAGTATGACTCTTTTGTCACATTTTGGACGACATACTATAGTATGACTTTTTTGTCACATTTTGGACGACATACTATAGTATGACTTTTTTGTCACATTTTGGACGACATGCTATACTATGAGTTTTTTGTCACATTTTGGACGACATGCTATACTATGATGTTTTTCCATGATTTTGGAAGACATACTATACTATGATGTTTTTTCATGATTTTGGACAACATACTATACTATGATGTTTTTTCATGATTTTGGACGACATACTTTACTATGACTTTTTTGTCACATTTTGGACGACATGCTATACTATGACTTTTTTGTCACATTTTGGATGACATGCTATACTATGATGTTTTTTCATGATTTTGGAAGACATACTATACTATGATGTTTTTTCATGATTTTGGACAACATACTAACCTATGACTTTTTTGTCACATTTTGGACGACATGCTATATTATGACTTTTTTGTCACATTTTGGACGACATGCTATACTATGATGTTTTTTCATGATTTTGGACGACATACTATAGTATGACTTTTTTGTCACATTTTGGACGAGATGCTATACTATGACGTTTTTGTCACATTTTGGACGACATACTATACTATGACTTTTTTGTCACATTTTGGACGACATATTATAGCATGACTTTTTTGTCACATTTTGGACGACATGCTATACTATGAGTTTTTTGTCACATTTTGGACGACATGCTATACTATGAGTTTTTTGTCACATTTTGGACGACATGCTATACTATGATGTTTTTCCATGATTTTGGAAGACATACTATACTATGATGTTTTTTCATGATTTTGGACGACATACTATACTATGATGTTTTTTCATGATTTTGGACAACATACTATAGTATGACTTTTTTGTCACATTTTGGACGACATGCTATACTAGGATGTTTTTTCATGATTTTGGAAGACATACTATAGTATGACTTTTTTGTTACATTTTGGACGACATACTATACTATGATGGTTTTTCATGATTTTGGACAACATACTATAGTATGACTTTTTTGTCACATTTTGGACGACATACTATACTATGATGTTTTTTCATGATTTTGGACGACATACTATAGTATGACTTTTTTGTCACATTTTGGACGACATACTATACTATGATGTTTTTTCATGATTTTGGACGACATACTATAGTATGACTTTTTTGTCACATTTTGGACGACATGCTTTACTATGATGTTTTTTCATGATTTTGGAAGACATACTATAGTATGACTTTTTTGTCACATTTTGGACGACATGCTATACTATGATGTTTTTTTCATGATTTTGGACGACATACTATACTATGATGTTTTTTCATGATTTTGGACAACATACTATAGTATGACTTTTTTGTCACATTTTGGACGACATGCTTTACTATGATGTTTTTTCATGATTTTGGAAGACATACTATAGTATGACTTTTTTGTCACATTTTGGACGACATGCTATACTATGATGTTTTTTTCATGATTTTGGACGACATACTATACTATGATGTTTTTTCATGATTTTGGACAACATACTATAGTATGACTTTTTTTGTCACATTTCGGACGACATACCACAGTATGACTTTTTTGTCACATTTTGGACGACATGCTATACTATGTTTTTTCATGATTTTGGAAGACATACTATAGTATGACTTTTTTGTCACATTTTGGACGACATACTATACTATGATGTTTTTTTCATGATTTTGGACGACATACTATACTATGATGTTTTTTCATGATTTTGGACAACATACTATAGTATGACTTTTTTGTCACATTTTGGACGACATACTATACTATGATGGTTTTTCATGATTTTGGACGATATACTATACTATGATGTTTTTTCATGATTTTGGACAACATACTATAGTATGACTTTTTTGTCACATTTTGGACGACATACTATACTATGATGGTTTTTCATGACTTTGGACGACATACTAACCTATGACTTTTTTTTCACATTTTGGACGACATGCTATACTATGTTTTTTCATGATTTTGGACGACATACTATAGTATGACTTTTTTGTCACATTTTGGACGACATGCTATACTATGATGTTTCTTCATGATTTTGGACAACATACTATACTATGATGTTTTTTCATGATTTTGGACAACATACTATAGTGTCACATTTTGGACGACATGCTATACTATGATGTTTTTTCATGATTTTGAACGACATACTATACTATGACTTTTTTGTCACATTTTGGACGACATACTATACTATGACGTTTTTTTGTGATTTTGGAAGACATGCTATACTATGATGTTTTTTCATGATTTTGAACGACATACTATACTATGACTTTTTTGTCACATTTTGGACGACATACTATACTATGACGTTTTTTTGTGATTTTGGAAGACATGCTATACTATGATGTTTTTTCATGATTTTGGACGACATGCTATACTTTGACTTTTTTGTCACATTTTGGACGACATACTATACTATGATGTTTTTTCATGATTTTGGAAGACATACTATACTATGATGTTTTTTCATGATTTTGGAAGACATACTATAGTATGACTTTTTTGTCACATTTTGGACGACATGCTATACTATGATGTTTTTTCATGATTTTGGAAGACATACTATACTATGATGTTTTTTCATGATTTTGGACAACATACTATAGTATGACTTTTTTGTCACATTTTGGACGACATACTATAGTATGACTTTTTTGTCACATTTTGGACGACATACTATAGTATGACTTTTTTGTCACATTTTGGACGACATGCTATACTATGAGTTTTTTGTCACATTTTGGACGACATGCTATACTATGATGTTTTTCCATGATTTTGGAAGACATTCTATACTATGATGTTTTTTCATGATTTTGGACAACATACTATACTATGATGTTTTTTCATGATTTTGGACGACATACTATACTATGACTTTTTTGTCACATTTTGGACGACATGCTATACTATGACTTTTTTGTCACATTTTGGACGACATGCTATACTATGATGTTTTTTCATGATTTTGGAAGACATACTATACTATGATGTTTTTTCATGATTTTGGACGACATACTATACCAGTACTTTTTTGTCACATTTTGGACGACATGCTATACTATGATTTTTTTTCATGATTTTGAACGACATACTATACTATGACTTTTTTGTCACATTTTGGACGACATGCTATACTATGACTTTTTTGTCACATTTTGGACGACATGCTATACTATGACTTTTTTGTCACATTTTGGACGCCATGCTATACTATGATGTTTTTTTCATGATTTTGAACGACATACTATAGTATGACTTTTTTGTCACACTTTGGACGACATGCTATACTATGATGTTTTTTCATGATTTTGGAAGACATACTATAGTATGACTTTTTTGTCACATTTTGGACGACATGCTATACTATGATGTTTTTTCATTATTTCGGACGACATACTAACCTATGACTTTTTGTCACATTTCGGACGACATGCTATCCTATGTTTTTTCATGATTTTGGACGACATACTATACTATGATGTTTTTTCATGATTTTGGACAACATACTATAGTATGACTTTTTTGTCACATTTTGGACGACATGCTATACTATGAGTTTTTTGTCACATTTTGGACGACATGCTATACTATGATGTTTTTCCATGATTTTGGAAGACATACTATACTATGATGTTTTTTCATGATTTTGGACGACATACTATACTATGATGTTTTTTCATGATTTTGGACGACATACTATACCAGTACTTTTTTGTCACATTTTGGACGACATGCTATACTATGATTTTTTTTCATGATTTTGAACGACATACTATACTATGACTTTTTTGTCACATTTTGGACGACATGCTATACTATGACTTTTTTGTCACATTTTGGACGACATGCTATACTATGACTTTTTTGTCACATTTTGGACGACATGCTATACTATGATGTTTTTTTCATGATTTTGAACGACATACTATAGTATGACTTTTTTGTCACACTTTGGACGACATGCTATACTATGATGTTTTTTCATGATTTTGGAAGACATACTATAGTATGACTTTTTTGTCACATTTTGGACGACATGCTATACTATGATGTTTTTTCATGATTTTGGACAACATACTATACTATGATGTTTTTTCATGATTTTGGACAACATACTATAGTATGACTCTTTTGTCACATTTTGGACGACATACTATAGTATGACTTTTTTGTCACATTTTGGACGACATACTATAGTATGACTTTTTTGTCACATTTTGGACGACATGCTATACTATGAGTTTTTTGTCACATTTTGGACGACATGCTATACTATGATGTTTTTCCATGATTTTGGAAGACATACTATACTATGATGTTTTTTCATGATTTTGGACAACATACTATACTATGATGTTTTTTCATGATTTTGGACGACATACTTTACTATGACTTTTTTGTCACATTTTGGACGACATGCTATACTATGACTTTTTTGTCACATTTTGGATGACATGCTATACTATGATGTTTTTTCATGATTTTGGAAGACATACTATACTATGATGTTTTTTCATGATTTTGGACAACATACTAACCTATGACTTTTTTGTCACATTTTGGACGACATGCTATATTATGACTTTTTTGTCACATTTTGGACGACATGCTATACTATGATGTTTTTTCATGATTTTGGACGACATACTATAGTATGACTTTTTTGTCACATTTTGGACGAGATGCTATACTATGACGTTTTTGTCACATTTTGGACGACATACTATACTATGACTTTTTTGTCACATTTTGGACGACATATTATAGCATGACTTTTTTGTCACATTTTGGACGACATGCTATACTATGAGTTTTTTGTCACATTTTGGACGACATGCTATACTATGAGTTTTTTGTCACATTTTGGACGACATGCTATACTATGATGTTTTTCCATGATTTTGGAAGACATACTATACTATGATGTTTTTTCATGATTTTGGACGACATACTATACTATGATGTTTTTTCATGATTTTGGACGACATACTATAGTATGACTTTTTTGTCACATTTTGGACGACATACTATACTATGATGTTTTTTCATGATTTTGGACGACATACTATAGTATGACTTTTTTGTCACATTTTGGACGACATGCTATACTATGATGTTTTTTCATGATTTTGGAAGACATACTATAGTATGACTTTTTTGTCACATTTTGGACGACATGCTATACTATGATGTTTTTTCATGATTTTGGAAGACATACTATACTATAATGCTTTTTCATGATTTTGGACAACATACTATAGTATGACTTTTTTTGTCACATTTCGGACGACATACTATAGTATGACTTTTTTGTCACATTTTGGACGACATGCTATACTATGTTTTTTCATGATTTTGGAAGACATACTATAGTATGACTTTTTTGTCACATTTTGGACGACATACTATACTATGATGTTTTTTTCATGATTTTGGACGACATACTATACTATGATATTTTTTCATGATTTTGGACAACATACTATAGTATGACTTTTTTGTCACATTTTGGACGACATACTATACTATGATGGTTTTTCATGATTTTGGACGACATACTAACCTATGACTTTTTTGTCACATTTTGGACGACATGCTATACTATGTTTTTTCATGATTTTGGACGACATACTAACCTATGACTTTTTTGTCACATTTTGGACGACATACTATACTATGATGGTTTTTCATGATTTTGGACAACATACTATAGTATGACTTTTTTGTCACATTTTGGACGACATACTATACTATGATGTTTTTTCATGATTTTGGACAACATACTATAGTATGACTTTTTTGTCACATTTTGGACGACATGCTGTACTAGGATGTTTTTTCATGATTTTGGAAGACATACTATAGTATGACATTTTTGTCACATTTTGGACGACATGCTATACTATGATGTTTCTTCATGATATTGGACAACATACTATACTATGATGTTTTTTCATGATTTTGGACAACATACTATAGTGTCACATTTTGGACGACATGCTATACTATGATGTTTTTTTGTGATTTTGGACGACATGCTATACTATGATGTTTTTTTCATGATTTTGGACAACATGCTATACTATGACTTTTTTGTCACATTTTGGACGACATACTATACTATGATGTTTTTCATGATTTTGGAAGACATACTATAGTATGACTTTTTTGTCACATTTTGGACGACATGCTATACTATGATGTTTTTTCATGATTTTGGAAGACATACTATACTATGATGTTTTTTCATGATTTTGGACAACATACTATAGTATGACTTTTTTGTCACATTTTGGACGACATGCTATACTATGATGTGTTTTCATGATTTTGGACGACATACTATAGTATGACTTTTTTGTCACATTTTGGACGACATACTATACTATGATGTTTTTTTCATGATTTTGGACGACATACTATACTATGATGTTTTTTCATGATTTTGGACAACATACTATAGTATGACTTTTTTTGTCACATTTTGGACGACATACTAGAGTATGACTTTTTTGTCACATTTTGGACGACATACTATACTATGACTTTTTTGTCACATTTTGGACGACATGCTATACTATGATGTTTTTTCATGATTTTGAACGACATACTATACTATGACTTTTTTGTCACATTTTGGACGACATACTATACTATGACGTTTTTTTGTGATTTTGGAAGACATGCTATACTATGATGTTTTTTCATGATTTTGGACGACATGCTATACTTTGACTTTTTTGTCACATTTTGGACGACATACTATACTATGATGTTTTTTCATGATTTTGGAAGACATACTATACTATGATGTTTTTTCATGATTTTGGAAGACATACTATAGTATGACTTTTTTGTCACATTTTGGACGACATGCTATACTATGATGTTTTTTCATGATTTTGGAAGACATACTATACTATGATGTTTTTTCATGATTTTGGACAACATACTATAGTATGACTTTTTTGTCACATTTTGGACGACATGCTATACTATGATGTTTTTTCATGATTTTGGAAGACATACTATACTATGATGTTTTTTCATGATTTTGGACAACATACTATAGTATGACTTTCTTGTCACATTTTGGACGACATGCTATACTAGGATGTTTTTTCATGATTTTGGAAGACATACTATAGTATGACTTTTTTGTTACATTTTGGACGACATACTATACTATGATGGTTTTTCATGATTTTGGACAACATACTATAGTATGACTTTTTTGTCACATTTTGGACGACATACTATACTATGATGTTTTTTCATGATTTTGGACGACATACTATAGTATGACTTTTTTGTCACATTTTGGACGACATACTATACTATGATGTTTTTTCATGATTTTGGACGACATACTATAGTATGACTTTTTTGTCACATTTTGGACGACATGCTATACTATGATGTTTTTTCATGATTTTGGAAGACATACTATAGTATGACTTTTTTGTCACATTTTGGACGACATGCTATACTATGATGTTTTTTCATGATTTTGGAAGACATACTATACTATGATGCTTTTTCATGATTTTGGACAACATACTATAGTATGACTTTTTTGTCACATTTTGGACGACATGCTATACTATGATGTGTTTTCATGATTTTGGACGACATACTATAGTATGACTTTTTTGTCACATTTTGGACGACATACTATACTATGATGTTTTTTTCATGATTTTGGACGACATACTATACTATGATGTTTTTTCATGATTTTGGACAACATACTATAGTATGACTTTTTTTGTCACATTTCGGACGACATACCACAGTATGACTTTTTTGTCACATTTTGGACGACATGCTATACTATGTTTTTTCATGATTTTGGAAGACATACTATAGTATGACTTTTTTGTCACATTTTGGACGACATACTATACTATGATGTTTTTTTCATGATTTTGGACGACATACTATACTATGATGTTTTTTCATGATTTTGGACAACATACTATAGTATGACTTTTTTGTCACATTTTGGACGACATACTATACTATGATGGTTTTTCATGATTTTGGACGATATACTATACTATGATGTTTTTTCATGATTTTGGACAACATACTATAGTATGACTTTTTTGTCACATTTTGGACGACATACTATACTATGATGGTTTTTCATGACTTTGGACGACATACTAACCTATGACTTTTTTTTCACATTTTGGACGACATGCTATACTATGTTTTTTCATGATTTTGGACGACATACTATAGTATGACTTTTTTGTCACATTTTGGACGACATGCTATACTATGATGTTTCTTCATGATTTTGGACAACATACTATACTATGATGTTTTTTCATGATTTTGAACGACATACTATACTATGACTTTTTTGTCACATTTTGGACGACATACTATACTATGACGTTTTTTTGTGATTTTGGAAGACATGCTATACTATGATGTTTTTTCATGATTTTGAACGACATACTATACTATGACTTTTTTGTCACATTTTGGACGACATACTATACTATGACGTTTTTTTGTGATTTTGGAAGACATGCTATACTATGATGTTTTTTCATGATTTTGGACGACATGCTATACTTTGACTTTTTTGTCACATTTTGGACGACATACTATACTATGATGATTTTTCATGATTTTGGAAGACATACTATACTATGATGTTTTTTCATGATTTTGGAAGACATACTATAGTATGACTTTTTTGTCACATTTTGGACGACATGCTATACTATGATGTTTTTTCATGATTTTGGAAGACATACTATACTATGATGTTTTTTCATGATTTTGGACAACATACTATAGTATGACTTTTTTGTCACATTTTGGACGACATGCTATACTATGATGTGTTTTCATGATTTTGGACGACATACTATAGTATGACTTTTTTGTCACATTTTGGACGACATACTATACTATGATGTTTTTTCATGATTTTGGACAACATACTATACTATGATGTTTTTTCATGATTTTGGACAACATACTATAGTATGACTTTTTTGTCACATTTTGGACGACATACTATAGTATGACTTTTTTGTCACATTTTGGACGACATACTATAGTATGACTTTTTTGTCACATTTTGGACGACATGCTATACTATGAGTTTTTTGTCACATTTTGGACGACATGCTATACTATGATGTTTTTCCATGATTTTGGAAGACATTCTATACTATGATGTTTTTTCATGATTTTGGACAACATACTATACTATGATGTTTTTTCATGATTTTGGACGACATACTATACTATGACTTTTTTGTCACATTTTGGACGACATGCTATACTATGACTTTTTTGTCACATTTTGGACGACATGCTATACTATGATGTTTTTTCATGATTTTGGAAGACATACTATACTATGATGTTTTTTCATGATTTTGGACGACATACTATACCAGTACTTTTTTGTCACATTTTGGACGACATGCTATACTATGATTTTTTTTCATGATTTTGAACGACATACTATACTATGACTTTTTTGTCACATTTTGGACGACATGCTATACTATGACTTTTTTGTCACATTTTGGACGACATGCTATACTATGACTTTTTTGTCACATTTTGGACGACATGCTATACTATGATGTTTTTTTCATGATTTTGAACGACATACTATAGTATGACTTTTTTGTCACACTTTGGACGACATGCTATACTATGATGTTTTTTCATGATTTTGGAAGACATACTATAGTATGACTTTTTTGTCACATTTTGGACGACATGCTATACTATGATGTTTTTTCATTATTTCGGACGACATACTAACCTATGACTTTTTGTCACATTTCGGACGACATGCTATCCTATGTTTTTTCATGATTTTGGACGACATACTATACTATGATGTTTTTTCATGATTTTGGACAACATACTATAGTATGACTTTTTTGTCACATTTTGGACGACATGCTATACTATGAGTTTTTTGTCACATTTTGGACGACATGCTATACTATGATGTTTTTCCATGATTTTGGAAGACATACTATACTATGATGTTTTTTCATGATTTTGGACGACATACTATACTATGATGTTTTTTCATGATTTTGGACGACATACTATACCAGTACTTTTTTGTCACATTTTGGACGACATGCTATACTATGATTTTTTTTCATGATTTTGAACGACATACTATACTATGACTTTTTTGTCACATTTTGGACGACATGCTATACTATGACTTTTTTGTCACATTTTGGACGACATGCTATACTATGACTTTTTTGTCACATTTTGGACGACATGCTATACTATGATGTTTTTTTCATGATTTTGAACGACATACTATAGTATGACTTTTTTGTCACACTTTGGACGACATGCTATACTATGATGTTTTTTCATGATTTTGGAAGACATACTATAGTATGACTTTTTTGTCACATTTTGGACGACATGCTATACTATGATGTTTTTTCATGATTTTGGACAACATACTATACTATGATGTTTTTTCATGATTTTGGACAACATACTATAGTATGACTCTTTTGTCACATTTTGGACGACATACTATAGTATGACTTTTTTGTCACATTTTGGACGACATACTATAGTATGACTTTTTTGTCACATTTTGGACGACATGCTATACTATGAGTTTTTTGTCACATTTTGGACGACATGCTATACTATGATGTTTTTCCATGATTTTGGAAGACATACTATACTATGATGTTTTTTCATGATTTTGGACAACATACTATACTATGATGTTTTTTCATGATTTTGGACGACATACTTTACTATGACTTTTTTGTCACATTTTGGACGACATGCTATACTATGACTTTTTTGTCACATTTTGGATGACATGCTATACTATGATGTTTTTTCATGATTTTGGAAGACATACTATACTATGATGTTTTTTCATGATTTTGGACAACATACTAACCTATGACTTTTTTGTCACATTTTGGACGACATGCTATATTATGACTTTTTTGTCACATTTTGGACGACATGCTATACTATGATGTTTTTTCATGATTTTGGACGACATACTATAGTATGACTTTTTTGTCACATTTTGGACGAGATGCTATACTATGACGTTTTTGTCACATTTTGGACGACATACTATACTATGACTTTTTTGTCACATTTTGGACGACATATTATAGCATGACTTTTTTGTCACATTTTGGACGACATGCTATACTATGAGTTTTTTGTCACATTTTGGACGACATGCTATACTATGAGTTTTTTGTCACATTTTGGACGACATGCTATACTATGATGTTTTTCCATGATTTTGGAAGACATACTATACTATGATGTTTTTTCATGATTTTGGACGACATACTATACTATGATGTTTTTTCATGATTTTGGACGACATACTATACTATGACTTTTTTGTCACATTTTGGACGACATGCTATACTATGATGTTTTTTTCATGATTTTGAACGACATACTATACTATGACTTTTTTGTCACATTTTGGACGACATGCTATACTATGATTTTTTTTCATGATTTTGAACGACATACTATACTATGACTTTTTTGTCACATTTTGGACGACATGCTATACTATGACTTTTTTGTCACATTTTGGACAACATGCTATACTATGACTTTTTTGTCACATTTTTGACGACATGCTATACTATGATGTTTTTTTCATGATTTTGAACGACATACTATAGTATGACTTTTTTGTCACACTTTGGACGACATGCTATACTATGATGTTTTTTCATGATTTTGGACGACATACTATACTATGACTTTTTTGTCACATTTTGGACGACATGCTATACTATGATGTTTTTTTCATGATTTTGAACGACATACTATACTATGACTTTTTTGTCACATTTTGGACGACATGCTATACTATGATTTTTTTTCATGATTTTGAACGACATACTATACTATTACTTTTTTGTCACATTTTGGACGACATGCTATACTATGACTTTTTTGTCACATTTTGGACGACATGCTATACTATGACTTTTTTGTCACATTTTGGACAACATGCTATACTATGACTTTTTTGTCACATTTTGGACGACATGCTATACTATGATGTTTTTTTCATGATTTTGAACGACATACTATAGTATGACTTTTTTGTCACACTTTGGACGACATGCTATACTAAGATGTTTTTATGATTTTGAACGACATACTTTAGTATGACTTTTTTGTCACATTTTGGACGACATGCTATACTATGATGTTTTTTCATGATTTTGGACAACATACTACTATGATGTTTTTTCATGATTTTGGACAACATACTATAGTATGACTTTTTTTGTCACATTTTGGACAACATGCTATACTATGACTTTTTTGTTACATTTTGGACGACATACTACACTATGATGTTTTTTCATGATTTTGGACAACATACTATAGTATGACTTTTTTGTAACATTTTGGACGACATACTATACTATGATGTTTTTTCATGATTTTGGACAACATACTATAGTATGACTTTTTTGTCACATTTTGGACGACATGCTATACTATGACGTTTTTTCATGATTTTGGACGACATGCTATACTATGATGTTTTTTTCATGATTTTGGACAACATACTATACTATGATGTTTTTTCATGATTTTGGACGACATGCTATACTATGACTTTTTTGTCACATTTTGGACGACATACTATACTATGATGTTTTTTCATGATTTTGGAAGACATACTATAGTATGACTTTTTTGTCAAATTTTGGACGACATGCTATACTATGACTTTTTTGTCACATTTTAGACGACATGCTATACTATGATGTTTTTTCATGATTTTGGAAGACATACTATAGTAAGACTTTTTTGTCACATTTTGGACGACATGCTATACTATGATGTTTTTTCATGATTTTGGACGACATACTATAGTATGACTTTTTTGTCACATTTTGGACGAGATGCTATACTATGACGTTTTTGTCACATTTTGGACGACATACTATACTATGACTTTTTTGTCACATTTTGGACGACATATTATAGCATGACTTTTTTGTCACTTTTTGGACGACATGCTATACTATGACTTTTTTGTCACATTTTGGACGACATGCTATACTATGAGTTTTTTGTCACATTTTGGACGACATGCTATACTATGATGTTTTTCCATGATTTTGGAAGACATACTATACTATGATGTTTTTTCATGATTTTGGACGACATACTATACTATGATGTTTTTTCATGATTTTGGACGACATACTATACTATGACTTTTTTGTCACATTTTGGACGACATGCTATACTATGATGTTTTTTTCATGATTTTGAACGACATACTATACTATGACTTTTTTGTCACATTTTGGACGACATGCTATACTATGATTTTTTTTCATGATTTTGAACGACATACTATACTATGACTTTTTTGTCACATTTTGGACGACATGCTATACTATGACTTTTTTGTCACATTTTGGACGACATGCTATACTATGACTTTTTTGTCACATTTTGGACAACATGCTATACTATGACTTTTTTGTCACATTTTGGACGACATGCTATACTATGAGGTTTTTTTCATGATTTTGAACGACATACTATAGTATGACTTTTTTGTCACACTTTGGACGACATGCTATACTAAGATGTTTTTATGATTTTGAACGACATACTTTAGTATGACTTTTTTGTCACATTTTGGACGACATGCTATACTATGATGTTTTTTCATGATTTTGGAAGACATACTATAGTATGACTTTTTTGTCACATTTTGGACGACATGCTATACTATGATGTTTTTTCATGATTTTAGACAACATACTATACTATGATGTTTTTTCATGATTTTGGACGACTGACTATACTATGACTTTTTTGTCAAATTTTGGACGACATGCTATACTATGATTTTTTTTCATGATTTTGAACGACATACTATACTATGACTTTTTTGTCACATTTTGGACGACATGCTATACTATGACTTTTTTGTCACATTTTGGACGACATGTCATACTATGACTTTTTTGTCACATTTTGGACGACATGCTATACTATGATGTTTTTTTCATGATTTTGAACGACATACTATAGTATGACTTTTTTGTCACACTTTGGACGACATGCTATACTAAGATGTTTTTATGATTTTGAACGACATACTATAGTATGACTTTTTTGTCACATTTTGGACGACATGCTATACTATGATGTTTTTTCATGATTTTGGAAGACATACTATAGTATGACTTTTTTGTCACATTTTGGACGACATGCTATACTATGATGTTTTTTCATGATTTTGGACAACATACTATACTATGATGTTTTTTCATGATTTTGGACAACATACTATAGTATGACTTTTTTGTCACATTTTGGACGACATACTATAGTATGACTTTTTTGTCACATTTTGGACGACATACTATAGTATGACTTTTTTGTCACATTTTGGACGACATGCTATACTATGATGTTTTTCCATGATTTTGGAAGACATACTATACTATGATGTTTTTTCATGATTTTGGACAACATACTATACTATGATGTTTTTTCATGATTTTGGACGACATACTATACTATGACTTTTTTGTCACATTTTGGACAACATGCTATACTATGACTTTTTTGTCACATTTTGGACGACATGCTATACTATGATGTTTTTTCATGATTTTGGAAGACATACTATACTATGATGTTTTTTCATGATTTTGGACAACATACTATAGTATGACTTTTTTGTCACATGTTGGACGACATGCTATATTATGACTTTTTTGTCACATTTTGGACGACATGCTATACTATGATGTTTTTTCATGATTTTGGACGACATACTATAGTATGACTTTTTTGTCACATTTTGGACGAGATGCTATACTATGACGTTTTTGTCACATTTTGGACGACATACTATACTATGACTTTTTTGTCACATTTTGGACGACATGCTATACTATGACTTTTTTGTCACATTTTGGACGACATGCTATACTATGATGTTTTTCCATGATTTTGGAAGACATACTATACTATGATGTTTTTTCATGATTTTGGACAACATACTATACTATGATGTTTTTTCATGATTTTGGACGACATACTATACTATGACTTTTTTGTCACATTTTGGACGACATGCTATACTATGACTATTTTGTCACATTTTGGACGACATGCTATACTATGACTTTTTTGTCACATTTTGGACGACATGCTATACTATGATGTTTTTTCATGATTTTGGACAACATACTATAGTATGACTTTTATGTCACATTTTGGACGACATACTATACTATGAGTTTTTTGTCACATTTTGGACGACATGCTATACTATGATGTTTTTCCATGATTTTGGAAGACATACTATATACTTTGATGTTTTTTCATGATTTTGGACGACATACTATACTATGATGTTTTTTCATGATTTTGGACGACATACTATACTATGACTTTTTGTCACATTTTGGACGACATGCTATACTATGATGTTTTTCCATGATTTTGGAAGACATACTATACTATGATGTTTTTTCATGATTTTGGACGACATACTATATACTATGATGTTTTTTCATGATTTTGGACGACATACTATACTATGACTTTTTTGTCACATTTTGGACGACATGCTATACTATGATTTTTTTTCATGATTTTGAACGACATACTATACAATGACTTTTTTGTCACATTTTGGACGACATGCTATACTATGACTTTTTTGTCACATTTTGGACGACATGCTATACTATGATGTTTTTTTCATGATTTTGAACGACATACTATAGTATGACTTTTTTGTCACACTTTGGACGACATGCTATACTAAGATGTTTTTATGATTTTGAACGACATACTATAGTATGGCTTTTTTGTCACATTTTGGACGACATGCTATACTAAGATGTTTTTATGATTTTGAACGAGATACTATAGTATGACTTTTTTGTCACATTTTGGACGACATGCTATACTATGATGTTTTTTCATGATTTTGGAAGACATACTATAGTATGACTTTTTTGTCACATTTTGGACGACATGCTATACTATGTTTTTTCATGATTTTGGACAACATACTATACTATGATGTTTTTTCATGATTTTGGACTACATGCACATTTTGGACGACATACTATACTATGATGTTTTTCCATGATTTTGGAAGACATACTATACTATGATGTTTTTTCATGATTTTGGACGACATACTATACTATGATGTTTTTTCATGATTTTGGACGACATACTATACTATGACTTTTTTGTCACATTTTGGACGACATGCTATACTATGATGTTTTTCCATGATTTTGGAAGACATACTATACTATGATGTTTTTTCATGATTTTGGACGACATACTATACTATGATGTTTTTTCATGATTTTGGACGACATACTATACTATGACTTTTTTGTCACATTTTGGACGACATGCTATACTATGACTTTTTTGTCACATTTTGGACGACATGCTATACTATGATGTTTTTTCATGATTTTGGAAGACATACTATACTATGATGTTTTTTCATGATTTTGGACAACATACTTTAGTATGACTTTTTTGTCACATTTTGGACGACATGCTATATTATGACTTTTTTGTCACATTTTGGACGACATGCTATACTATGATGTTTTTTCATGATTTTGGACGACATACTATAGTATGACTTTTTTGTCACATTTTGGATGACATGCTATACTATGACGTTTTTGTCACATTTTGGACGACATACTATACTATGACTTTTTTGTCACATTTTGGACGACATATTATAGCATGACTTTTTTGTCACATTTTGGACGAAATACTATATACTATGATGTTTTTTCATTATTTCGGACGACATACTAACCTATGACTTTTTTGTCACATTTTGGACGACATGCTTTACTATGATGTTTTTTCATGATTTTGGAAGACATACTATACTATGATGTTTTTCCATGATTTTGGAAGACATACTATACTATGATGTTTTTTCATGATTTTGGACGACATACTATACTATGACTTTTTTGTCACATTTTGGACGACATACTATACTATGACTTTTTTGAGTGATTTTGGACGACATACTATACTATGACTTTTTTGTCACATTTGACGGTATTGACCATTATATAAACATAAAAACATCTGATAATTAACATTGCTGTTAATTTCGAACAGCTGTGGCTTTGAGTGGTGGTCAAATTTGTTAAGCACTGTATTAAGTAAACAACACCTTACATACTCCAAATTACAAGATAAGGAAAGTGATCCGACAGTAAACTAGACTCCAGGTTTCAAGTGTCAGCCTGACCTAACTGTGTGTCACATACCATCATTATAGTGTTAGCATGCTTTTGCACATGATAAGCTATCATGTTTCTGAGTTGTATTAATAGTGTGGAATAATAGCAACAGTAATGAGTCTTTAGAATGGCAATTAGACTACTAGTGTAGTTTCAGGTTTCATAGAGAAGAGCAGTCACAGCATTTATATTGTGCTGTATGGATGTCTGTGGTCCACAACTGCTCACAGTGATAGTGATGCATGGTGTGCATCATAAGCTGTGTGTGTATGTACCTTTGAAGCTCCTCTTTGCTGTAGTTCAGCGACTCCAGCAGTTTTGAGTTTTCTTGGCTGCTGTGCTCCAGACTCTCATGAAGTCCGCTATTTTCCTGCCTCAGTGCTTCAGACTCCTTTCTGCTCTGCTCCAGTTTGGAAGTCCGTCTGGCCAGAGTCTCCCGAAGCTTCTCGTTCTCCTTCTGCTTGTCTGGAGAAAATAAACATATCTGAAGTTTGGCGTTATACCTCTTTAGCAATGTTCATTAGAGGACCCAAAAAAAGCTCTGGTCAGAATGGACTGCTGGACTCATTGCTGTATACCTAAATAACTTTACTTACTTTTACTTACTTACATACCTAAATAATCTTGTAAGGAAATGTGTGTTTTACCTCTTGAGCCCATGTTCAGCTGTTCCTTCAGGGCTTGATTTTGTCCCCAGAGAAATCGCACCTCATTGACCAGATGACCGGGGTCATCATTGCCATGGATGAAGATGTTGGTAGCTGCTGAATCAAGGATACACACTCATCACTTATCATATTAGGCCATAGTTACATTGTATAAATGAAAAGGCAGACAATAACTATGAGGAAGATGAGGACAGTGCTTGATTTCACGTGTGTACCTGGATCTTTCTCCACCTCGGCTAACCTCTTCTCCAGCTGTTCCCTGAGACAGTCGTTGGTGCGGATGCTCTCCTCTAATCGTTGTCTCAAAGTTCGTATTTCGTGAAGATGTTCTGCCAATAAGTCTGACAGAAAAACATGACAAAAACAAAGTGTGGTGATTTGGTGTTGCAAATATCAAAATTAAATTTTTACAGACAGATACTGCGATTTGATATGCCATATACATATTTTAAGTTATGTTCTAGTTCAATATTTACTGTGTAACTGATTAAAAAAAAAAATGAAGGAACATTACCAAAACATTAACTGCATGTACATTTTGATACAAGGATAAAAACATTAAGATATAAATGTCCCACGTTTGAGTTCCATTTACATATAAAATAGAACAAAAATAGAATTAAAGACTACAATTAAACTGTAGTCTTTGCGATTTGCATTGGGATTTCTATTTGAAAATGATTATTTTTCAGCTCAGAGTCCAAGCACTAAAGGCAGAGGTAATATTAACCTGAATTCATTGAGCGAGGCTGATCCGCTGCATTCTTTGCCGCAGAGTCTCCATCTCCTTTAAGGGCTTCTGTCTGGGGTCCCGACCCCTCCTCGCTGTGGTGAGAGCTGCTCTGGGCCATAATTGACTGATGCAGATCCAGTTCACTGCGCAGGGTGGCATTGAGCACCTCACTGCATCTCAGCTGATCTTGCAGTTGCTCGTTTTCTCTATGGAGGTCCTGCAGACTGGACACACCTTCCACCTGAACTCCGCCTACAGGAGGAGGGACAGCTGCTCCCATCCAATCAGAGGAATTACTCTGGCCTAGACATGTACAAAAAAACACACATAGGTATATAGATTGACTATGAAAATGTAATAAATAAATTCATATTTTATTATTTAAAAACTTGTTTTGGCATCATCTTGTTGTGATGCACACGTAAAACAAGATGACCACTGTAAAGTCAGGTGCTTGCAACATACATTCAGGTAGAATTGAGTTAAATATGAGTTTGGGTGGACAAGCCTCTGTGCAGGAACCTCTCACATATCACCCCCCCAAATATCCTTCACTATCTCTTTTCCTGAGAGGAACACAAATTTAAAGGACTGAACCAGATAGGTGCCACTGAATAATGCAAATTCCAGTGGAGGTGGATTGAAACTGGACACCTACTTTGTCCTTGGGCAGTCTGCTTTGTTATTTGGGATGCCTCAGTGACACAGAATGGATCTGAGTGGAAAATGAGTGCCTTTACAGGATGCGACTACACTGACTACGCTGCAGACAAAGTAATCTCACTTACATTGATGCAAGAATAGTGGAAAATATGGATATTTAATCAAACAGAGTTAATCACAGTTGAGTACATACTATAACCTGGTTAGGCCTAGTATCTTTAATTGCATCTGGCTAACACCAAGTCACAAACTAAGTCCATTATTAAGACTGTTTAAGTGGTGCATCTGTAAGTGCTTACTCTGAGCTCGACTGCCACCTTGTGGGCTACAACAGGAGGAAGAGGTCCTGTCAGTGTGGTGCAGATCAGTGCGAGAGCTGTGGTGGCTGCTTGGACTTTTGGTTCTGAACTGGCTCTGCAGGCTCTGAATGATACGGTTCTTCTCCTGCAGTTCCTTAGTCAACCTGAGAGGACGAAGAAAAGGAGGAATGAATGAATCATGATAATATCAGTTTGGGTGACTTAGTGTAGAAGAACAGCTGGATTCAATTTATCACAGGATCTTGCTGGGTTACTGAACGGGAAACACAGCAAAACAAATACACAGATATAGGATCCACACCAAAAAAGAGAAAATCAAAAGACTGAAAGTATAAATATATGTATATATATGTATGAAATGTCAAAGAAGTTTCAGTGGAAACACACAGCTGGAAAAACATAAAAAAAAGGAGGTCACAGCAAACACCATGCTGTCTCACTGGATCACACCCACTCACAGGTCCAGCTGCTCCCTGGTGCATTCAGCCAGGGTGAGGTTTTGCTGGACGAGGACGCTGATGTTCTGTTGCAGCAGCTCTCTCTCACCCTCTAGCTCCAAACGCAGATTATCTAACTCCTGCTGGATTCTAGCTGGGCTGTCAGGAGGATCTCCAATGCTGTCCTCATAAGACAACTGAAGCTCCCCAAGACTGTCCATGATAGTTATACTAATGAATGTATGCAACTATGATTCTTATTTAATGACATAAAACACTCACACTATCAATTGTTCACACAGTAATTCGACAGAAAAGTAAACATTGCTGTGCGAGAAAAACCTAAATTAAATAATTTTAAGGTATAAGGTAAACTAAGATAAGATAATCTTAGATAATCCTTTATTAGTCCCACAACGTGGAAATGTACGTACTTATTTTACCGTATTACTCAAAGCTTTATACTATCAATAAGAAATGTATTTGTGTAATACATGTGTATTTGTGTTCTTTGTTGATGTCCTCATGACTGGAGACACTGATGACCCCGTTGGGGGCAGTGTGACCTTAATGTTTTGATTGACACACAGAGAAAATTAGGTCAACAGTAGGGAGCTATTCACAACCAACATCACATGCTTCAACAGGGATCATAAGGCAATTGGCTGGATGGAGTTGTGTGTGTCTGTGTGTATTTGTTGCATTACTACGTATTCTTCAAGTAACTGAAAGTAATGGGTTCTGGTGCTTTATTTGAAGCACTGACATAAAATGATACTTAGTGCAGAATTTATGACTGATAAGTAAATAAGAGTCTTCAAATCACTGATTGAATTGTGCAAGATGTTATTTACTTAAGCTAACCTAACCCAACCACTTTAATTACCTTTTAAACAATCCATTTGTCTGTAAAGCATGTTAGATACAGACACACCAGCTGCTTTTTCTTGAATTTTAGCCTGTGTTAAACCATTTAGAATAAACCAACTAATTAGAATAGCTTTAAAAGTAATAGTAGTTGGGAAGATATGAAGTTACAGCTTAATTTAGGATGAAGATTGGAAACAGGAGAACACATCTAGCGCTCCTGTGTGTAATGAGAACACAAAACGTGAAATGTAGAGAAGATAACTCGGGGTTTGAAAAGGGTTGTGCGTGTATATGATTTTTTTTTTCTTACTTCCTAGCTGACAATGGACAAAGACAGACGAGTCTTATATTTAAATGAGTTGTATCGGTCTAAGAGTGTATTTCCCAAAATATTGAAGTAGCCCTTCAAAGCATGTTAAACAACATTAAAATGTACCCAGCGATCTTAAACCTGACTATAAGATGGAGTGGACAATTCTGGAGTAACTTAATTGTGGCATCAACAATGGGCAGAATGAGTAAGAGATATACCTGCAAGACAATTCTAGAGCTGCCACGTCCTCATTATCCAGATGAGACTCTCCTGGTAGACAGAGGAAAACATGCTGTCAAAGACCTGTCAGCTAAAATCAATTACAAATTACTTTCTCTGCTTTTGGAATGTCAGTTTTCATAGGACTAACACATTTCCTTCATTATGCTTTCTTAATATTGAGATTATCATAAATCACTTAAGTGTGTGAGCAATGTGGTTCTGAAGAATAACATTTCTCAAATGATGACAAATACAAATATCAACACGGCTGTAGCTACCTTTGTGCAGCCGGCCCTCTAGTCTGTCCACAAGACTCAGACTCTTGTCCAGCTGCTCTTTGACCACTTCCCCCATGTAAAAGTCAACCTCACTGGCCTGCAGCAGCTCCTTGAAGGCCTTGCTCAGCTCTTCCAGCTGTCGACGCTGCAGAGCTCCTAGTCCGCGGCTCTCCTTTATCTGCTGCCTCAGTTGTGACAGCTCTCTGGCCTGTGACTGTACCAGTGAGTCCAGTCTGTGGGGAAGAAGCAAGAAAAAAAAAAAAAGTAGACAGCATGAGTCAAGATTTTGTTCTCAAAATGTCTGTGCTGCTTTCAAGGAAAAATGGAGTGTCATATAATGCAATGAAAAAGACTGCTTACCGGGCAGGTGATGTAGAGCCACTGCAGGTCTGTGATTGCTGTTCAGTTGTGCTTCTATCCAGTGTCCTCTGTCTCTCCAGCTCTGTATTCAAATGACTTGTATTATCCTTCATTGCCTGGCTCTCTCCATGCTTTTTGTCCCTTTGCTGCCCATTCCTGTGGCTCTTACGTTGGCTGTGGTCCTCCTCCTGTGTCCCTTGTTGTTCCCTGATGACAATCGAGGGCTCAGAGGTGTTGGCAACAAGATCACTGGAGAGAGAGTTTCTACGCAGAAGATTCCGCATTTGGAGGATGAGTTTGGTCTGGTTTTCTAGCTGGACCTTCAGTTCTCTCACTTGTGCCTGAAGCTGGAGAGGATCCTTAGAAACACCATACTCATCATAAACCTGGAGGCTTTTCAGACTGACCTGAGAATAGACAGGAGATGGTAAATAATAAAACATCAGTTTGCCCTGATATTTTGGTTTATACAGGTTTTTACAGTGGCTTATTGCAAGTAAATAAATAAAACTGACAGTATACTGTGTGAATGTAACTTACAATAAGCACTTTTAAAAACTGGTATTCATTTTGAAACCAGATGATGCTAGCTAATTAAGCTATTGTTAGCCGAGTCCATTAAAATACTAATCATCCACAACTATCTATACTTTTTTTTTTTACAGTTCAGCCCGATGCACAATGCTGAACATGAAATTCAAACTTTGACGGATGGATACTTTGTTACAGGTGCCAAGCTCTGAGTGCAAATTTGCTGTTTATTGAATTATATGTTGAATACCTTTGCTGAGCTGAGAGCTGGGGAACTAGGGTATGGGGTGCTAGAGTTAGAGTCCAGGTTTTCAGTAGAGGAGTAGGTGGTCTGTTCACATTTGAGCAGGGAAGGCAGGCTAGATGCACTGCAACTTGGTTTCACACCAACCTCTAGATCTGGCAAAATAAGAGACAGATAAAGTCAAATGATGAACAGAAAAAGTACAAATGATAAACCCCCCCACTATTGATGCAGACAAAAGACTGAAGAAGACAAAAGTACAAGGTTAATGAGTGCTGGAAAGACATTCCCAAACATCAGAGTGAAAACATGCAAGACTATGGCATACAAATTGAGGAATAGTACCAAGAAATACCAGATTAAGGGCTGGGTCATACTTTCCACATGTGCTCAAAGGTCTGTGTGACATAAATTTCATAATTGACTAATTTCCACATTGGTCTACATGGATGAAGCTTTGACTGTGTGCAGAAAATGTATGTCAACTGCGCATGGTCCTTGTAGCGCAAGTTTCCATGGAAACTTGCTTGAGGTTGTATTAGGAAGTGAGCTTCATACATTCAATTCAGCGCTCAACTAGCAAAAACAAATAAGGGCAATGTCCTGGTGAGAAGTTGCTACTATAAGTACCATCTTTAGAGTACTAGACTAATGCAAACCTTTGATAAAATGTGAACAGAACTGCGGCACAACATGTGGATATGCAAAGTGGTTCTCCATGGAATGTGTTCAGTATGATCCAGCCCCAACACCAGTAGAAAAACTGTGGTTATGAGACCCAAACGGAAAACCTTTCTCAAGGTGTTACAGTTGCCTTTGTTCAATCCTCATGCACACAAAAGAAGAGAATCTATATACATTTGAGATTAGTGTCCACTCAACAGACAGACATGCAGAGTCTGTCCAGAGGCCGTCTACCTGTGCTACTGCTCTCTTCCCTATCGTTCTCACTCTTGCCACTGGTTTCGTAACCCAGGTCTTGCAAATCCACCTGCACGCCTTTGTCATCCTGCTCCAAAGCTGACATTAGAGGCAATATATATTGAGTTAGGAAGAAATAATTTAACATGTACAGAATATTCTCTCTTCTTTGTGGTGTTCCTAAACAATCCAGATTAAAGGCAGGGTTAAACTTAACATGTCACATAATTACATACTTTTTACTGCTCAAGTGAGCACCTCTGCAAGTGTTAGCTTACCTTTTCGGGCAGTTTCAGGGGAGGTGAGAGCAGTGGCCAGTTTCTGCTCAAGGTTTTTACATGCTTTCTTCTTCTCCCTCAGTGCTTTGTGGAGAGTCTCCAGCTGAACTTGAACATCACGTGGTAATCCCTTGCCATCCTGCCTGTGGGCTTCACTCTCCTCTTTACGACACTTCTGTTCTTGTAGGGAAGCCTGCAATTCAGAAATCCTGTGGGAGAGGTCAGTGAAGACCTTGAAGAGAAGGCACAGATTGTGATGGGGGTCTCTGTGAAGTTGTGCCTTTGTTCTAGCTGAAGAAGTGGAAGAATTGCAGCATGATTTGGTGGATTCACCCAGCTCTTCCATCTGTAAGATTCTCTGAAGTTCATCCAAATTTTTCTGCAGGTCAGAGGTGATCAATGATGATCTGGCAGAAGTCATGGATCCTGGACTTGTACAGTACTCTGCCAGAGAAGCAATGGCAGATGATGTTGCACAAACGCAGTTCATTAGAAATTTAGTCTTCTCCTCATTTAAACCATTATCATTATCAGAACTTCCTGTTGCCCCTTGGTGTTCCTCTAACCCCAGTTCTGATGTCATCTCCTTTGGGCATTTACCATCCTGGCCAGCACTATTATTGTTGTAGCCCTGGTGATCAGCAGCATCTGTTGCTCTCAGTTTTTCCTTCAGCTCTGCATTAAGCCTGTTCTGCTCCCAAAGTGCCTCCTGCAAAGAGTCAGCATGTCGTTGCAACTCCTCCATAGAGTCGCCAGAGCTTACACAAATAACTCTTGGGCTCCCTCTCTTTGGAGATGCATTAACCTGGTTTAAGACATGCTCTATCTTCAAGCAAAGATCACCGATTTCTGGATTATTATCTTGGCTGTCAGAGGAAACTATGGCTTTCTCTGCTATGTTCAGAAGCTCTATAAGCTGGTTGTTGAGCTCCTCCTTATTCTGTAGGGCTTTCTGCAGAGCCATGCATTTACTGTGGAGGGCAGCATCTGAACCCACAGAAACAGTACCTGTTCCTGAACTGGTCTGTGACCCAAACCCTCCCTGACTGTCCAGACTGCAGGCTGTCAGGTAAGCAATTGTGGATTCTGCAGCCTGTAAAGCCTCAACATACTCGTGATTAAGTTGTTCCTTTTTCTGAAGCTGAGCATGGAGCTCTTCCCAGTCAGCAAGCTGCTCAGTTAATTTGTTGATCAGGGTTTCTTTCTCCTGGCACTCCTGGTGCAGAAGCTCTAGCTGAGTGAAAACAGCTGAGTCAGCTTCAGTCTGTCCAGATTCAGAGCCCTTGTCCAACAGTGTACCTATCTGGAGTGATATCAGAAAGTCAGAGTCTGCATGCGGTTGCTGGTTAGATGAACAGGCATCATCTGAATGAAGGTGCTGGAGTGCATCAGTTCTCAGTTGCTCAGAGCTTTCAGGCACACTGTTGCTGCTGGTTGCTTCAACTCTCGGTCTCACAGGAACAGGAATACGTGATTTAACACCAGTCTACAAATTAAACAGGACATCAGCCATTAACAGAGTTTATGGAGACAGGAAAGTGGTATGTTCATCAATTACTATGAGTAGTAGTAGTAGAACCAAATTTACCCCATGCTTTGCAACAACCCGATTTCCACTCCTGTTGTTGGGTTGGACTACAGTTTGTGAACTCTCCATCCCCTCTACAGAGCTGAGTATCAACTCTGTTGTTGTGATGGAGGTCATCCCATGTGACACTACTTGTGAGTTCCTCTCTCCTTTTTCATTTGACACCTTGACCTGCAGTGTTTCTGCATTCTGTCTCAAGTCAGCCAGTCCATCACTGCTGTGCCTGGAGGTATCTGTGCTCTCTTTTTCTTTACACTCCGTAGATTTTTGTTCTTTTAAGAGACCCTGTAGCTCCACATTTTCTGATTTAAGTCTGAG